>NW_027266269.1:5991251-6591251 GCF_022045235.1 Haliotis cracherodii
CCACTAGACCACGGAGGCGGTAATTAGGGCTGGGACGTGTCCAAATTTACTACCCGGGTACCCACACCCCTATTACCCGACCCTAACCAGGTACGGGTAATTTGGTGTCAAGAGATAGGTACTAAATGTCCGATTGGGAATAGTTTGACAGTTGCCCAGTTGACATGCATACACTGAAGTTGACTGAAGTTTTAGCTTTGTTGAAACATATTAAAGTTCGAAGGAACGTGTTCCTAGTCATGAAGAAATGCGAACATCAGAGACTTAAAATTGTGGTGTAACCATTTAATTATGTAGTGATTTTTTTGTCATGAAACAATATATCACGTGACTATCCATGGGTCCGGGTAGTCCTGTGGGTACCCGGGTCCTACTCAGTACCCACCCGACCTGGGTACCCGAGTTACCCGTCCCAGCCCCAAGATTTATGTATTCATTAAAATCCATGTCAGTGATGAGATCTGATTGGTCCATGTGATCTTGATATAATACTGTGTAACCCGCCTTGGAGGGGAATAAATTTCTCAGCGGGTGAATACATCTCTTATACCTCGCCACAAGCACTACAGGCTGCACGTGGATTTCTGAGAGACAGAATAAATCCTTTATACCCCGCCTCAAAGCAAAAAGATGCACGCTTTTTCCAAGTCAATGGATGTCACGTGAAATATCGCCATCTTCCCGAGGCAAGAGAGTTAACTGACGTTAAAAGTCCAGTTTCCACCCTTGCCGAACTAGGCTGGTATTATGGAGTTACATTTTGGCTGGACTAACGAGTTTTTGCATAGTCCAATCAAAATCGCTCTCCGAAATCGAAATTTGGTTTGTAAACGTGTCATTGGAGTCGGTCGATTGGAGGATTTGCAAAGCATGTACAACGCTAACTCGTTGTCAACACATATTTTCTAAATCTTTTCATGTTTTTAATCAAGGTGCTTTTGTGATTAGATGCGCTTCATGATGTAAGACTCGTTTTATCACAATATAGATCTTGATTATCGATCAGATCTTGACGGGGCGCCACCGTTTCGTTTGAAGCAAATACAAGTGATACGAGAGGTGGAATCTGATTAGTCCATAGGAGAGGCGTACAACTCGTAATAGCCTATGGTGGCACTGCGATAGAGCCCAGGAATTCCAGCCAAGTTCGGCAAGGGTGGAAACTGGACTTTTAAAGTCAGTTAACTCTCTTGCCTCGGGAAGATGAATATTGCAAGCTAACCTCAGTTAAATCGAGCAGCTGTTTTCTATCAATTTGGAATTTATTTGAACTATGTTACAATGTCATATCAAAACATGTCGGTAAGATAAATTTGTTGTTGCAGGATCATTTGGGGATCATGGGGTTTTATGCGTCCCATATGCATATAAAACCTAATGCGGAATGCATAAAACCCCATGTACCCCTCGTGATCCTGCTACAACTGATAGAGGGGCGGTCAGGTAGCCTAGTGGTAAAAACATTCGCTCGTCATGCCGAAGACCCGGGTTCGATTCCCGACATGGGTACAATGTGTGACGCCCATTTCTCGCGTTAACCGCCGTGATATTGTTGGAATATTGCTAAAAGCGGCGTAAAACCATGCTCACTCTCTTCCAACTTACAGAGTGAGAAGTATTATTGGGTATTTGAGAGAAAAGTGTTGAATTTGTCCTCAAACACACACATTATGTCCCCCTTCCTTATATATGGTACCGACACCGGTTGTGACCGGACTGCTGGTGATGGTAGGAGTAACTGTTGAGGTAGCGGGGGCATGTGTGGCCCAGTCGTCTAAGGCGCCACGATTCGCTGTGCAGAGTTACGTCCTTTGGCCACGCCGGAAACCTATGATTGTTGGTTCGAATCCCGGTTCGCCCTGATTATGTTTCTAGGTTTGTCAGCACCATACCCATGCTCGTGGGTTTCATCGAAGTGGTAAACATCTCAGACCTGCATCACTTCGGGCTTTCCTCCCCAATTAAGCTGACACGCCGTGATATAACTGGAATACTGTTAAAAGCGGCGTTAAACCCAACTCACTCACTCACTGTTGAGGTAGCATGTTACCATGGGTGGGATAGGATTGTAGGATTTGTTTTATAGACATACACCCTACCCATCCTCCTAACTACCCATCCCTTAAGATAGGTGTATAGTTTATTGTGGTATTTCATGAACATTGTTGACTTCGTCCTCGAGCGAAAGTGTCGAGTTGATCTCGTTATCCCATTACATATGTGACCATGTATCTTCTTGCTGCTAATGTTTCGGCAATTGTTGAGAGATATTTGTGAGTTCACAGCCTGACAGATGGACGTCGACTGTAATTGTTGAGAGATATTTGTGAGTTCACAGCCTGACAGATGGACGTCAACTGTAATTGTTGAGAGATATATGTGACTTTACACCTGACAGATGGATGTCATGTATATATTGTTGACTGTTTGTTTCAGGGATGATGGTCGGGGGTTATTTCTGGGGGTCCCTTGCCGACAAGGGTGGACGTCGGTCAATCCTGCTGTGGTCACTGATGGTCAACGGTATCGGCGGGCTGCTGTCCAGTGTGTCCCAGGTCTTCTGGCTCTTCCTCCTCATGCGCTTCATCAGCGGTATCGGGTGAGTCCATGTTTTCGTTGCACCCTTCTCATGAGCTTCATCAGCGGTGTTGGATGAGTCCATGTTGTCGTTGAACTCCCCTCATGCGCTTCATCAGCGGTGTCGGTTGAGTGGATGTTGTCGTTGCATCCTCCTCATGTGCTTCATCAGCGGTGTCGGGTGAGTTGATGTTGTCGTTGCACCCTTCTCATGTGCTTCATCAGGGGTGTCGGGTGAGTCCATGTTGTCGTTTCACTCTCCTCATGCGCTTCATCAGCGGTGTCGGGTGAGTTGATGTTGTCGTTGCACCCTCCTCATGCGCTTCATCAGCGGTGTCGGGTGAGTTGATGTTGTCGTTGCACCCTTCTCATGTGCTTCATCAGCGGTGTCGGGTGAGTTGATGTTGTCGTTGCACTCTCCTCATGTGCTTCATCAGCGGTGTCGGGTGAGTCCATGTTGTCGTTGCACTCTCCTCATGCGCTTCATCAGCGGTGTCGGGTGAGTTGATGTTGTCGTTGCACTCCTCATGTGCTTCATCAGCGGTGTTGGGTGAGTTGATGTTGTCGTTCCACCCTCCTCATGTGCTTCATCAGCGGTGTCGGGTGAGTTGATGTTGTCGTTGCACCCTCCTCATGTGCTTCATCAGCAGTGTCGGGTGAGTCCATGTTGTCGTTGCACTCTCCTCATGCGCTTCATCAGCAGTGTCGGGTGAGTCCATGTTGTCGTTGAACTCCCCTCATGCGCTTCATCAGCGGTGTTGGGTGAGTCGATGTTGTCGTTGCACCCTCCTCATGTGCTTCATCAGCAGTGTCGGGTGAGTCCATGTTGTCGTTGCACCCTCCTCATGTGCTTCATCAGCGGTGTCGGGTGAGTCCATGTTGTCGTTGCACCCTCCTCATGTGCTTCATCAGCGGAGTCGGGTGAGTTGATGTTGTTGTTGCACCCTCCTCATGTGCTTCATCAGCGGTGTCGGGTGAGTTGATGTTGTCGTTGCACCCTCCTCATGCGCTTCATCAGCGGTGTAGGGTGAGTTGATGTTGTCGTTGCACCCTCCTCATGCGCTTCATCAGCGGTGTCGGGTGAGTTGATGTTGTCGTTGCACCCTTCTCATGCGCTTCATCAGCGGAGTCGGGTGAGTCGATGTTGTCGTTGCACCCTCCTCATGCGCTTCATCAGTGGTGTGGGGTGAGTCCATGTTGTCGTTGAACTCCCCTCATGCGCTTAATCAGCAGTGTTGGATGAGTCCATGTTGTCGTTGAACTCCCCTCATGCGCTTCATCAGCGGTGTCGGGTGAGTCGAGTTGTCGTTGCACACTCCTCATGTGCTTCATCAGCGGTGTCGGGTGAGTCCATGTTGTCGTTGCATCCCATGTTGGTTTGATGCCACTCATCTTCCTGAGTCCAGTTTCCACCCTTGCCGAACTAGGCTGGAATTCCTGGGCTCAATCGTAGCGCCACCAGATTATCTGATGCACTTCGCGATGTAAGACTCGTTTTATCACAATATAGATTTTGATTATTGATCAGATTGTCTTGAATGGGCGCCACCGTTTTGTTTGAAAAAAATGCAAGTGATGCGAGAGGAGGAATCTGATTGGTCAATAGGAGAGGCATAGAAGGGACATAGCTCATAATAGCCACTGGTGGCGCTACGATTGAGCCCAGGAATTCCAGCCTAGTTCGGCAAGGGTGGAAACTGGACTTTTAAAGTCAGTTAACTCCCCTGACTCAGGAAGATGGATGCCACTATGCATAAACTACTACTGAAAAACAATGTTAAATCCACAAAATATTACAGGAATTGCATGACTAGGGACATGAGGAATAGATTTCCTTTGTTGGAATAAAGCTCAGGTACAACAAGGCTGTAATCACTCACCCAACTGCCCCACACCAGAGAGGAAGTGTTGATGTGTGTGTTACAGTGTTGGAGTGTGTTACAGTGTGGGTGTGTGTTACAGTGTTGGTATGTGTGTTACAGTGTTGTCGTGTGTGTTACAGTGTGGGTGTGTGTTACAGTGTGGGTGTGGGTGTTACAGTGTTGGTGTGTGTGTTACAGTGTTGGTGTGTGTGTTACAGTGCTGGTGTGTGTTACAGTGTGGGTGTGTGTTACAGTGTGGGTGTGTGTGTTACAGTGTTGGTGTGTGTGTTACAGTGTTGGTGTGTGTGTTACAGTGCTGGTGTGTGTTACAGTGTGGGTGTGTGTTACAGTGTGGGTGTGTGTGTTACAGTGTTGGTGTGTGTGTTACAGTGCTGGTGTGTGTTACAGTGTGGGTGTGTGTTACAGTGTGGGTGTGGGTGTTACAGTGTTGGTGTGTGTGTTACAGTGTTGGTGTGTGTGTTACAGTGCTGGTGTGTGTTACAGTGTGGGTGTGTGTTACAGTGTGGGTGTGTGTGTTACAGTGTTGGTGTGTGTGTTACAGTGTTGGTGTGGGTGTTACAGTGTTGGTGTGTGTGTTACAGTGTTGTCGTGTGTGTTACAGTGTTGGTGTGTGTTACAGTGTTGGTGTGTGTGTTACAGTGTTGGTGTGTGTGTTACAGTGTTGGTGTGTGTTACAGTGTTGGTGTGTGTGTTACAGTGTTGGTGTGTGTTACAGTGTTGGTGTGTGTTACAGTGTTGGTGTGTGTGTTACAGTGTTGGTATGTGTTACAGTGTTGGTGTGTGTGTTACAGTGTTGTCGGGTGTTACAGTGTTGGTGTGTGTGTTACAGTGTTGGTGTGTGTGTTACAGTGTTGGTGTGTGTTACAGTGTTGGTGTGTGTGTTACAGTGTTGGTGTGTGTGTTACAGTGTTGTCGGGTGTTACAGTGTTGGTGTGTGTTACAGTGTTGGTGTGTGTGTTACAGTGTTAGTGTGTGTTACAGTGTTAGTGTGTGTTACAGTGTTGGTGTGTGTGTTACAGTGTTGGTGTGTGTGTTACAGTGTTAGTGTGTGTTACAGTGTAAGTGTGTGTTACAGTGTTAGTGTGTGTTACAGTGTAAGTGTGTGTTACAGTGTTGTTGTGTGTGTTACAGTGTTAGTGTGTGAGTTACAGTGTTGGTGTGTGTTACAGTGTTGGTGTGTGTTACAGTGTTGGTGTGTGTGTTACAGTGTTGGTATGTGTTACAGTGTTAGTGTGTGTTACAGTGTTGGTGTGTTTGTTACAGTGTTGGGGGCAGTATGCCGGTTATCTTCTCTTACTTCTGTGAGTTCCAACCCAAGGACAGACGAGGCTCAATGATATCCGTCCTGGCAACATTCTGGATGGGAGGCAACATACTGGCCGCAGGTAGGCACGATATACAGGTACACACTGACATACAGGTACACACTGACATGCAGGTACACACTGACTCTCAGGTACACACTGACACACAGGTACACACTGACACACAGGTACACACTGACATACAGGTACACACTGACATACAGGTACACACTGACATACAGGTACACACTGACACACAGGTACACACTGACATACAGATACACACTGACACACTGGTACACACTGACATACAGGTACACACTGACATACAGATACACACTGACATACAGGTACACACTGACACACAGGTACACACTGACACACAGGTACACACTGACACACAGGTACGCACTGACATACAGGTACACACTGACACACAGGTACACACTGACATACAGGTACACACTGACACACAGGTACACACTGACACACAGGTACACACTGACATACAGGTACACACTGACACACAGGTACACACTGACATACAGATACACACTGACATACAGATACACACTGACATACAGGTACACACTGACATACAGGTACACACTGATACTCTGGCTGCAGGTACACACTGACATACAGGTACACACTGATACTCTGGCTGCAGGTACACACTGACATACAGGTACACACTGACATACAGGTACATACTGACATACAGGTACACACTGATACTCTGGCTGCAGGTACACACTGACATACAGGTACACACTGACATACAGGTACACACTGACATACAGGTACACACTGATACTCTGGCTGCAGGTACACACTGACATACAGGTACACACTGACATACAGGTACACACTGATACTCTGGCTGCAGGTACACACTGACATACAGGTACACACTGACATACAGGTACACACTGACATACAGGTACATACTGACATACAGGTACACACTGACATACAGGTACACACTGATACTCTGGCTGCAGGTACACACTGACATACAGGTACACACTGACATACAGGTACACACTGACATACAGGTACACACTGACATACAGGTACATACTGACACACAGGTACACACTGACATACAGGTACACACTGACATACAGGTACACACTGATACTCTGGCTGTGGGTACACACTGACATACAGATACACACTGACATACAGGTACACACTGGCACACAGGTACACACTGACATACAGGTACACACTGACATACAGATACACACTGACATACAGGTACACACTGACACACAGGTACACACTGACATACAGGTACACACTGATACTCTGGCTGTGGGTACACACTGACATACAGGTACACACTGACATACAGGTACACACTGATACTCTGGCTGCAGGTACACACTGACATACAGGTACACACTGACATACAGGTACACACTGACATACAGGTACATACTGACATACAGGTACACACTGACATACAGGTACACACTGATACTCTGGCTGCAGGTACACACTGACATACAGGTACACACTGACATACAGGTACACACTGACATACAGGTACACACTGACATACAGGTACATACTGACACACAGGTACACACTGACATACAGGTACACACTGACACACAGGTACACACTGACACACAGGTACACACTGACATACAGGTACACACTGACACACAGGTACACACTGACATACAGGTACACACTGACACACAGGTACACACTGACATACAGGTACACACTGACACACAGGTACACACTGACACACAGGTACACACTGACACACAGGTACACACTGACAGACAGGTACACACTGACACACAGGAACACACTGACATACAGGTACACACTGACACACAGGTACACACTGACACTCAGGTACACACTGACATACAGGTACACACTGACATACAGGTACACACTGACATACAGGTACACACTGACACACAGGTACACACTGACACACAGATACACACTGACACACAGATACACACTGACATACAGGTACACACTGACATACAGGTACACACTGACACACAGGTACACACTGACATACAGGTACACACTGACATACAGGTACACACTGACATACAGGTACACACTGACATACAGGTACACACTGACACTCTGGTACACACTGACACACAGGTACACACTGACATACAGACACACACTGACACACAGGTACACACTGACACACAGGTACACACTGACATACAGGTACACACTGACACACAGGTACACACTGACACACAGGTACGCACTGACACACAGGTACACACTGACATACAGGTACACACTGACACACAGGTACACACTGACATACAGGTACACACTGACACACAGGTACCCCTGTTTCTGCATCTGATGCTGATGCTGCTGCTTTGGTTCCAGGGCTGGCCTGGATTATCATCCCCCAGGAAACATGGGGCTACTTCTCCCCCGAGTTCACCTTCTCCAGCTGGCGCATCTTCATCGCTGTCTGCACCATCCCCGCGCTGTCGTCCGCCGTCCTCTTCTTTCTCATGCCAGAGAGCCCCAAGTACCTGCTCACGGTAATGTCCTCTCTGTAGTTCTGTAATCCTGTAAAAGATTAAGGTGTGGCATTGCGCATCTTCATCACTGTCTGCACCATCCCCATGCTTTCGTCCGCCATCCTCTTCTTTCTCATGCCAGAGAGCCCCAAGTACCTGCTCACTGTAACGTCCTCTCTGTAGTTCTGTAATCCTGTAAAAGATTAAGGTGTGGCATTGCGCATCTTCATCACTGTCTGCACCATCCCCATGCTTTCGTCCGCCATCCTCTCTGAAGATTGATCACGATGATGTGTAGAACCCTCAGAATTACTGGGCAGAATAGGTCCCTAGTTCTGTAATCCTGTAATAGATTAAGGTGTGGTTATCAGTGCTAATTACTGTAAAGTGTCGGCTTCTATTGTCTTTTACTAATCACCCATCAGCGGCAATCATCTGTTGGCCTACCTTGTTAGTTGCCACCTTCTGTTGTCTTCTTAATTTTGCTGTCTTTACATGTACATATATATATATATGCTCTCTGCCTCCTAGCATTCAGCATCTTCCCGAGGCAAGAGAGTTAACTGACTTTAAAAGTCCAGGTTCCACCCTTGCCGAACTAGGCTGGAATTCCTGGGCTGGATCGTAGCGTCACTAGTGGCTATTACGAGTTATGTCCCTTCTAAGCCTCCCCCATGGACCAATCAGATTCCACCTCTCGTATCACTTGCATTTGCTTCAAACAAAACGGTGACCCCCAGTCAAGGCAATCTGATCGATAATCAAGATCTATATTGTGATAAAATGGGTCTTACATCGCGAAATGCATCAAATAATGTGAGCACCCTGATTAAAAACATAAAAAAGTTGGCGGTGCTTACCATAGAGAATGATTGGCCTTTGGGACAGATTGGCCAAGGCTGTTGAATTTGGTAAATTATTTTAACCATTTTGTTTGGTTTTGGATGTTTGACTACTGGCTGGAAGAGAGACGGACGCCATCTATGTAACGTTTGACTATTGTTTGTTTACAGGCTGGGAGAGAGACGAATGCTATCTATGTGATGTTTGACTATTGTTTGACATCAAGCTGGGAGAGAGACGGATGCTATCTATGTGATGTTTGACTATTGTTTGACATCAAGCTGGGAGAGAGACGGATGCTATCTATGTGATGTTTGACTATTGTTTGACATCAAGCTGGGAGAGAGACGGATGCTATCTATGTGATGTTTGACTGTTGTTTGACATCAAGCTGGGAGAGAGACGGATGCTATCTATGTGATGTTTGACTATTGTTTGACATCAAGCTGGGAGAGAGACGGATGCTATCTATGTGATGTTTGACTATTGTTTGACATCAAGCTGGGAGAGAGACGGATGCTATCTATGTGATGTTTGACTATTGTTTGACATCAAGCTGGGAGAGAGACGGATGCTATCTATGTAATGTTTGATTATTGTTTGACTTCAGTTTGGGAGAGAGACGGATGGTATCTATGTGATGTTTGACTATTGTTTGACATCAAGCTGGGAGAGAGACGGATGCTATCTATGTAATGTTTGATTATTGTTTGACTTCAGTTTGGGAGAGAGACGGATGCTATCTATGTGATGTTTGACTATTGTTTGACTTCAGGTTGGGAGAGAAATGGATGCCATATATGTCCTAAAGCAAGTCCATGAGAGAAACAGAGAGAGACAACCCTTCAAGGTAGCTAGCATTTAAATAAAACATTGCTGCAACAAGGGCTCTTCATAATATAAATATATATAATGTATTTAACTTAATTTATAAATTTCTGTTTGTCACAGCCTTTTTTCAAAATTGTTTAATGTATTCGGACAACCCTAAAAACAGGGTGGAAAAATAAATAGAAAATCAGTTTTCTATATTCCATCAAATGCAAACTTATTCTTTATCCGTAACTACCCGTGAGGATCGAGGATAGAATAGGTCTTCAGCAACCCATACAAAGGCAACTATTCTTGTCGTAAGAGACGACTAACAGGATCGTTTTTTCTGGAGTGCTGACTTGGTTGATGCATGTCATCGTATCCCAATTGTATAGATCGATGCTTATGATGTCATTCACTGGATTGTCTGGTCTAGACTTGATTATTAACAGACCGCTGTCATATAGCTGGATTATTGCTGAGTGCGGCGTTAAACGAAAAATTAACAAAGAAACAAAAAAAACTAATTTTTACAATAACAAGTTGTGCATATGATATGTTTTGTTGAAATAGTCCTTCTACTGATAACAAAACTAAAATGTATGTAACGTCTTTTTTATTTCAATATTTTCTTAAAAAATATATGTTGGCCATTGATGTGTATGTACCTGTTCCAAACTCTGACTTGATCTGCATTGGTTACCTCCCCTGTTCTGCCCTGGTTACCTCCCCTGTTCTGCACTGGTTACCTCCCCTGTTCTGCACTGGTTACCTCCCCTGTTCTGCACTGGTTACCTCCCCTGTTCTGCACTGGTTACCTCCCCTGTTCTGCGCTGGTTACCTCCCCTGTTCTGCACTGGTTACCTCCCCTGTTCAAGGTGGAAGCGCTGGTGTTATCTGATGAAGACAGACACAGCCACGAGTCAAGCCCTGATGACCACAAGAAGTTGCAGTCTATGAAGGCCAAGTGTGCCCATGTACGTATACTTGGTGTTGTGGAAACATGTTTCTCTGTACCATCTAGATGAAAGTATTGAAGGCCATGTGTGCCCATGTACGTATACTTGGTGATGTGGAAACATGTTTCTCTGTACAATCTAGATGAAAGTATTGAAGGCCATGTGTGTCCATGTACGTATACTTGGTGATGTGGAAACATGTTTCTCTGTACCATCTAGATGAAAGTATTGAAGGCCAAGTGTGCCCATGTACGTATACTTGGTGATGTGGAAACATGTTTCTCTGTACCATCTAGATGAAAGTATTGAAGGCCATGTGAACTCATGTACGTATACTTGGTGATGTGGAAACATGTTTCTCTGTACCATCTAGATGAAAGTATTAAAGGCCAAGTGTGTCCATGTACGTTTACTTGGTGTTGTGGAACGAGTTTCTCTGTACCATCTAGATGAAAGTATTGAAGGCCAAGAGTGCCCATGTACGTATACTTGGTGATGTGGAAACATGTTTCTCTGTACCATCTAGATGAAAGTATTAAAGGCCAAGAGTGCCCATGTACGTATACTTGGTGATGTGGAAACATGTTTCTCTGTACCATCTAGATGAAAGTATTGAAGGCCAAGTGTGCCCATGTACGTATTCTTGGTGTTGTGGAAACATGTTTCTCTGTACCATCTAGATGAAAGTATTGAAGGCCAAGTGTGCCCATGTACGTATACTTGGTGATGTGGAAACATGTTTCTCTGTACCATCTAGATGAAAGTGTTGAAGGCCAAGAGTGCCCATGTACGTATACTTGGTGTTGTGGAAACATGTTTCTCTGTACCATCTAGATGAAAGTATTGAAGGCCAAGAGTGCCCATGTACGTATACTTGTTGATGTGGAAACATGTTTCTCTGTACCATCAAGATGAAAGTATTGAAGGCCATGTGTACTCATGTACGTATACTTGTTGATGTGGAAACATGTTTCTCTGTACCATCTAGATGAAAGTATTGAAGGCCAAGTGTGCCCATGTACGTATACTTGGTGATGTGGAAACATGTTTCTCTGTACCATCTAGATGAAAGTATTGAAGGCCAAGTGTGCCCATGTACGTATACTTGGTGAAGTGGAAACATGTTTCTCTGTACCATGTAGATGAAAGTATTGAAGGCCAAGTGTGCCCATGTACGTATACTTGGTGATGTGGAAACATGTTTCTCTAAACCATCTAGATGAAAGTATTGAAGGCCTAGAGTGCCCATGTACGTATACTTGTTGATGTGGAAACATGTTTCTCTGAACCATCTAGATGAAAGTATTGAAGGCAAGTTCGAGGCGGCATGGGCGATCAGTATAAAGTGGCCCCGTTCCACAAAGCTATCTTAAGGCTAAGACAATTGACTTATGATGATCATAGCATTAAGATCATATATGAAACAAGTCACAGATAGTTATTTAGCCTGGGGACCATCAATGTTTTAGAGGTCTTTAACTGACTGACTCCTTGACTAACTCCTTGACTGACTCCTTGACTGACTAACTCTTTGACTGACTCCCTGACTGACTAACTCCTTGACTGACTCCTTGACTGACTAACTCTTTGACTGACTCCCTGACTGACTAACTCCTTGACTGACTCCTTGACTGACTAACTCTTTGACTGACTCCCTGACTGACTAACTCCTTGACTGACTCCTTGACTGATTCCCTCACTGACTCCCTCACTGACTGATTCCCTCACTGACTGACTCCTTGACTGACTCCTTGACTGATTCCCTCACTGACTCCCTCACTGACTGATTCCCTCACTGACTAACTCCTTGACTGATTCCCTCACTGACTCCGTCACTGACTGATTCCCTCACTGACTAACTCCTTGACTGATTCCCTCACTGACTCCCTCACTGACTGATTCCCTCACTGACTGACTCCTTGACTGACTCCTTGACTGATTCCCTCACTGACTCCCTCACTGACTGATTCCCTCACTGACTAACTCCTTGACTGATTCCCTCACTGACTCCCTCACTGACTGATTCCCTCACTGACTAACTCCTTGACTGATTCCCTCACTGACCCCCTCACTGACTGATTCCCTCACTGACTAACTCCTTGACTGATTCCCTCACTGACTAACTCCTTGACTGATTCCCTCACTGATTAACTCCTTGACTGATTCCCTCACTGATTGACTCCTTGACTGATTCCCTCACTGATTAACTCCTTGACTGATTCCCTCACTGATTGACTCCTTGACTGATTCCCTCACTGACTGACTCCTTGACTGACTCCTTGACTGATTCCCTAACTGACTGACTCCTTGACTGATTCCTTGACTGATTCCCTCACTGACTGATTCCTTGACTGATTCCATGACTGATTCCCTAACTGACTGACTCCTTGACTGATTCCTTGACTGATTCCCTAACTGACTGATTCCTTGACTGACTCCTTGACTGATTCCCTCACTGACTGACTTTTTGACTGACTCCTTGACTGATTCCCTCACTGACTAACTCCTTGACTGACTGATTCCCTCACTGACTGACTCCTTGACTGACTCTCTGACTGACTCTCTGACTGACTCCCTGACTGACTCTCTGACTGACACCCTGACTGTCTGACTGACTCCTTGACTGACTCCTTGACTGATTCCCTCAGTGACTCCCTCACTGACTTTCTGGCTGACTCTCTGACTGACTCCCTCACTGACTCTGTTTGACTCCCTGACTGATTCCCTGACTGACTCTCTGACTGACTCCCTGACTGACTTTCTGACTGACTCCCTCCCTGACTGACTCCTTCCCTGACTGACTCTCTGACTGACTCCCTGACTGACTCTCTGACTGACTCCTTCCCTGACTGACTCTCTGACTGACTCCCTCCCTGACTGACTCCTTCCCTGACTGACTCTCTGACTGACTCCTTCCCTGACTGACTCCCTGACTGACTCTCTGACTGACTCCCGCCCTATATGTTGCAGCTGCTGGACAGTACTGTAGAGCTGTTCCGCCCCCCGCTACTCGGCCGCAATGTCGTCCTACTAGTGATCAACTTCACGCTTGCCTTTGGGTAAGTTGTTGCTTCTCACATTAACAGGAGCAATAATAATGTCCTTTCAACGAAATCTAGGTCAGAACACTTTTCAAAGAGGTTTGTTTTGTGGTCTCCTATATCCTATATCAAACTGCATCAAGTAAAGCCTCCGACAATCATTTCCTCCTGACTCGCCGTCCTTTCCTCCCTGCCTTCCTTCCCTCACTCACTCACTTCCCCTCCACTGTGCTTATCGTAAGAGGCGACTTACGGGAGCCGGTGGTAAGGCTCGCTGAGTTGGCTTGATGCATGTCATTGTATTCAAATTGCATAGATCAATGCTGAGGATGTCAATCACTGGATTATTTACAGACTGCCGTCATATAGCTGGAAAATTGCTGAGTGCGGCGTTAAACAACAATCAGACTTCCCTCCTGATTCATTCCCTCTTTCCATCACACAATCCTCCCCTACCCTCATCCATCCCTCTCTCCATCCTCCCTCTCTCAATCCCTCTCTCCATCCCATCCCTCCCTCTCTCAATCCCTCCCTCCATCCATCCCTCTCTCAATCCATCCCTCACTCCCTCCATCCCTTCCCTTTCTCCATCCCTCATTCTCTTCATCCCTCTCTCGATCCATCCCTCCATCACTCCCTCCATCCCTCCCTCTCTTCTTCCCTTCCTCCCTCACTCCCTCCATCCGACCCGTGAAGATTCCGGGTAGAATAGATCTTCAGCAACCCGCGCTTGCTGTAAAAGGCGACTATGCTCGTCGTAAAAGGCGACTAAAGGGATCGGGTGGTTAGGCTCACTGCTTTGGTTTATACATGTCATCGATCCCAATTGCGTAGATCCATGCTCATCATATCAATCACTGGATTGTCTGGTCCAGACTCGATTATTTACAGACCTGGATTGTCTGGTCCAGACGCGATTATTGCAGACCGCGGTCATATAGCTAGTATATTGCGTGAGTGTGGTGTTAAACAACAAACCAACCAACCAACCAACTCCCTCTATCCCTCCCCTCTCCATCCCTCCCTCACTCCCTCCATCCCTCCATCCCTCTTCTCTGCAGCCCCCCTCTTTCCATCCCTCCCTCTGTCCATCCCTCCCTCTCTCCATCCCTCTTCTCTCCAGACCCCTCTCTCATCCCTCCCTCCATCCCTCCATCCCACCCTCTATCCATCCCTCACTCCCTCCCTCCATCCCTCTTCTCTCCAGCCCCCCTTTGTCCATCCCTCCCTCTGTCCATCCCTCCCTCTGTCCCTCCCTCTCTCCATCCCTCTTCTCTCCAGCCCCCTCTCTCCATCCCTCCCTCTGTCATCTCTCCCTCTGTCCCTCCCTCTCTCCATCCCTCTTCTCTCCAGCCCCCTCCCTCCATCCATCCCTCCATCCCACCCTCTATCCATCTCTCCCTCTTCTCTCCAGCCCCCCTCTGTCCATCCCTCCGTCTGTCCATCCCTCCCTCTGTCCCTCCCTCTCTCCATCCCTCTTCTCTCCAGCCCCCTCTCCATCCCTCCCTCACCCCCTCTCTCCATCCCTCACTCCCTCCATCCCTCCCTCACTCCCTCTCTCAATCCCTCACTCCCTCCATCCCTCCCTCTATCAATCCCTCACTCCCTCCATCCCTCCATCCCTCTTCTCTGCAGCCCCCTCTTTCCATCCCTCCATCCGTCCATCCCTCCCTCTGTCCCTCCCTCTCTCCATCCCTCTTCTCTCCAGCCCCCTGTCCATCCCTCCCTCTGTCCATCCCTCCCTCTCTCCATCCCTCTTCTCTCCAGACCCCTCTCTCATCCCTCCCTCCATCCCTCCATCCCACCCTCTATCCATCCCTCACTCCCTCCCTCCATCCCTCTTCTCTCCAGCCCCCCTCTGTCCATCCCTCCCTCTGTCCATCCCTCTCTCCATCCCTCTTCTCTCCAGCCCCCTCTCTCCATCCCTCCCTCCCTCCCTCTGTCCATCTCTCCCTCTGTCCCTCCCTCTCTCCATCCCTCTTCTCTCCAGCCCCCTCTCTCCATCCCTCCCTCCATCCCTCCCTCTGTCCATCTCTCTCTCTGTCCCTCCCTCTCTCCATTCCTCTTCTCTCCAGCCCCCTCACTCCATCCCTCCCTCTGTCCATCCCTCCCTCTGTCCATCCCTCCATCCCTCTTCTCTCCAGCCCCCCTCTTTCCATCCCTCCCTCTGTCCATCCCTCCCTCTGTCCCTCCCTCTCTCCATCCCTCTTCTTTTCAACCCCCTCTCTCCATCCCTCCCTCTATCCATCCCTCACTCCCTCCCTCCATCCCTCTTCTCTCCAGCCCCCTCTGTCCATTCCTCCCTCTTTCCATCCCTCCTCGGTCCATCCCTCCCTCTCTCCATCCCTCTTCTCTCCAGCCCCCTCTCAATCCCTCCCTCACTCCCTCTCTCCATCCCTCACTCCCTCCATCCCTCCCTCACTCCCTCTCTCCATCCCTCACTGCCTCGATCCCGCCCTCACTCCCTCCATCCCTCCCTCACTGCCTCTCTCCATCCCTCCCTCTATCAATCCCTCACTCCCTCTCTCCATCCCTCACTCCCTCCATCCCGCCCTCACTCCCTCTATCCATCCCTCAATCCCTCTCTCCATCCCTCACTCCCTCCATCCCTCCCTCACTGCCTCTCTCCATCCCTCCCTCCCTCCATCCCTCCCTCTATCCATCCCTCACTCCCTCCCTCCATTCCTCTTCTTTCCAGCCCCCCTCTGTCCATCCCTCCCTCTGTCCATCCCTCCCTCTCTCCATCCCTCTTCTCTCCAGCCCCCTCTCTTCATCCCTCCCTCACTCCCTCTATCCATCCCTCACTCCCTCCCTCCATCCCTCTTCTCTCCATCCCTCCCTCTCTCTATCCCTCCCTCCATCCCTCCCTCCCTCTATCCCTCCCTCCCTCCCTCCCTCTCTCCATCCCTCCCTCTCTCCATCCCTCTTCTCTCCCTCCATCCCTCTTCTCTCCATCCCTCCCTCCCTCCATCCCTCTTCTTTCCATCCCTCCTTCCCTCCATCCCTCTCTCTATCCCTCTTCTCTCCACCCCCTCCCTCTGTCCATCCCTCCTCTCTCCATCCCTCCCTCCCTCCATCCCTCTTTTCTCCACCCCCCTCTGTCCATCCCTCCCTCCCTCCATCCCCCTTCTCTCCCTCCCTCCCTCCCTCTCTCTATCCCTCCCTCCCTCCCTCTTTCCATCCCTCCCTCTATCCCTCCCTCTTTCCATCCCTCCCTCTCTCCATCCCTCTTCTCTCTACCCCCCCCCTCTGTCCATCCATCCTCTCTCCAACACTCACCTCATGTCCCTCTCCACCCCTTCCCTAAGTTGTTCCTTCCCTCCTCCACTCACCTGCTGTCTGCTGTCTCCACCACAGGTACTACGGGCTGTTCATGTGGTTCCCCGAGCTGTTCAGTCGGATTGAGAAGTTTGGGGGGACGCCATGTGACCCTGGTCCTGTCAACACAACAATCAGCAACTCCACAGTCAGCCCGAGCAGCGACACGTGCGAGGCACCCAGTAACTCGGTCTTCCTGGAGGGCTTCCTGACAGCTGTTTCCAACCTCCCTGGGAACCTGTTCACCATTTTCCTTATGGACAAGCTGGGAAGAAAACTGCTTCTGTGTAAGTTGTTGGTTTCAGAAATAGTGATTCATATTTATAGCAGGCCTCCATCCCTCCCTCTCTCCATCCCTCTCTCCATCCCTCCCTCTCTCCATCCCCTCCCTCCCTCTCTCCATCCCCCTCCATCCCTCCCTCTCTCCATCCCATCCCTCTCTCTTTCCATCCCATCCCTACCTCTCTCCATCCCATCCCTCCCTCTCTCCATCCCTCCTCTCTCAATCCCTCCCTCCATTCCTTCCCTCTCTCCATCCCTCCCTCTCTCCATCCCTCTCTATCCCTCCCTCCCTCCCTCTCTCCATCCCATCCCTCCCTCTCTCCATCCCTCCTCTCTCAATCCCTCCGTCCCTCCATCCCTTCCCTATCTCCATCCCTTCCCTCTCTCCATCCCTCCCACTCTCCATCCCTCCCTCTCTCCATCCCTCTCCATCCATCCCTCCCGCTCTCGATCCCATCCCTCCCTCTCTCCATCCCTACCTCTCTCCATCCCATCCCTCCCTCTCTCCATCCCATCCCTCCCTCTCTCCATCCCCCCTCTATCCCTCCCTCTCTCCATCCAGTCCCTCCCTCTCTCCATCCCTCTCTCCATCCCTCCCTCTCTCCATCCCCCCCTCCATCTCTACCTGTCTCCATCCCATCCCTCCCTCTCTCCATGATTCATATTTATAGGACCCGTGAAGATTCCGGGTCAGAATAGGTTTTCAGAAACCATGCTTGCCGAAAAAGGTGACTATGCTTGTCGTAAAAGGCGACTAACGAGATCGGGTGGTCAGGCTCACTGACCTGGTTGATGCATGTCATCGATCCAAATTGTGTGGATCGATGATCATGATATCAATCACTGGATTGTCTGGTCCAGACTCAATTATTTACACACCGCCGTCATATAGCTGGAATATTGCTGAGTGCGGCGTTAAACAACAAACCAACAACAACAACAATCATATTTATAGCAGGCCTCAAAGTAACGACTAAAACGGTGACCAATGCGACCTAAATTTCAATTTGTCTACTGTCTAAAATTCAGAGGTAGCCAAATGACTACCTTCAAAATATCTTGTGGCGACTAAATTCTATTGCTACACATATGTAGACACATATAAACATGTCTGCTACTAAATGTACTCACAAATAATTCCTGCTAAAGTCAACAATGAGCTGAAATGAATCAATATTAATGCAACTAGTATTGTATTTTAGTTCATAGTTTATAAACTATTGGATAAGCAAGGATATACCTACATAATCTAGTAACATAAATTTCATCATTGTTTGAGTCACAAATAACAAAACTCAAGTACAGTTTCCACTAATATACAATTCCAAGACTAGTGCTGACTTGTACATATACTAGTTGTTTGATAAAAGATAATTTCAAATGCTTTTGGCCACCTATAACATTGGCTTGACTTCTAAATTTTGCCACTGGCTACCTGGAAAAAAGTACTTATAGCCATATGGCTACTTGGTAAAAATTTAATCTTGGAGGCCTGTTCATAGTCATACTCATTTTGAAAAACTAACCAGAAAATCCTACTTCTTTCATGCACTAAGCTATGGGAACTTTAACTGTGTACTGATCTGTGTATTTTAACTGTGAGTTTGATATTAACTTGTCCCTACACAGAGCTAGGGTTCTTCAAAATGGATCATGCTGTCAGGCGTGGTGACTTGGTTTATGGCTTGACAATGTATCCTGACGTTTGGTTCCTCACAAATTCAATCACTTATTTACAGGCTGCCATCCTAAAGCTTTGATATTGCTGAGTGCGGTGTTAAGAAATAAAAAAGGGAGACAATCCCTGTTCCTCTTTGCTTGTACAGATGAACACACGCACACACACACACACACACACACACGTACACAAACACACATGCGCGCGCTCGCACACACACACACACACACACACACACACACACACACGTACAGATACACACACACACGTACAGATACACACACACACACACGCGCCCACACACACACACACACGCGCCCACACACACACACACGTACATACACACACACAAGTACACACACACACACACACACACGTACACAAACACACATGTGCGCGCGCGCACACACACACACACGTACACACACACACACACACACACACACACACACACTGTTCAGGGGAGACAATGCCATTTCCTCTTTGTGTACACACACACACATGCGCGCGCACACACCCGTACACACACACGTACACACACACACACACACACACACACACACACACACACACACACACACACACACACACACACACACACACACACACACTGTTCAGGGGAGACAATGCCATTTCCTCTTTGCTTGTACCTGGCTACCTCCCCATGCTAAGTCTACAGTATTCTTATTCTTGCAGCCTCCAGCATGTGTATATCAGGGCTGGCCGTATTCTTCATCTGGTTCGTGCAGACCAGGGTGCAGAATGTAGCAATATCGTGTGTGTTCGGAGCTGTGTCTACAATCGGCTGGAACGCACTCGACGTGCTCTCAACAGAGCTCTTCCCCACCAACGTCAGGTATGTTGTTTTCTAGTTCTTCCACATCAACATCAGGTACATAGTTCTCTAGTTCTTCCAAGCCAACATCAGGTATACTGTTCTCTAGTTCTTCCACGCCAACATCAGGTATACTGTTCTCTAGTTCTTCCCGACCAACATCAGGTACACTGTTCTCTAGTTCTTCCACACCAACATCAGGTACATAGTTCTCCAGTTCTTCCCCACCAACATCAGGTACATAGTTCTCTAGTTCTTCCCGACCAACATCAGGTACAAAGTTCTCCAGTTCTTCCCCACCAACATCAGGTACATAGTTCTCTAGTTCTTCCCCACCAACATCAGGTACATAGTTCTCTAGTTCTTCCCCACCAACATCAGGTACAAAGTTCTCCAATTCTTCCCCACCAACATCAGGTACATAGTTCTCTAGTTCTTCCCGATCAACATCAGGTACATAGTTCTCTAGTTCTTCCCCACCAACATCAGGTACACTGTTCTCTAGTTCTTCCCCACCAACATCAGGTATACAGTCTCTAGTTCTTCCCCACCAACATCAGGTACATAGTTCTCTAGTTCTTCCCCACCAACATCAGGTACAAAGTTCTCCAGTTCTTCCCCACCAACATCAGGTACACAGTCTCTAGTTCTTCCCCACCAACATCAGGTACACAGTTCTCTAGTTCTTCCCCATCAACATCAGGTACAAAGTTCTCCAGTTCTTCCCCACCAACATCAGGTACACAGTTCTCCAGTTCTTCCCCACCAACATCAGGTACATAGTTCTCTAGTTCTTCCCCACCAACATCAGGTACATAGTTCTCTAGTTCTTCCCCACCAACATCAGGTACAAAGTTCTCCAGTTCTTCCCCCCCAACATCAGGTACATAGTTCTCTAGTTCTTCCCGATCAACATCAGGTACATAGTTCTCTAGTTCTTCCCCACCAACATCAGGTACAAAGTTCTCCAGTTCTTCCCCACCAACATCAGGTATACAGTCTCTAGTTCTTCCCCACCAACATCAGGTACATAGTTCTCTAGTTCTTCCCCACCAACATCAGGTACACAGTTCTCCAGTTCTTCCCCACCAACATCAGGTACACAGTCTCTAGTTCTTCCCCACCAACATCAGGTACACAGTTCTCTAGTTCTTCCCCATCAACATCAGGTACAAAGTTCTCCAGTTCTTCCCCACCAACATCAGGTACACAGTTCTCTAGTTCTTCCCCACCAACATCAGGTACATAGTTCTCTAGTTCTTCCCCACCAACATCAGGTACATAGTTCTCCAGTTCTTCCCCAAAACACAATTTGTCGGATGACATAAACAATCTTCAGCTATGACATGGTTTATAGTGTGACGTCATTCTGATGTCAGAATAAGATTTGAATTCCGTCAACAATGCTGTCTGGATGATGGAAACGTGTGTGAGAACTGATATTTGCACTGGTGCACATACAATTTTTATGAATTTGGTTATGCCTAACCTATTTGGGTAAGAAAACTAACAATTCAATGATACTTTCCATGACAAACCTTGTTCTGAAAGCGTCCGGGAACAGTGTCCGGGAAAAAGCGTCCGGGAACAGTGTCCGGGAACAAGTGTCATGTTCCTGGACACAGTAGTGGATTCATGGGTACACAACAGCTTCGCGGAAAGCGTTAAAGTTGGCATGCAGCACGTGCTTCTTGCTGGATGAGTGTAAAATGCGCATGCTCTGCAAACAGTGAATTTCAGTTTGCTTATGGCGTTCATATGTGCATGTAGTAAATGGATATCTCTCTCTAAGTTACAAAATAGTGAATTAGAAGAATTCATTTTAAGTTTCAAATCCATTTCATTTTATCTTATTACATTTCCATTGTTGATTACATTACAAGGGGATTTCACGTTTAGTTGATTACAAGGGGATTTCACGTTTAGTTGATTACAAGGGGATTTCACGTTTAGTTGATTACAAGGGGATTTCACGTTTAGTTGATAACAAGGGGATTTCACGTTTAGTTGATTGCAAGGTGATTACACGTTTAGTAGATTGCAAGTTGCAAGGTAAGTTCATGTTTAGTTAATCTGAATTTAGTCTTCTACTGCGAACCAAACCTCAATCGGATCTTGGTGCTGCAATTGGTCCACTGATGTTTTTTGGGGGGAGTTAAAATAACTATGATGCTTGGACTGTTCTTTGAACTAAACCCAATGTAATCTTGGCAATGCAAGGTCAGTGTTGAGGTCAAACAGTTTCTGTGGTTTTAGTTCAAATAACTTTTTGTGGAATACATCTCGTCTCCTAACCTGTAGCGTCCGCCCGGAGAGCGGAAGGTCCAGGGTTCGATCCCCGACCGCGTCATACCGAAAGACGTTAAAAGATGGTACTTGTTGTTACCCTGTCTGGAGCTCGGCATTAAGGGGCTCAAACAAGGACTGGTCAGCTCGGAGTCAGTATACTGTGTCTGAGTGGGGTATTGATTTAAACTGCGGCATGGTATCTCAGTGTGCTAGCACTATAAATCGGCATCTGTCCGGACTAGTACAAGCAGCAACACAAACACACACACGTACATGCATGTCGCTATATAAGTGCAATAATCTTGGACGCGACGTTAAACCCCATTCCACCTCACCTCACCTCACCTCACCTCACCTCACCTCGTAACCTGTATTATCATTTGTTACAGAACTACGGCATTCGGTGTCCAGACGGGCGTTGCTCGTATCGGTGCAATCCTCGGCAACGTGATATTCGGGGAACTGGTAGATATCCATTGCGCTATACCCATGATCATGGTTGCTGTGTTGCTGTGTGTGGGCGGCCTGACTGCCATCAAACTCCCAAACACCACTGGCATCGACATTCACTGATGTGCAGAATCTCCAAACATCACTTACTCTACATCTGTATATAGAGATTGCCTTGAAGACAGGGTAAAGATGAACTGTATGGAGCTTTAGCCTGTGCTAGTTTATGGGAGAGTAGTCATGTTGAATGTTTTCTTGTCTTCAGCAACCCATGCTTGCCGTAAAAGGCGACTATGCTTGTCCTAAAAGGCGACTAACGGGATCGGGTGGTCAGGCTCGCTGACTTGGTTGATGCATGTCATCGCTCCCAATTGCGAGGATCGATGCTCATGATATTAATCACTGGATATCTGGTCTAGGATGAAGGAGTCATCATGATGGATGCAGAGCTGTTCCAGTGGGAGTCAGGACTGTCTCTTGTGGACATTCTGCAACATTCCCAATCTCATTAAAATCAGATCTTAGTTCTCGCTGCCGCTTAACAAAGAGCTGAGGACATCCCATTACGGGTCATGTCAGACCTACCTTGTGCGAACTTTGACCAACCAATGGAATGACTGACAAGAAGTCGACATTAGCCAATCAGAAGGCAGCTTTCTCGTGCTTTAAGGCACTGATTTCAAATTGGCAAAAATGCTACAAACCCCATTTTGACAAATTCTCGAATAAAAATTTGAAATCTGAACAAAAGAACAATCTGGAATGGCTTATAGATGGTCTAGATTGTATGGATTCAGTTGTTAAACCCGTAGCTATCGTTTGGAATACCCCATGTTAAAGTTTTCGAGGTTGCATGATTAGAAATAACATTCCGACTGTCACTTTCATGATCTGGTAAGCGACACTCTGATTGGTTGGATGAAAGGTCGTTTTGACGTGACCCGTATTATAAATGGGATGTCTTGCAGTCTTTGTTCAGGGGTAGCAAGAAGAAAGATCAGATTTTAAAGCGATTGCAACATTCCAGACACATACTATTGATATATTCAATAGATATTTTTTTAAGAGGTTGTGCTCAGTAGAAAATTTTAACCCTTATTTTTAAACTGCAATCTTATTATAACGTGGCATTGAATATCATGTTGTGTGCCAGACTGTGTTAGATGGTTTATATCGACAGTTGCATCTGTGTTTTTATGTTTGAACAATAGCTGACACGACTGTATTGATGACTTGTGATACTTTATGACTTTATCTGTAATTAGCAATAATAAGACCTGACCCGTTGAATGTCTTGTTTCACACATTGTATGCCAAGAAGCAGGAAAAACAGAATATTTTTATCAGTATTGTTTTTATTTACATTTACCAAGAAACCTCTTGGAATAAGCATGTTTACAAAACCATAAACATATTGACAAAAAACATGTTTGGTCTTTTTAATTTTTCAATATCTAGGGCAGGCTACTTTAAAAAACAAAAAGTAAGTTAACCTGGGCCTGTTCCACAAAGCGACCTTAGCGTTAAGACGATTGTAACTCCCATCCTGTAACATCGACTTATTACAATGATAGCGCTAAGATTGCTTTTGGAGTTGGGGCCATGCTTGGTAATCATACACTTCAGGGTTATAACGAGTGAGTGAGTGAGTATGGTTTTACGCCGCTTTTAGCAATATTCCAGCAATATCACGGCGGGGGGCACCAGAAATGGGCTTCACACATTGTACTCATGTCGGGAATCGAACCCGGGTCTTCGGCGTGACGAGCTAACGCTTTAACCACTAGGCTACCCGACCACCCCAGGTTATAACGAACTGAAGGGGACCACTAATTCGTATCAAAAACATCACCATCAAATAACCATTTCTTTTTTGTTTCATTTTTAGCCACCATCAAACAGGGGTGTAGACTTTCTTTTGTTGGAATTTCTGAGTGTGTGAAATCTAAATGTGAGTCTTATGATATACCGCATTCGACGTAATAAGAGCCCAAGGCGGTATTTGCTAACATATTGGCTTGTGAACAATCCCAATTAGCATCCCTTCCGATTGATCAATGTACACAAAACTTATTTATTCACGTACAATACGCACTCGTGTGCTATATGCACCTTTAATTATGGGCAGTTAAATTCTAGAAAAATATATCTGTCATACATAAACATTTCAGGCTGTCAGCATAAACCACAAAATTTATCTTTCAACTCTGTTTTTTTCCCACCAAAATGATATTCTAATTTTGAGAGCGCCCTGGGCGCTTATGACGTCGAATACGGTATGTCAAGATATCTTTTTTCTAATTTTTTTATATTTCATGTTACTCAGCTCTTAAAGGGTTACAGACATTTTTTTGTTTTGAAACTTGGGAAAAAAATATTGAAGTGTCGGTTTATAGTTATTTGAAGTCAAAGTGTCTGTTACATAGATATTATTTGTATCACAGCATCACAAAACAGCCACATCTCCCCCTCCCTATCATAACTGACAAGTCCCTAATTAATGTTTAAAGTAATATTTTTTTAATTTGAAAAAAAATAGAACTGGGTCATTATTTCATCCTCCCCCTCTTATAATAATGTTTGGCGACCCTCCCTTTTTCACTGTGTCAGTCGTCCCAAAAACGTAATAAAAATACCATGATTTCTTATTTTTAGACATTATGTTTGTCGTCCAGGACACAGTGGTCACAGAATCTACCCAGTTATGATCACTTTTGGCTCTCCTTCAGTTGTGGCTCATATGATTAAATTCTTTTTTTTACCTCTATTTTGCCTTTTATACTCAGTGGATTCTGTGTATAATTGAGATTAATTACTCTCTGGCATTGACATTTATACACTGTTCAAAGTTGTGTTTCACCAAAATCACTCACTTAGAATTCATCCAGTTGTGAATGGGTACCCGGTAGGATAAGGTAGTACTTCAGGTTGTATACTCCTCATGGAGCCGGTCAGTTGATTGAACTGAAAATGTCAGGAACTGAAGAAGCAGATTATTATTATCATTATTAAAGAATGTTTACATGGAGATTATTATTATAGAATGTTTACATGTATTTTATTATCATTATTATAGAATGTTTACACGTAGATTATTATCATAATTATTATAGAATGTTTACATGAAGATTATTATCATTATTATTGAATGTTTACATGTAGATTATTATTATAATTATTATAGAATGTTTACATGTAGATTATTATTGTAGAATGTTTACATGTAAATTATTATTATAATTATTATGGAATGTTTACATGTAGATTATTATTATTATTATTATTATTATTATTATTATTATTATTATTATTATAGAATGTTTCCCAAGTTTCTCTTTGAAATCAGTGCCTTCTGAATAGTCCAACCAGTCACCTATGTAATTATTCAGGGAACCCAATCATCTTGACCATCTTGGGATCACGATGCATTAAGCATAAACCAATTCTATGCATGTATAATATTGTCGAACACTTGTCAGGATATGTGGTTGTATTCTCCATGTATATTTTTGCAGCATGTATGTACATGTGAATAAATGATTGATATATACGATAAATGTATTGTTTTGTCGACCCTGTTTGGCAGAGTAGATCATTGGATGGATGGCCCACGTAATATAAGGGTAACGCTATTTTTCAGGGCATTATTATTGCAGAAGCCCGAGGTCTTCAATTAACGGCCAGACGAAGGAGGGCAGTTGAAAAGACCACGGGCTTCTGCAAATGATAATGACCTGAAAAAGAGCGTTACCGCTATTATAGCTAAAGTGGATGGAATATTTTATCAAATATAAAGAAACAACATCGGTTTTGAAACATTTACTGCAATCAACGCGAATGTCACTGACCACATTTTACAAATATGGAAACGTCATAGAACAAACCAGATGACATCACTATGACACGTGACGTCATTTTCTCTACCCTATGACATCACCTAACACCGGGCTTGATAATGGCCCGTCGTCAAGCAATACGAGGGCATTATCAAGTTACAGTGGCCCGCTCATTTCTGATAACGTGTGGGCGGTTTAATGATAATTCTATCCATTTTAACTATAATGTTGAATAATGCTGCCTTTAAGGCTGTCATAGCATCTGTGGGTGCAGGGTTTAACTTTTAGTCCCATGCAGTCTTAAGAGCAGTGTTTTTGCGTGGGTTTGGGAAAATACACGGCTGATGTTTATAACTACATCAACAAACAATTCCCAAACAGTATAAAACTCACTTTCTGCACATACTGAGGCATCTTCGGACAGTGAGTGTCTGCAGCATACATCAGTGATATACAATGTGATTCACATTCCATGAGCGTCAGTAGGTGCATCGGGGCACAGGTGGCCCAGTCGTCTAAGGCGCCGCGATTCGCTGAGCAGAGTTGCGTCCCCTGGACACGCCAGAAACCTATGATTGTGGGTTCGAATCCCGGTTCGCCCCGATTATGTTTCTAGGTTTGTCAGCACCATACCCGTGCTCGTGGGTTTCACCGAAGCGGTAAACGTCTGAGACCTGCATCACTTCGGGCTTTACTCCCACATTAAGCTGACACGCCGTGACGTAACTGGAATACTGTTAAAAGCGGCGTTAAACCCAACTCACACACACACACAGTAGGTGCATCGTGTTATAATGTGTTGCACTTGTTGCCACTGGGATGACCTTGTAGGGTCCTACTTTGTCCTTCCACGTTCCCGTACTTTTGTTTCCACCACTATTTTTGTTGTAATGTTTTATTCATCGCAGTCAGTCTATGCACATCGGTGATATACAATGTGATTCACATTCCATGTGTGTCAGTAGGTGCAGCATGTTATAATGTGTGGCACTTCAAAAGGCCAATAGAAATAGTGTTCATGACGACATTTAACAGAAGAACTGTTTGTACAAGATTACTGTAAATAGAAAAAGTCAACGCCAAAGAATAATCATTCTCGAAAACATCACTAAATTAAATTCCAATCAGTCAAATCCAGCTTTTAATTGCGTCTTTAATAGTCATTTAACTTTCCTTCCGCATATTAATTACCTTAAAGCCAAATGCCTGAAGGCACTCGATTTTTTAAAGTAGTTTCTAATTCTAAGTGGGGAGGGGATCAAACAACCCTCTTACACTTGTACAGATCATTGATCCGTTCCAAACTTGATTATGGCTCCATCGTTTATGGTGGAGCCTGCAAAAGTATTTTTAAAAAACTAGATACTATCCATCATCAGGGCCTGAGGCTTTGCCTTGGAGCCTTTAGAACGTCTCCAATTCACAGTCTGTATGTAGAAGCGGATGAACCTTCTCTTAAACAACGCCGTCTGAAATTGTCTTTACAATACGTCATTAAATTATATTCTAATCAGTCAAATCCAGCTTTTAATTGCGTCTTTAATACTCTTTACCAATAAATTTACAATAAAAAATCATCTCTTGTTCCACCACTCGGAATCAGAATTCAGTCTGCCATGTCTGCTTCTAATATTAAACTGCAAGATATTTTCATCACCTCCTTGGCAAATGGTAAGGCCATAGGTAGACCTTACATTAACAAAATTAAAGAAATCGGGTACTAATCAACTAATTTACGAATTAGAATACAATCAATTAAGAAACATGTATAACACTTATACATCTATATTTGCAGATGGATCCAAGGATGGTGGCGCAGTTGCTAGTGCCACCGTCATTGGATCCAGAACAATATCTTCACGATTACCAGATAACAGTTCCATATTAATAGCAGAAGCAAACACCATTTTTACCGCACTAAAATGTATCAATAACCAATTCAAACATAAACAATGCCTTCAGGCAATTAAAAATATGTCTTCCAAACTTGTAATCCAAATTCTTTAATTTGGTATCATTGGTAACACAATGGCTGCTGCTGCTGCTGCAAAAGCAGCACTCAACACATCTGTGACACTACTTCTTATCCCATACAGTGATTATAAACTTTTAATGAGATCTTATATCTGTGATCTAATGCAAAAGAAGTGCGACACCCAAGTATGTGTCAATAAATTACATGAAATTAAACCACATATCGGTTAAACCTACTTGGGCTGTCAGTCCAGATTTGAAGACGTCATTATGCGACGATATATTGGCCACAGCAAATATGCGCATGAATATTTAGTAAAAGGTGAGGATCCTCCGTTTAGTATTCCTTGTGATGAGAGAATCACTTTCAGGCATTAGATGACCCCAAAAATCTGGAATGTATGGATAAGTAATACTGACATTATTGCCATGAACCTGAACCTATGATATCAGCTTACTTCTATTACTTCAGTTACTGGGAACACTTTCCTTCAGAGTGGTACAGAGCAGTCTATGTAACCTTTACAAACGTTTTTGCAAGACTTACAGGTGCAGGACATAAGTTTATGACACTGTCCTGTACCTGACCAAGTGTTCTCCGCTTGAGTAGTCTACATGTCCTCCTAAACCCTGTCTGTAGAATTCAGTTGTGTGGGACGTTTATCAAGCACCTTTCCCATATAATTCATGAAAGTACCCCTGGATTGTTCTAACAATTGAGGTTTGTCAGCACCATACCCGTGCTCATGTGTATCACCGAAGTGGTAAACGTCTGAGACCTGCATCACTTCCTCCCACATTAAGCTGACACGACGCGATATAACTGGAATACTGTTAAAAGCGGCGTTAAACCCAGCTCACTCGCTCGATCACTCAAACAATTGCATACAGTTATTGATCTATGGCAAGCACAGGTATCTGACCTGGATTCAAGAGATTCACGGTCTTTTTAACCACATTCATTGAATGCTGTATCAGCACAACATTGGCATTGGCATAAAGGCAGTTATTGTTGGAGAATATGTTTGTGGAAACTGAAATAATGCATTGAATGCTGCCCATGACAGCAAATCATGGCTGCCCAACTCTTGTTTTCCCAGTACTTCCTTTAGGTGTTACAGCTTTTCCGGATGATCACCGTGTTAAAACTATGTACATTTTGGCTGAAAGATCAATTGAAATGAGGCACATAAAAACCCATCTTGATAACACAGTCCTGAACAATTGTGTTGATGGGTCAATTATTTGGGGGATGATTTTTGGAGACTAAGCATACAATAGAAAGATGGTCTGTGTCTGAACAACAATGAAAAATGGGCCAACGAAAATGGATTTAAGTTCCTGTGACATTGAATAAGATTTAATGTTTTTTACCAAATCTGAAACAATGTCGGTTTGTAACAGATAAAAGACTCCTGTAAGTGTTCAAATGGTTTAATTTGCCATACTGACTTCAGAAAATGCGTGATTTCATAAAAATACCAATAACCATGCCAAAATGTCAATTTACCAATCTGTTGAATCTTACAACATGCATGCACAGATTACTTTTGGTCAATAAGCATGACCAGGAATCCCAAAGTGTTGACTATAAATCACACCCCAGGAAATATTGTTTTTCCCGAACAAGAGCGAGGGTAATACACTTATTCCTAGATGAGTTTCGTAAAATCAGTATGACAAACATGCTAGTGTAATAACTTCTTTGTTACCTATTTTTTCTTAATCCATTTGAGCTTTCCTTTAGAGAAATGCACTGATCACGGCCGCCGTCTTAGAAAAGCACAATTGTCAAATGACGTCAAAGATCTTCAGCTATGACGTCATTCCTACTGTCAGTATTAGATTGGAATGTCGATAACAATGCCGCGAGGATGACACAAACAATTGACCTTTTTCACACTTCGCTACTTCCGGTTTAAAAGCGAGTCCTGGAGAGCAGAAGATGAAGGCTGGATAGCACATGAAACACATTGAGATGTCAACAAGGCACGCGATCGGGACAAACTGTGACAATTTAACCACCCCGGTACATTTATCGTAATTATTGAACATTATTCTTATTCTTATCATTGACAAACTATTCTACTGTTATCAGGCCTCCTTACCGATATACATTTGAGTCTGGCCGTTCTGTTGTGATTTCGATTTAAAATATCCATGACCACCTGGTAACTCCCAGTGCAGTTTACGGTAGCTGAACAAACTTAATACAAATGCTACTGAGATCTTGTAAAGAATAATTCATTGTTTACACACCATTAAGCCAAACTATTTATGGTGAGTTTAAATAACTTTGCGGGTTGTGTTTGAAGTCGAAATATTGACCTTTTGACCATATCTAGATATATGTCAGAAACTAACTAAATTGATATGTTGATATAATGTATCAAATTGTAACCTACTGAGAATTTACAATAGTAACAAATCAGAATTTTGCATCAGTTGCGTATTTGATGTAAATTGTAATGGGCTCAAATGCATTCCAATAAAATATTAGACCTCTAGATCTACTTGTGCTGTTGTGATTGTGAACAGTTGCTATGTTGATTGTCAATGTTGACAGATTAGATAGCATGAGGTGTAATATTTCAACTGAATTATTACATAAAGGGTGTGTAAATATTTGAAGTAAAGTACAGTTTGATCTGCAATTTTGGTAACAATATTTCTACCAAAATTATATTTACTTTACTGTACCAAATTAATCATGTCATGAAATGAACAAAAACACAACTACTTTATGGCCAGTAAATGTTCAATCTAACTAACAGATAACTCTTTAACAGTTTGTATTCAAATATTTCAAATGCATAAATTGAAATTGACATTACTATAAACTTAAAGTATAAACAGAATTATTTCCCATGCGTATTGCAATCAAAACTAATTTATTCCCTTTGTTTAATTGTGAAACCCATCTGGTTTTATGTCCACAAACATGTTTTGAAACTTTTAAAACAAAAAGATTTCTTTTGTGCAAGCAATTGCCCTGTATTATTGATTATTAATCATATCAATTTATATGTGAGAATATAGTTGTGCTTACTGTGTCATTTTGCAATAATTATATTGTTATGATGTAATATTTTACTATTGTTAACAACCTTTAGAACTTTAGTTTATTTCAATCAAGTCAAGTGGTGTGATAATTTTGATAATTATGATAATTCAATCAAAACGAGAAATAATTTTTTTTATCTAAATACATAGAAGAAATTTGCTTTTCTTGTCAAATAACGATGATAGCATGAATTTATCTCATGCTCCTTGTATAGCATGCTCCTTGTGAAAATTCATTCCATTTCTTCTTCGAAAATACCTTATATGATGATTTTAGGGAGACACTACTGACAGCCATTTGTTTACAAACAAGAAAAATATTTTCTCCTGGAATTTAATTAGGTGCTTTTGACTGACAAAGACACCCGGTCCATGTTAAGTTTTGAAAACTTATATTGTGAGAAATAAAGACATACAAATTTCGGTTTGTTTTTCTTTGTTAAATATGTGAAATCCAGATTGTTCCATCAACATAATTTGTTACCGATACATATATTTTATCTTGGCATGATTACCAATTGAAGTTGATTCCTTTTTATCTTTTGTTATTTTATCTGTACTCATATCTGAACAAGATATTTTCAAACTATTCAGGATAATTGTATTAGTAGCTTCCTTTTGATATACAATTACCTATCATCATACAGGATTAGGTGAGGGTGTTCAAGAAGTTGGTGGTTGTATCAATTCTTATATTTCTTCAATTTCATGCATTATTTATATTTATCAATTATTAATTTTCTTTTAACTTATTTTAAACAGTTCACACACTATTACTTTTGTCGTGCACGGTGCAATCTCAATCGGCAATAATCAGTTAAGTAAGTGATGTTTGAAGAACAAGTAAAGTACCATCTGTCATTGTACACACTGAATAGAGTTATCGCCCCTTCTGAATATTTATTTTGACACACGAACTATTTTGTGAAATAATTTAATTTACATCGTAATATGTTAAAATGAAAATCATAGCAGAAAAAAGTGTCCTTTTTCAGCTGGATAGTGCGTTGTGCAGCAAACACCACTATGAAACGTGAAATAAACATGATCTCAATCTTGATCTTGAGTTCGCCAAGCCACGCATTGACTGAGCAATTTTGTAAAAGTACACTGATGTGTTTCATGTAATGCGGTTCATTTACGATATAAAACTTATGTCATTGAATGTACTGTCACACTGTACCTATGTGCCGACGAGGTTATGATAAAACAATCTATTTCTGAAATACGTATCTCGAAATGCACATTCGATTCACTTCCGGGATCCTGACAGCAAAATGCTAATTCCAGTGTATTAAAGGCATATTGTAGTTGGACCTCAGGAGAGGATACCATTTATACCATTAAGTTTTTACCCATTAGTGGGTAAATAACTGGTAAATAAAATACATGGAATGCAGTTTTAAGAAATAAGATTTCATTTGGGTTCTTAGAATCCACATCTTCGATTATAAGGCTGATAGCTTCAATACAGGTTTTCTTATAGGTCTTATTTCAAGTTCTCCCCGACATCGGCAAATCTAGTGATTCATTAGTTTTATTACACACACACACACACACACACATACACACAGTACTTCGAGAGTATATTATTTCATTATTTATTTATAGTATGGAATAGTCAATAATTACGTCCGATCCATTTCAAGAGCATATGTAGCAAGACGGCATGAATGTCAAATACACATTCTGATTTTTAAAGTATTTTATAGGAATTTTCTGTATGATTTTAGAATAGTGTGGAATCAACATTTTAGGGGAATTTCCGATATCAAATAGAGAACCATAGGGATATTGGGTTTAAGGATTTCCAAAATACTTGGAACATTTTTGAGCTGATGAATTCTAACTCATCATTGATTTATGGATTGCTAAGGGAACAAGATATGTTGTCAAGTCAAATGATATGTGATCATTGTTTAGTGGAAAGTTAACTTGTGGATAGGATATAAGATATACATGCAGAACCAGAAATCCTTATTCACCTAACGTTCCAATCCGACTTTATTTTATTTACCCCAGTACGTTTGCAAATACTGTAGGACACATAACGAATACGGATATAACGAACAAACGGATACAACGAACTGTTACAAAATCCCCGATTTATCTCCTCTATATTATGATATAAAATTTACGTACATAACGAAATCTCTACAGTGAACTAACGTATATAGCGAACTGATATCTGATCACCGACAAGCCCAAATACCACGGTGTCTAGCCGGGAGAGCCACATTTCAGAAATGGCTATTGCCGGCAGAGCCACATTTTCAGCTGAGTGCATTTCACCTATTCTAGCGGGTAATTAATTAATCCGATTACCGATACCTGTATATGAGTGTCCCACATTCACTACAGACAAGAACATTGAACATTTGTGTACTGCAGACATTGTATTTTGTGATGGTATATTTTATGCCTGTCCCAAGTTGTTTGATCAGATTTATTGTTTACATGCTGAGGTGTTTGGCCATATGTTTCCATTAGTTTACTGTTTGTTGTCCAATCGAACAAAAGAGTGTTATGTCAACATGTTTCAGTACCTATGCGATTGTGCTAGTAGAGGAGGTCTAGAGTTTGCCCCACTTACAATTCAGTTGGACTTTGAACGTGCAGCTCACAATGCCGTGACTGATGTATTTCCTGGGACACCAATGAGTGACGTGTATAGTGAACTGAGAAATCTCACTCCATGTCAAGTGTCACTGACAATTGGCTGCACGCAATCAGCGGCGAATCAACACAATCACAGTCTATATTTTGATTTTCCAATGTTAAATAAGTCGGTAGGATTACATGATTTATGTCCGACGGATAGAGTTTTGTTGTCTGATTAGTGACCATCTAACTAACGGTAAGTTTATCGAAAACTTATTCTAAACAATGATACTTTACATACACAATGTTCAACAATATTGCTAAAATCATTCTGCAACGCCATTATGAAAACCACGCCCTCTGCCGGCGGAAGTTGACACATCGTTCGATTGCACACGAACGTCCGCGGAGAGCGAATAAGTAAGCGCTCAGAAAGCGCCTCGGACAATTGAAGGCAGGCCGGTGTCCCGGTATAAACCCTCCCCCGTACAAATTCTCCCCCCGGAGAGTTTATACCGGTACAGATTCTCCCCCAGTACAGATTCTCCCCCGGAGAATCTGTTCTGAAATAAAATCTCCCCCGGGCGGATATATTTCGCGCCCCCCTCAGTATAAAGTCTCCCGCCTGATTATTCGGTTTGTTGCAATGTCTTTAAGTACTATATTCTTTAAATAGATATCTTTAATGTAAGGAGGGTTGCTTTAAAAAATAGATTATGAAATATGGTCATAATGAATTAATATTTCAGTATATATGTTATTTGGTAACTGTACCTTCCATCCTAAAATAATTATACCAAACAAATTTGAATGAAATGACTTAATGTAACAAATACATGTACGGTTACTGTTGTAACTGAATTCAGAAATCTTATTAATCCTCGCAAACATTCGGTTTTAACACTAACTACTTAAAAACTGTCAACATATCCATGCGCGCCTCCTGCTCAGGCTGTCCGTTATACTCTGATTTAAGATCTAAAATATATTCCTTAATACAGGCTATAAAATTTAAAAATGGTATCAGTGGCTAGAATATCATGGTGCAACCAGGTTTCTGTTAAACACCCCCACACATACAAGTAACTAAATGTATATTTAGATAAATATTTAACCCAGAAAAAATAAAGGAGAGAAAAAAATAAATAAAAAAGTACATAAACAAATAAACATTAAAACCTTCAGGAATGTGAAAAGCCAATGTGTAATGCTAAAGCCGAAGACATGATAAACTGTACCAACATTACAATGTTCCCCGATATGCATGCTTTATCTAAGTTAGAAATATATGACTGATATAAATTCTTTCAACACGGTAATATCGCATATGCTTGGATTATCTTTTTTTCTCAAATGTACTCCATTCAAGAACATTATATAGAATTATGTATTTACTCTCCCCCATGTATTTTGCTCTTTTATGTAAAAGCTTTTTACTTACACATTTTAATTACAGATTCCGTTGTTTTGATTTTAATGCAAACAAACCAGGCTTTTCAATGTATTTTGTTTCAACAGATTTTTAAATATATGAATGGGGATTGACAAACAAGCTTTACTGGCTTATGTAAAAGCCGCCGCCCTTTAGGCTGAGTTTCCATGTGCACGGTTTGCCACGCGGTTTGGGGCACGTTTAGGAAGGCGGGTGAAATGCTATATACAAAAACTATGGTTAAAATTTCGGCGACTTAGTTTCCATGTGCGCGGTTTGCCACGCGGTTTGGGGCTTGTTTATGAAGGCGGATGAAATGCTATATACAAAAACTATGCTTAAAAGTTCGGCGACTTAGTTTCCATTGTGCGCGGTTTCACCAACTGCAAACCGCTAGGGGCTAGCAGTTGGTGAAACCGCGCAAATCGAAACAGTTCATTTATGGTGTAGTATTTACATTGGCAAATCGAAACAGTTCATTTATGGTGTAGTATTTCCATAGGCGCTGTTAGGACCGCTCGGCTAAAAACAAGTCGAACAGTGCTCGATTATCTTGAACCGCATGGTAAGCCCAAAATAGCGGTTTGACTAATCAGCATTGATTTTTACTCCATAAACTGTCATAAAGTATTCATAAAGTATCAGGGGTCATTTCAACTTGCAAAATGATTGACATAGTCCTTTATAGAGCGAGGATTGGGCTGTTTTCTCACCCGATTGACTGACATACAACATTCACATGGTTTAGAATGGTACAATGAATGGTAAAGCATGCAAATTACACTATTACGCGATATTTCATAAGAAAAAAACATATCTCCGTTAAAATATAAAACCAATACTTAAGGGTCCACATATTGACATAAGACTTTATCACTGTCTTCAATTCCAAAATGTTAGATATAAACTTTCGGACAGTTCAGTTCAAAATTCTTCAACCATTAATACACGCAATAATGCACGCAAGTAAAACTTGTTCAGAAGCTGATATTCTCCATCAAAATATACCACAAAGACACCATATAGCAAAAGCAGTTTTAGACAATTACAACTGTTGAACTGCATGACAAGTCTATATAAATATATAGTTCGGGGGAGAAAATGTTCCGTGAGTCCTCGTAGAAAAGTCAGTGTCTTGACTGTGTGTTTTCTTACTTACTTACTTACTTACTTTGGAGATTTAACGTGCGCTTTCCGACTGATGCGTATTTCGCACACGGGCCCGGCCAGGCCATTTAATGTGTTTCCGAAAGGGGCGAGGGTGGTCTGTGCAACCCAAGAGGGGGCTTTAGGGGTTGCTTATATAGAATTTGGGAATTTTGAGATTTGGAATAGATGCCGATGGGGTTGGGGAGGAGAACTAAGGGAGCTGGGTATGGTGGATGATTGTTTGTTTATGTGATTTTGATTTGGTAGGTTTTTATGGTTTTAGATGCGTTTTATTAGTTCCGTTTTAATTAAGAATACGCCTAAGGCCTTGAAGTTTTCTAGTTTATTTTGTGGGTTTAGTATTGCTTCTAGAGTGAGAGCCTTGTTTAGATTGAGGGTGGTTTGTAATGCGGTTCGATGTGTTAGGTAGTGTGTGCAGTGGATGAGTGCGTGTTCTGGGGTTTCTGGTTGTTTGCAGTGTGGGCAGTTACCTGTAGTGTGTTTTTTTAAATTTTTTAGGTGGTTATTTAGGTTGGTGTGTCCTGTTTGGAGTTTAGTGATTACTCTGTCGATTTTTTTTGATGGATGGAGAATTTTTGGTTTGGTTAGTGGTTTGCTGAGCACTCTTTTGATTTGGCTATTTGAGTTTAGATATAGGTTATGCCATTTTTTTGTGATTTTTTGTTTGTTTACACTTTTAATTTCTGATTTTGAGATGGGTAAGTTTAAGCTTATTTCTGGGATTTTGAGGGATAGTTTAGCTGCTTTATCGGCGTTTTCATTACCGTATATTCCTACGTGGGCGGGTATCCACAAGAAGGTTATTTGTTTGCCTGCCTTAGTTAGGTCGTTGGAGCTTTTAAGTATTTGATTTATTAATTTAGGTCGGTTTTTGGTATTTTTGTTTTGGAGGGCTTGTAGTCCACTTAGGGAATCAGTAAGTATTAGGATTTTTTGGTGTTTTTTTTATTCTTGATTGTGGAGGGCTGAGGCCATGCCCATTAGTTCTGCCGTGAATATTGATTGGTTATTTGGGAGTCGGAAGGATTGTGTGGTTTTAGTTGGTTGTGTGGTATGGACTCCGAAACCCGTGTGTTTGGAGGTCGGATCTGAGGATCCGTCCGTGTAAATGTGACACCAATTTGGCCAATTTTTGTGTATGTATGCTAGTGTGGTAGTTGTAGCTATGTTTGGGTCGGTTTGTTTATTTATTTGGCTAGCTAGTGTTGTGTCTATTTTGGGTATTTTAAGTTTAGGGGTGAAGATATTTGATTGTTTGCAGTTATGTTTAAGATTTTTAATTTGGTGTTCATTTAGGTAGTTCGTTATTCTTTGGGATATTGGGGTAAGTAAGGGGTGTTTACGAGCTAGAGCTTGGTTTTTAGGGCTGATGTTTTGGTTTATTAAGTTTTGGATGAGAGGGTTTGATTGGGACGCGGCCCAGAAATTTAAGCTTAGCTATTCCCTGCGTAGACTTAGTGGCATTTCTCCTGTTAGGGCCTGAAGTGAGGTGTAGGAGGTGCCATGTTGGGTGCGTGTAATGAGTTTGAGAGCCTGATATTGTATTGAGTCAAGTTTTTTAGATAGAGAGTTGTTTAGGGTGTTGTATATGGCGCAGCCGTAGTCTAGTTTTGATCTAATTAGGGATATGTAGAGAGAGAGGAGAGTATCTTTGGAGGCTCCCCAGTTAGAACCAGTTAGGCATCTTAGGGTGTTTAGGTCTTTACTGCATTTAGTTGTTAGGTTTTGGATGTGAGCATCCCAGGTGAGATGTTCATCGAAAATAAGTCCTAAGAATTTGGTTTGTTTTTGAAATTTGATTGTTTGATTGTTTAGCTGGAGGATTGGGGAGGCGGGATTCATGTTTTTATGTTTGAATACTATTCCTGTTGTTTTTTCTGAGTTAAGGGAGAAGCCCCATTTGTCAGCCCATTGTTGTATTTTATTAAGAGATTTTTGGAGTAGATTTTGGGCCATTTTCATGCTTTTAGTGCGGATCCAGATGGCTCCATCATCCGCGAATTTTGATGTGTTTACTTTAGGGGATAGACCCTCGAATAGATCGTTTATCATTTATCGTTTATCGTTTGTGTTTTCTTTGATGAGTATGTTTCTCACCGACCTTAGCGTGTAGGGGTGTGATGTCCTGGGCAGGAAATGACAGTGTTTTGACTACTCGTCTTTCATTAATTAACGTGTTGGGCATCCCTAATTAACCTTTATATGTTAAACCAACACAGGATGTTTTCTGGAAGTGGACAATCGCGAATGTTATAGGGCTGACATGACACGTGTTAATAACTGGGGGGTGGGGGTGGTGGGGGTGGGGTGGGGGGAAGAAAGAATATTCTGTGGGGAGATTTTATTTCGTAGGGTGGAGGAGAGTTTATTTCGAGAGGGGCTGAACTGTACCGGTATAAATTCGCCGGGGGGGGGGGGGGGGGGGGGGGGGGGGGGGGATTATTCTGGGGGCGAATATATTTCGTGACACCGGAACTACTGATGTAACTGATTTCAGAAATCTTATTAATCCTCGCATACATTCGGTTTTAACACTAACTACGTAAAAGCTGTCAACATATCCACGCCGTTATACTCTGATTAAAGATCTAAAATATATTCCTTAATACAGGCTACGATTTGAAAATGGTATCAGTGTAATAGCAGGGGCTAGAATATCATGGTGCAACCAGGTTTCTGTTAAACATACAACATCATAACTATCTAATTCAGCACTGATTAAATCTACTTTAAAATCTACTAAGCCTGCGTACGTTTATATGTATAATCTTTATAAGCAATGTAACCCAAAATATAGATAAATGTGTATCATCTTCCCGAAATGATTAGCATGTAGAGTAGATTCAAAAACACCTGTATTGAACAACATCAACCGGCATTGTCAAAGCAAAGTGTACATGTAATTGTTACAATGGGGCTGGCGGTGAATATTAATGAAGAACATCTTGTTTAAAAGACACACCGAAACTGATTTGCATAACTGATGACCACAACATATTGCAAAATATCAAAATAGTAAAAATGATACAATTTAACCTCATACTGAAGAGAAAACAAGAACGACAAAGAGAAGTAAAATACTACGTCATATAGAACTGAGATAAAGTAATCTGAGAAGGGATTCATACGTTTCAACTTAAAAATATATTATTATGAAAAACGAAAGGAAAGGTGCCCCCCCCCCCTCCCAACCCCCCTTCCACACCCTCAAAATCAATAAAATAATAATAAAAATCAATAAATACCACCCCCACCCCCCCAACGCACACACACATGTAACTAAATGTTAAACTCAGAAAAAATAAAGAAGATAATAAAAATGAATAAAAAAACACATAAACAAATTAACATTAAAACTATTGGCAACTGCATGGCAAGTATTTATAAAACGACCGGGGGAGGAAATATTCTGGGGGGAGATTTTATTTCGTAGGGTGGGGGAGAGTTTATTTCGAGAGGGGCGGAACTGTACCGGTATAAATTCGCCGGGGGGAGATTTTATTCTGGGGGCGAATATATTTCGTGACACCGGCTCCGAGCTTGGAGCAAGCTGACGACGCGCATTGGGACCCGGGAAATAGATTATAAGGTCAGCTTGAACCCGGAAATAGAGATCGCTGCTCGGTGGTGGTCGCTATTTTCAGTCACGAGAGGAATCTTCATCATTTTGAATTAGATGATCAGTGAGTATACAAAATGAAATCGGACATTTTAACCACGAATTTGGGTGAACTTGTATCCTCATAACCGCGAATCAAGGTCAAATTTGAACACGGTAGAGGTATCACCTAAACCTTCTCTAGTGGATGAATTTTTTTTAACTTTCTTTTTTCAGAAATGTCGGAGAAGCAGCCTGAGAGGGAGACAGATCCTGAACATCATCACAGGGAAAGTGAGACATGTGACAGACAGGATGGAGCTGAAGACTTGGAACACGTCCACGGGAGACTTCCCGGATTGATGGATACCCTGAACCTGGAAGCGAGCATCAGTCTTCCCACAAGGGCAGTTGGTGGTCATGATACTGCTCAAGGAACACATGGTGATGAGGCAATGGACAATCCATCATCATCTGACGTAGTGCTACAGAAGACTGGCCACGACGCTGGTGTTAGTGTCGTTCCTCAAGGAACACAAGGTGACGAGACTTCGACAATGGACAATCCATCATCATCTGACGTAGTGCTACGGCAGACTAGCCATGACGATGATGTTAGTGTCGTTCCTCAAGGAACACAAGGTGACGAGACTTCGACAATGGACAATCCATCATCATCTGACGTAGTGCTACGGCAGACTAGCCATGACGATGATGTTAGTGTCGTTCCTCAAGGAACACATGGTGGCGAGACTTTCTCTATGGACATGGTAGCAGCAACAGAAGTAGTGGAGCGTCAGGCCCGGTCTGGGAATGGTGCCATGGATGTTTCCGAGAGAAGAGAGAGACAAGCAGTATCAACCAGAATCACTGCAGGTGAGTAGAATGTTAATATGTATAAACCTGATATCACAAGCAAAATACACCTTAAATCAGGCAACAACTAAGTCACGATAAGCCTCACTTGGACTCACTAACTCCCTGTACACTCGTTCCAGGTCCTGACTTTAAAGGCATCATCGTACAAGACTCTTCCTATGTCAATCTGTCTCTAGGAGGTCAGAATGCAGGAACAATGAATTCAGGTAATAATGCCGAAAACATTGTCTTGCTATCAGCAAAACCATATTCATTTGTATCAGTGAAAAAAGGATATAAGATGGTTTATTATAGTGATGTTGCTATGTGTTGTGTTGGGCAGTGCATTTTGTTCAATTACCGTATTTCGACGTAATAAGCGCCCCGCTCTAATAAGCGCCCATGGCGATATTTGTTAATATATTGGCTAGTGAACAATCCCAATTAGCACCCCTTCCGATTGATCAGTGTACACAAGACTTATTTATTCGTGTATAATACGCACTCGTGTGTTATATGCATCCTTAATTATGGGCAATTAAATTCTGGAAAAATATATCTGTCGTATATAAACATGTCAGGCTGTCAGCATAAACCACGAAATTTATCTTTCACCTGTTTTTTTTCCACCAAAAATACCATTCTAATAAGAGCCCCCTATTTCTAATTTTGAGAGCGCCCTGGGCGCTTATTACGTCGAATACGGTAAGTGTGAAACACCTAAAAATATATTTGAAACTAACTAAAATTGAACATTGCTGAAGGTTCCGGCAGGTATCCGGATGCAATGTTTCGAGATGTCTTTTTTCTAGTAAATAATGTTAGCCACTGGCTATATGCTCACTTGGGCCTTTGTTCCTGGTGAGATTAAAATATTATTTTGGAACGGTACCAGTACTTGTTACATCTACTTCATTGAAGTTTGGAACAGAATATAATTGCCCCTAATAGGTGCATTAGACTAATGGCACCCATAGAAAACACCTGATAAAGTACCGGTACATAAAAATATCAATGTAATTTTTCGACTGACATGAAACTAAAGCCTTTGTTCAATGAGCTGTATTATTTGTAGGAAAACATTCAGGGCATAAGTATATTTGACATGTTCAGCACCTATGTTATGGCTGATCACTATTATATTTCTTTATGCTAATGAAGCAAAACAAAGAATTTGTTTAGATAAAGAAATCATATTTATTGTCATTGGTTCAGTAACCAGAGGTGTTTGCAAGAACTTTCAAAATCAGACACATACGCTTCAATGCCATTTTCTAAATAAACAAATCAGTCAAATCTCAGAAGAATTTCAAGATAGGAGAATATCTAAAGTCAATAATGCTTGTGCAGTGAGTGAGTGAGTATGGTTTTACGCCGCTTTTAGCAATATTCCAGCAATATCACGTCGGGGGACACCAGAAATGGGCTTCACACATTGTACCCATGTCGGGAATCAAACCCGGGTCTTCGGCGTGACGAGCGAACGCTTTAACCACGAGGCTACCCGACCGCCCCTGGTTGTGCAGGAAAGTCATTCAGATTTGTATAGTCAGCGTGTACACCACATAAACAATCACACTGCTGTGGTATTACTTCCTTCAGACTTGATTAGTGTCGTAATAAAACAAACCACAGAATCACAATGATGTGGCATTATTCATTCAGAATCATCACTTTCTGAGGTGAATCTGTTGGTTGTTCTGGGGAGGATTATTCATCATCCGGAGAGTCCTTTCTCCTTTGTATGACTTGTCTGAGCTGGTGTCACTGTGAAATCCGGGTACCTGAAATAATTTATAACATCTTTAAAAGCTTGTTATTTAAAAAAAACAAAAAAACAGATATATATTGACAAAAGGTAAAAAAAATTTTTTTCGATCAGTAAGGTAATGACAATTTATCATGCAACTGATGTTTAACCATGTTGACCAATCTTAGAACATGTAAATAAGCCATAGCAAACTGTAATTTTTACAGAAAATACAAAACTGTACCTGATCTTCTAAAAACAATTCCTGTAGTGTCACAAGGTTCACCTGAATGTTTTTTGAATGTTTGCATTGCATCAAAAAGTAAGGGTAAACAAGGCAATGCAAAATTGCATAAAATAGGTTCTTATACATAAAAACAGAACTAATTTTTAAACTTATCCTATCTCACACTATGCATTTCTTCTTATTCTTCGATCTTGGTGTGGAAACGTCCTAGAACAAAGTTTCCAGCTTCCAAAAATACCACTCACCAAAACACATCCTTACATCACCGATCACCACTGTGATCAAGGTTCACGCACCACTAAAATCCCGTGCGACACGACCCCAGCGACCTGATCACCTGACATATCCAGCACCCTCATTCTCAATTCTATCGCTGTGGTGTTCGGGCGTATTCTTGAACAGAGAATTTTTTTTTTTTTTATATTTGATTTAAATACACGACACCCATATATATATATATATATATATATATATATATATATATATACATAAATATATATTTATATATAGATACATATATAGATATATTTATATATAGATATATATATTTTTATTTATATAGATATATATATTTTATTTATATATTTATCTATATATATATATATTTATTTTTATTTATATATATTTATTTACTTGATATATATTTATTTATATATATTTATATATATATATATATATTTATTTACTTTATATATATATATTTATATATATATATATATAAATTTATATAGATATATATTTATATATATTTATATATATATATTTATATATATATATATTTATATATATATATATAAATATATATATTTATATATATTTATATACATATATATTTATATACATATATATTTATATATATTTATATATATTTATATATATATATATATATATATATATTTATATATATTTATATACATATATATTTATATATTTATATATATATATATATATATATTTATATATATATATATTTGTATATATATAAAAATATGACCAGTTCATCGTGTTGGACAACGGCCCTTTACTCAGCTTGGGAAGTCAAGCCGTCAACTGAGGGCAACTCTTCCACCAACGCGCTTGTTACTCGGGCCATCGCTTCTACACTGCTCTGAGGAAACAGCTACACCTCTCCGGCTTCTAATGGCAACAACCCTTCTGACCGAAAACACTACAATTGTTGAAGAGGAAGTGATAGCCACAGGATCGTCATCCTTCGCTAGATCGTAACGACCGTCTAAGGCGCCGCGATTCGCTGTGCAGAGTTGCGTCCCTTGGACACGCCAGAAACCTATGATTGTGGGTTCGAATCCGTGCTCGTGGGTTTCGCCGAAGTGGTAAACGTCTGAGACCTGCATCACTTTGGGCTTTCCTCCCACATTAAGCTGACACGCCGCGATATAACTGGAATACTGTTAAAAACGGTGTTAAACCCAACTCACTCACTCACTCGTGAGGTGGTGACATGTTTAATTATAGAGTAAAGTTTCTGTTAAATAACTATATTGGCCACTTCTGAACACAGTGTTTTCCTACAAAATAGCAAAAGCCAAATGAAAATAAAATGTTTTAGTCTGTTTTCAGTCGTACAAATGGGTATCTCTCATACCCTCACGTCTAGTCGCACGTTTAAAAGGAAGCCAGAAGCTGGAATGTAAACATTAAACTTGTTTCCGTCCGGATGCGCACGCACTTCCCTATGACATGTCACAAATCTCTCAGCGCGCCTCTGAGCTGGTCGCTCGAGAAAGGCTTTCGCGGTAGACTGCTAGTTTGTATTCTACTAGTACTTATCGCTTGTCTACAGTTGTTGTTCTAATAAAGTAATAATAATATGTCTTCCCTGTAGACTCCTGGAATGTAATCCTTGGTAATCCATTGTTTGTGTTCAACACGTGTTTCACTGTTTGACTTGATTATACACGTGGCAACATGTCGGGCATTGGTGACTCGTGTAAAAAAAAACCTGTCTAAAGTAGACCCTCACAAGTTTTGTCCTTCCTGCATCATTAAGGAAGGGTTTCAACGTGTTCGTGGGATAAACGTTGTAAAGAATGTGAGAACTTGTCTTCTATAAACTTTAACTTGTATCTTCGTGCGTTGGCGAAGCGGGCCGCTGACCAGCGCTACAAGCAGAGAAGGTCATCGGGTGGATCCTTGGACTAATCGGCCACACCCATGGCATCAGTTGATAAAGACCCGCCTCACAACTTTCGACAAGACACTTGACCGTTCGCCTGCTGATGGTACTAACCGCAAGACTGAATCTTCCTGGCCAAGATTCGAGAATGTTCCAAATTCCTTCCTTGTCTGCCATTATGGGCCCTAATGATCACACTGATCTCACCCCGCGCCCAGTTCGTGCGCTTCGTATTTACCTGTAGCGATCTGAACAGCGACGACAACATTTTCGACGGCTGTTAATACCGCTCTCAACCAATGCAAACACTCTCTCTGAGCGGTCATTCTCAGAGCTTACGAGGCGCAAGGACTCGCACCTCCCACCTCCTCTCATCCGCACGAAGTTCGAGCCATAGCTTCAACATCAGCACTCCACAGTGCACTCTATTATATGGAGGGCTGCTTTTGGAGATCTACTTCAGTGTTTGATTCGCCTTATCTCAGAGATATCTGAACAGAAGATGTTGAAGGACTCAAACAGTTTGGTCCACTCGTGGTGGCACAACAGATCTCTCAGAAAAGACAGTGAATTTGTGCTTTATTCACTTTGGACTTTTTGCTCGACACTTCGTGCCAGATAACAGGTTACAATAAAAACTGTTGGTGAATGTACGCATTCTTATGGGTTTTTTTATTGTGTGCAGTACTTTGGCTATTTTTAGTTACCTTGTCTACGGCGAGTTGTTCTGTAACTAAATTATACGCCGACCACACTTCGATCGCAATTCAACTGACGTGTGCAGTTGTCCTGTCGCATTGATAATTAGTTGTGTGTCGAAGAGCATTAACCATGCTGTGCGTTCGTGTTAAACAACTTGTCTCGTCCGGGCATCTGGTCGAATGTTCTATTGTCACTACAGGGGTGAGGAACTTGGTACATTCGACGTGAAAGAGGTCACTTCCTGATTACTTTCCCGACCCTCCTTCCAGTGTTCCGTCGAATCCTACCCATTTGTATGACTGAAAACAGACTAAAACATGGGTTTTTTTAGATTAAAAACGATGTTTTATTGGTCTGTTTTCAGTCGTACGTTTCCACCCATTCACCCCCACTGGGAAGTAATCCAGTCCAGTCCTGCTTGATGGCTTATTCTTCGAGAATTGTGACATGTCATAGGGAGGTGCGTGCGTAACCGGACGGAAACAAGTGTAATGTGTACATTCCAGCTTGTGGCTTCCTTTTAAACGTGCGACTAGACGTGTGGGTATGAGAGATACCCATTTGTACGACTGAAAAGAGACCAATAAAACATCGTTTTTAATCTTAAAAACCCATTATTCTCTAATTTATGTATTTTAAAGATGTTATGCCACTCATTGGTGGGGATATAATAATAATAATAATAATAATGATAATAATAATAATAATAATAATAATACAAGTTCCTAGGATGTTTGTGTAATGCTATTTTTCAAGAGTTATAAGAGTTGGACATATTTCTTCTCATACACGGTAACACAAGGGGAAAATGCCTAGGAGTATACTCTCATGACATTGTACAACAGGCGATGATGTTCACACAATATGTAGGAGGGTATGTACAGTAATATAATTATACTTTTATTTTGAATATTACCGAGTGTCACTAAACATCAAACAGATTAGAGTTAAAAGGGGTACAATTACATTTGTACTATTCAAGAGATTTCTAAGCCCCAAAACCTCACAGCCCTCTGGCAACTGATGCGTGTATTTTTGTTTGTATTCTCAAGTCCCAAAGTCATTTTTTGTAAATATTATTATCACTATAATGCAAGTATTTTGTGGTAACAATAATTCAAAATCACTCCATTTGATTATTGTGTACATGATGATAAAAGAACTATTTTTTTTATTAATGTTGGAGGTGCATGTAACTGCTTCAAGGCATAGCAGATGCGGAATGTGAGAGAGTTAACTGTGAAACTCATTTAAGCATTACTGGTAGGTTATTGACATATATACATTGCAGCTTTCATAACCATTTTGCCAGCAAAATGTCCTCATATATATGGAGAGACCATTAAATATTTTATGGTCTCTGATACATATGGAATCTAAATACATGTAATATCATTTAATATGATTGAAATAATTAGAAAGGCTTCAAAATTACCAACTTAAGACAAATAACATATATTTCATAAACCCATTACTAATCAGTCGCAGACGTAACGTGTACGCGTGACGGCTCTGCCGTCTCTTGTACGCGAGACGGGTGCGGTCCGCAGTACTCAGTGAAGCGCTTGATACTAATTAATTCAATCACCGTGGCTGTGCTGTCACCCGCGACCTCCGCGAAAGTAATTGAAGCGCTATGTAAAATCACCCACTGCCGAGAGAGCCCCCAGTCCTTCCAAGGTCGTGACTGGCGGGTCGCGTGTGCATCGAGGCATCCGCTTTCCAATCTTCACATACCATATTTTTGAACAGTTAAGACATGTCAACATGTCCTTCTGGACTGGATACTCTTGAAAGTGTACACGTCGAAGCTAGCGACCAGTTAACGCAATTATTACTTGTTATTTCTGACATATTCCGTGTCGGACCTCGTGGTACCCATTCGTCAACACTCGCCCCTTTCCGTAACCTGCAAGAAGACTCGTCCCCCTATCGATGAATGTTATGTGCGAAAATACGACAAACCAATCAGAATGCGCGTATGATTTCAAGTTCTTCGTCAAATAATCCCTCAGAAATAATTTTTGATTTTACATATGTCTTGCATCTAAAGATATACCAAAGACACAGTTTAATGTATTCAATCATACTGTATAATTCTGCACGTCCCGATGTGCTTTAAATTGCATCTAAAATATAAATAATATATGGGGAAAATGCGTGAACCATTACGCAACGAGTTGACAATGTTGTTTTAGGTATGCCCGTTTGCGCTAAGACGGAACCCGGTCGCAAAAATGGCCACGAGAGGGGCACGAGTCGCTATTCGGCTTGTCCCGGAATAACACGAGTTGGTCACGAATGCGTGGTACCGCGGCATTTGTGATTTCCGGTCGTTCACGCGGGACACGCCTTTTAGCGGCTGTCTGAAAATCAGTAAACAGGAAGTGCTCGCTTCGTAAACAATTTCAATTTCCTCGTAATCTTCCGTTTGCTGCAAGTGATGGGTCATTAACGCATTGATACTTACTTCTGGGATCTTTTTATTTTGCCTAACCCCCATTTGTCAATGGACAACGATATGACCGACAGTTTCCCAAATAAACATTCTCTATCGACTTGAACTAGATCATCTGCATATTCATGGCGACTAGTAAGGTTACGGAAGTTACGTAGACCGCACATTTTTGCCGCTCTCTGGCCAGGAGTGCCTTATATATATTTTTAACGTGTTTTCCTTCTTTTTTTTTTACAATTTATTTTCATCCAGTTTTTTTATCCATTTCTGCTATTTTGTTGTTTTTAGATATTTGCTCTTACTTTTCAGTTACTTTTCAATAAAAATATGCATTGAATATCTATTAATGATAACACATTCAGAATTTTATATGTGTTGTCTTTAGACAAGTCACTGAAGTCTGACATCACCATACTTAGAACACGAATAATTATAAATGTTAGTGAGTGCATTTTGTTCCGTTTAGTGAGTGAGTGAGTCAGTTGGGTTTAACGCCGCTTTTAACAGTATTCCAGCTATATCGCTGCGTGTCAGCTTAATGTGGGAGGAAAGCCCGAAGTGATGTAGGTCTCAGACGTTTACCACTTCGGTGAAACCCAAGTGTTTTTTTTGTCGATTAGTGATACAAGATCGTAATCATATTATGCGCTGTATCCTTTATTTTCTGTTTTGCTTGGCATTGTTTTATATGCAGATATTGAAATTAACGCATGTATAATTTCGTAAATTATAGGCCGGAAATAGCAATCAGCTCACATCTACCTGTTCGTTCGCTGTAATTTGACCGTGTTCCTGGAAATAAATCCGTTCATTGATGCACGATTTAGACACAATTTATATCTGACAAAGTATTGAATGGAATATTGTTAATAGTGTAATAATAGTGTTACGCGCTACGGTGTTATGCCAAATTGCATCTAGTGATTACGCGATCTAATTGAAGCGGCGCCGGCGAGTTTCGATGTCCTCATAAAAAGTGTGTGAGTGAGTGAGTTGAGTTTAACGCCGCTTTTAACAGTATTCCAGTCATATCACGGCGTGTCAGCTTAATGTGGGAGGAAAGCGCGAAGTGATGCAGGTCTCAGACGTTTACCACTTCGGTGAAACCCACGAATACGGGTATGGTGCTGACAAACCTAGAAACATAATCGGGGCGAACCGGGATTCGAACCCACAATCATAGGTTTCTGGCGTGCCGAAGGGACGCAACTCTGCACAGCGAATCGCGGCGCCTTAGGTGACTGGGCCACCCTTGCCCCCTCATAAAAAGTGTGTATAAGAGGGACTGTATACTTTATAGAGTGGACTAGTTTCAAGGTATTCTAAAGTTAGTAGCAAGGTAACTTCAGTAAGAAATTCCAAGATAAACTAAAAAAAGAAACCAAATACTCCAAAGAAAACAGACAAGACAACCTTGAAATAAACCAACCTTACACCATAGAAAAACTAAATCACATACTAAACAATAGATAAAAAAGGAACAGCCCCTGGCCTAGACCTCACCTCTTACCAAATAATCAAACACTTACCTACCAAACTACACCAAACTTTACTTAAACTATACAACCTAGTCTACCTAAACGGACAGGTCCCATCCTCATGGAAAGAAGCTCTAGTAATGCCAATACCTAAACCAAATAAACCAGCAGATCAGTCTAACTCCTATAGGCCCATCGCAATAACCTCAAATCTCTGCAAAATAATGGAACTTATGACTAAAAATAGGCTACAGCACTACCTAGACCAAAACAACATCATAAACACCGACCAAAGCGGCTTCACTCCTGGCCGATCAACTCTCGATAACCTCGCCCGACTAGAATAGGATATAAAAACAGGACAACTAAACAAGCAATACACTATAGGCATATTCCTCGACTTCTCTAAAGCTTTCGACATGGTATGGCACCACGGGCTAATACAAAAACTATAAAAAAAATAGGACTAAAATGCCAAATAATAAACTTCATCCAAGATTTCCTAAACAATCGCAAAATAACCGTGGGTATAGACCAAACGCTATCGGACCAGTGTCCCCTAGAAAATGGCACTCCCCGGGGCAGCATCCTCAGCCCAACCCTCTTCAATATAATGATAAACGATCTATTCGAGGGCTTATCCCCTAAACTAAACACTTCAAAATTCGCCCTATGGATCCGCACTAAAAGCATTAAAATGGCAGAAAACTTAATCCAATAATCTCTAAATAAAATACAACAATGGGCAGACAAATGGGGCTTCTCCCTTAACTCAGATAAAACAACAGGAGTAGTATTCAAACATAAAAACATGAAACCTGCCTACCCAATCCTCCAGCTAAACAACCAAACAATCAAATTCCAAAAACAAACCAAATTCTTAGGACTCATTTTTGATCAACACCTCATTTGGGAGGCTCACGTCCAAAACCTAAAAACTAGATGCAGCAAAGACCTTAACACACTAAGATGTCTCACCGGCTCTAACTGGGGAGCCTCCAAAGATACCCTCCTCTCACTCTATACAGCACTAATTAGATCAAAACTAGACTACGGCTGCGCCATATACAATACCCTAAACAACTCTCTATCTAAAAAACTTGACTCAATACAATACCAAGCCCTTAAACTAATTACACGCACCCAACATGGCACCTCCTACACCTCACTTCAGGCTCCTACAGGGGAAATGCCACTAAATCTACGCAGGGAACATCTAAGCCTTAATTTCTGGGCCCAAACAAACCCTCTCATCCAAAACTTAATTAACCAAAACATTAGCCCAAGAAACCAAGCTCTAGCTTGCAAACACCCCTTACTCACCCCAATATCCCAAAGAATAACAAACTACCTCAATGAACACCAAACTCAAAATCTTAAACAAAACTGCAAAAAATCAAATATCTTCACCCCTAAACTCAAAATACCCAATATAGACACAACGCTAGCTAGCCAAATAAATAAATAAACCGACCCAAACATAGCTAAAACCACCACACTTGCATACATACACGAAAATTGGCCAAATTGGTGTCACATATACACTGACGGATCTTCAGACCCGATCTCGAACCACACAGGCTTCGGAGTCCATACCAAACAAACAGTTCTATCAACCAATCTATAGTCACGACCGAACTTATGGGCATGGCCCCAGCCCTGCATAACCAACAATCTAAAAACAACAATAAAATCCAAATTCTCACAGACTCCCTTAGTGGACTACAAGCCAACCAAAACAAAAATACCGAAAACCGACCTAAATTAATAAACCAAATACTTAAAAGCTCCAACGACCTAACAAAAGCAGGCAAACAAATAGCCTTCTTGTGGATCCCCGCCCACGTAGGAATTTACGGCAACGAAAGCGCCGATAAAGCAGCTAAATTATCTCTCAAAATACCAGAAATAAGCCTAAACCTACCCATCTCAAAATCAGAAATTAAAAGTGTAAACAAACAAAAAATTACCAAAAAATGGCATAGTCAATATCAAAACTCAAATAGCCAAATCAAAAAAGTACTCAGAAAACCACTAGCCAAACCTTAAATCCTACACCCCTCTAAAAAAATTGACAGATTAATTACGAAACTCCAAACAGGACACACGAACCTAAATAACCACCTAAAAAAACTTAAAAGACACACCACAGGAAACTGGCCCCACTGCAAACAACCCGAAACCACAGAACACGCACTCATCCACTGCACCCACTACCAAACACACAGAACCACACACTACAAACCACCCTCGATCTAAATAAGGTTCCTACTCTAGATGAAATACTAAACCCTCAAAATAAACTAGAAAACTTCAAGGCCCTAGGCGTATTCCTAATCAAAACGATCCAATTAAGCGCATCTAAAAACTCATTAATCTACCATGGTATTGAAGAATAAGTTGTGTTGTAGTGTATGAATAACCTGCCAAACGTATGTTCTAAAATAATTTTTGGAGTTATTGTTATTGTGAGGAGGATGTAAGGTTACCCACGTAGTGGTTCTATGCCGCTGATGTTCTCGGCTGGGGTGGAGACGACATCGTGAGCTATAAAAAAAAAAAAAAAAAAAAATTACTATATAGAAAACGTGGTTTGGCTATATAGATGCCGTAGTCATAATATCTGGAGCCAACAAAATAGTAACTAATGGTAGTAGTACGGACTCTCTTGGCTCTGGTAACCGTCTCCGTGGTCTAGTGGTAGAGCGTCCACCCGGAGAGCGGAAGGTCCGGGGTTCGATCCCCAGGCCGCGTCATACCAAAAGACGTTAAAAGATGGTACTTGTTGTTACCCTGTCTGGCGCTCGGCATTTAGGGGTTAAAACAAGGACTGGTCGGCTCGGAGTCAGTATACTGTGTCTGAGTGGGGTATTCATGTTAAACTGCGGCATGGTATCTCAGTGGGCTAGCACTATAAATCGGCATCAGTCCGAGCAGACACACACACGTGCATGCACGTCGCTATATAAATGCAATAATCTTGGACGTGATGTTAAACCCAATTTCACCTCACCTCACCTTGGCTCTGGTTCTTGTAACAGACAACAGGATATGATTATAGCCTGAGAAAGGTTTGCTAAAAGAGTTTAAATTCATGTCGATGTACGGTAATGGTTATCAAAACTTATGGGTTATTATCGACGTCCAGTTGGGGGCCTTGCTGTACATCAGGTATTAATCTGAAAGTAAAAACATAAAATAAAAACTAAATACCTTTAGTTGGCTGACTGGCCGATAGAAATGCAAAGCACGTGTCGTAGTTTCGAGAGAATATGCAGTGCATATGTATGATGCGGAAAGCTCTGATCGAAAACAGGACATGTACATACGACACGACGTCGTGCTTAGTTTTTTCTTCAATATGCTTCAGGGGGCACGGGTGGCCCAGTCGTCTAAGGCGCCGCGATTCGCTGTGAAGAGTTGCGTCCCTTAGGCACTCCAGAAACCTATGATTGTGGGTTCGAATCCCTGTTCGCCCCGACTATGTTTCTAGGTTTGTCAGCACCATACCCGTGCTCGTGGGTTTCACCCAAGTGGTAAACGTCTGAGACCTGCATCACTTCGGGCTTTCCTCCCACATTAAGCTGACACGCCGTGATATGACTGGAATACTGTTAAAAGCGGCGTTAAACCAGACTCACTCACTCACTCAATATGCTTCAACGTGGGGAAAAGGGTCAGACATTGCGCGCCTGTCAATGACTTGAAGTACTGTTGTGACTGGAATCTTTATACTTACCGTGTTCGACGTAATAAGCGCCCCGCTCTAATAAGCGCCCACGGCTATATTTGCTAATATATTGACTAGTGAACAATCCCAATTAGCACCCTTTCGGATTGATCAATGTACACAAGACTTATTTATTCGCATATAATACGCACTCGTGTGTTATATGCACCCTTAATTATAGGCAATTAAATTCTGGAAAAATATATATGTCATTTATATACATTTCAAGTTGTCAGCATAAACCACGAAATTTATCTTTCAACTCTGTTGTTTTTCACCAAAATAATATTCTAATAAGAGCCCCCTATTTCTAATTTTGAGAGCGCCCTGGGCGCTTATTACGTCGAATACGGTACTGTTGTCTTACATTGTTGTACAATAGCTGTCCCCCTGTCGTTGCTGTTCCAAGATCCTCTTGTGCCCATACATTATGCAGAAGGGGACGAAGCATTTTTTAAACTATTTAGATATCTAGTTTCATATGCAAAGCTTTTTATCAAAGTACATGTTTCTCAAAGATTGGAAATGTGAATGACAATCATCAGAAAACAAAACTCTCAAGATTCTTTTCATTCTTGAAAGTATTACATTTATGCAACTTCTGGTCGAGGGGATGTGAATAATAAAAAAGTCAACATCTCTTAAAATTAGAAATATTGACCCATAGCATTCAGATTCTGCTCACAGGTTTGAAATGTTATTTACTATCATCAGCCAAGAAGAAATCTTAAGATTGCATTAAGTGTAAGTTTTTTGGGTGATATCCCATTTCTGGTCAAGGTGATAAGAATAATAATATAGTCAAAATTCTCTTAAAATTATAAATATTGTCTCATAGCGTTCAGGCTTTGCTCAAAGTTTTTAAATGAGATTTACTATCAGCAGCCAAGAGAAATCTTAAGATTCCATCAACTGTAGATTTTACAGGCGTTATCCCATTTCTGGTTGAGGCGATATGAGTAATAATATAGTAAAAAATCTTGTAAATTTAGAAATATTGACCCATAGCATTTAGATCTCTGCTCACAGGTTTGAAATGTGTTTTACTATCAGCAGCCATAAGAAATCTTAAGATTCCATTAAGTGTAGATTTTATGGGTGATATCACATTTCTGGTCAAGGTGATATGAATAATAATATAGTCAAAATTCTCTTAAAATTATAAATATTGTCTCATAGCGTTCAGGCTTTGCTCACAGGTTTTAAATGTTGTTTACTATCATCAGCCAAGAAGAAATCTTAAGATTTCATGCATTGTAGATTTTATAGGTGATATCCAATTTCTGGTCGAGGGGATCAATATGAGTAATAATATTGTCAAAAAATTCTTAAAATTAGAAATATTGACCTATAGCATTCAGATTCTGCTCACAAGTTTGAAATGTTAATTACTATCATCATCCAAGAAGAAATCTTAAGATTCCATTGATTGTAGATTTTAAAGCAATTTAGGATATGTACTGCATTATATTTGCTTGGAAACATGATGGAATTATAGTTAAGAGCTATGAAACGGGATGATCATGAGTTTTGGAAGGTTGCGGTTTTGGAATCCGGGAGTATTTGTTGTTCTACAGATGATTTCTTGAGGTAGCATTTGACGTATTTGAATCTGTACTTTTAAATGTTGTGTTATGTCTTGCTACGAACTCGTTACACTTAGCCAAGATGGGCACAACAGGGTTGAGCTCACAATGTCTGACTGGCGTACGTAAGACAACGTAACCGTGTTGTTCTGCCAGCACATATGTCCTGTACTTTACAAGGTTCTTATTCAGCCGAATTTTCTCCATGAGTTGAACTTTTGTTTCATATGGTCTATAGTCGACAATGTCATATATTCCTGTATGGTCGCCTTCAGAATAATCATGGTTTGGGCGACAGTATCTGATTCCCGGACGTTATGTTAACTGGCGTTATCTATGACAATGGCACTGACGTTGTTTAAAATGGGCAATAGCTGAAGTTCCAACCAGTCTATAAACACATCACCTCCTATAATTTCCTTATGAAAATCACCAGTTTTCTTTTTTCGCCTCGAAAACTAGCTCACATCAATCAATAAGCCGCATATCATGGGTTGCCTCGTGCAAAACAATGACACGATTACCTTTACCTGATGGTCTATGGGTGCTTTTTGTCCATCTGCCGATAGCCACATGTATTCATCATTACAGAGCTACAGATAAGCTGCGTATCTGCGTAAATTACGCATCAGAAATGCAGAAATACACAGTAAAATAAAATCCTAGCGTATCAAATACGCAACGAACATTACAGATACGCTACAAAAATAAAACTTGTACGTATCATCAAAATATTGTGAAGTAACCCTGCGTATTCGATTAGCGAATCTGCAACTTATTTTGAAATTATAAACGGGCATTCCGTCAACCTTGCCAAACTCCACGATGACAGTTACATCACGATCATTTGCCATCACACTTTCTTGTGGAAGTATCGTGGTATTTGTGAGTCCTATAAAGCTCTCTAACCCACATGAAACCAGTTTGCAGGGACTAGATGAATAGTGTTGTTAAATATTTAACTTAAATACCCACTACTGGGTTACAGAAATTTGAATACCCAGACAGAATTACTGATACCCAATGATTTTAAAATGCATGGGTAAAAAATACCCACAACACAAAAAACTTATCTGGAGCTCTGCATCAAGGTAAATTATCTGGACGCCTAAAATGTGATAGTTATAAATGGTTCGGAGATAATGTGACCTCATAGACAGGATGGAATATTTTCCCTGAAAAGTCATCGCCACGCGCAGTGTATCGAAATCCCCTCTCTTGGAGAGCAATGGTTAGTGCAGTTAACATTTATTGTATCTTTAATTCCTCCCAAATTCTAATGCAAGTCAGGGTTACCTTCTGCTCATAAAGCTTGTACACTATACGCCTAATCACCCTGTATCAAAGCTGTCTAATATCCTTTAAGGTCCCAGTTTCCATTTTGAGACCACCCCTATACCTGTTTTGTTTTATTTATCATACTCTGGTGTCCCTCGCCGTGATATTGCTGGAATATTGCTAAAAGCGGCGTAAAACCATACTCACTCACTCACTCACTCACTCACTCAATTATTTATCATACCGTAGACTTGATGGTATGTATTGAAAACCCAATAGCTTGGGCAGTTCGGTAATTCACCCAATCTTAATTAATAAATGGTTTCCCACTATCTCTCTAAAGTGTAAAGAACTTGTATACATTACAGACTCCATATCGTGTACCTTGGTTATGGCTAAGCAAGTGTAATGTAACATGCATCATGGGAGCAATGTTAACAAAACAACCGTTTTGTCATTTTAGAAGATGCACATCTAGAATTTTCTCAAAATGATTTTTGTGTGTGGATTTGATGTTTTATGAAGACTACACTATTATCATTATAACGGAGTCACGTGCGCATAATTCTATAGTCCGTTTCAGACTGTCATCATTGGACTTACAATAAATGTAAACAGAATCTGAATGCAATGGGTCAATACTGTTAATTTTAAGAGATTTTTTACTATATTATCACTAATATCGCCTCGACCAGAAGTGGGATAATGCCTTTAAAATCTACAATTAATGGAATCTTAAGATTTTTTCCTGGCTGATGATAGCAAATAACATTTCAAACTTGTGAATAGAATCTGAATGCAATGGGTCAATAGTGTTAATCTTAAGAGATTTTTACTATAATATCACTCATATCGCCTTGACCAGAAGTGGGATAATGCCTTTAAAATCTACAATTAATGGAATCTTAAGATATCTTCTTTGCTACTGATAGTAAATAACAATACAAACTTGTGAGCAGAATCTGAATGCAATGGGTCAATACTGTTAATCTTAAGAGATTTTTTACTATAATATCACTCATATCGCCTTGACCAGAAGTGGGATAATGCCTTTAAAATCTACAATTAATGGAATCTTAAGATTTCTTCCTCGCTGAGGATAGCAAATAACAATTCAAACTTGTGAGCAGAATCTGAATACAATGGGTCAATACTGTTAATCTTAAGAGATTTTTTACTATATTATCACTTATATCGCCTCGACCAGAAGTGGGATAATGCCTTTAAAATCTACAATCAATGGAATCTTAAGATATCTTCTTTGCTGCAGATAGTTAAAAACATTTTGCACTTGTGGACAGAATCTTAATGTATTGGATCAATATATATTTTTCTTAATTTTTAAGAGATTTCCTTACTTTAATATCACCCATGTTCTTTGACCAGAAATGGGATAAGGCCTATAAAATCTACAATTAATAGAATCTTAAAATTTCTTCTTGGCTGATGATAGTAAATAACATTTCTCACTTGTGAGCAGAATCTGAATGCAATTGGTCAATACTACTAATTTTAAGAGATCTTTTACTATCTTATCACTCACGTCCCCTTGACCAGAAATGGGATAGCCCTTTCACATGTGCAGTTAATGGAATTCTTTTAACGAGGTAGAGGTGGTAATTTTATTTCATGTCTCACCTAATACAAAATAAAATATACAGGTCACGTGATAAAAAACATGTGATGAGCCATCCCGTATGGGATTATGAGAGACTATTGAACGTACAGACATAAAATATGGAATAAATATATATACGTTAGTAAAAAGGGTAAATAGCATAAAATATTTATAAAAGTTTAAGATGGATATAAAAGTAATTTTCTAACATCTAAGACATCCATGCAGGCTTTGGCAGTAACTTTGAAAATATATGGGCATGACATAATAAAAGCTAACTGATCAACATCAGACATATCATAAAAAAATGGCATTTAACGTTGAACATAAAACTAAAGTACTCACGGAAATGAAAAAAAACTGTTCAAACAACTCAATTAGTACTTATTGGGCCTTGGCACAAATACAGCGTATCAAAGGTTTTTATGCCTTTTTACACGTAAAAGTGTGTAAAAATATGAACAAAACAGACTATTGTGAAACCGAGCATAACAAGGTGTTAGTAGATCAAGGTGAATGTCCATGACCTATGACACCTTGACGACAGGTGAAAACAGTTGCTTGAAACCCACGTGCATGTGATTTGTCAGTGGTTAGTGATTTGTGAGTGGCATTGTGGGATAGTGAATCATCGTCAAAATATCAGAACGTAAAAGTAACATATTCCCTTCTCAAACAACAACTTACATGTCATTATTATGTACATAAATATAGCTGTTATTTTTATAGTTGTTTTGATAACATTTTTCCAGGATAATTTGCATAATGCCTATAGCCTGTTTCTGACATGTCAATTTGGACTTAGTTTTATGTTTGAATGTTGAAAGTGCCTACGAATTACCTCCTGTAAAGTACATTTTGTATTGAGCACTGAGATAAAACTGGCAAATCCAGACTAGTACTTTTCCAGTTGTTTTGTTATTTTCGTATTTACATCTACGTAATGCTTTGTGTCGATGATTAAATCCAGCAAAACAGGTTTTTTTCATTTCCATGAGTACTTTACATATTTTTAGTAACATTTTTTATAGGAGGCAGTGTAAAAGTACATGTGCTTCATTTTCCACAACATCTTTACAATTAAAACACACTCTCTCTTCAAGGGGTGTATTATTATATCGCCCTGTCTCCACATGTAAGGGGGCTACTCCACATCGGAACAACGACAGGGCTCTTCTGTGGCGTCGGGGTATTCTCTCTGTAATGTATTGCTCAGCAGTAAACTCGGTCTTGAAAGTAGAGTAGTGTCTAAGTTTGTTACCTCCCTTGCCAGTCTTACTGTGAGTACAAGCTATCGTATGCTTCCAGTCCTGCATATGTTGGTCGTCAACTGCTTCCCTGGCCATATCCACCTCAACGGCAGAGTTAGGAGCTTATTATGAGGCCCATAAAAAACTTCATTGCTCTGTTTTGTACAGTTTTAATAGACGGTTGGTTCCTTGTCCCCCATATAGCTGATCTAATCAAAATCCGTAAAAATTGCAATAGAGACATCATTAAAAGTTACCAAAAGTGACTGGGATATCAATATTGCTTGTTGAAATGATTCTATGAAATTTGTTTTCCCTGCTTCATTATTTGGAGCACCTGTGACGGGGCCATAAAACTGATCTGTTATGTAGACAATATCGCTTGAGGCAGTGGCTGCTGGGAGCCGATTATGACCTAAATACCCCTCATACCCTTCGGTGTTAACTATGTGACTGTAGAGAGCTGCGCCTTCATCCAACAGATTATCGAGGTCAGTGGAACACGGCACAGACGCAAATAGATTTGGGCAATGGGACACAAAATATATGATAGCGACCAGAGCTACGGCTGAACATTGAATTCCATTAAACGGTTGAAAAATACTACAGCCTTGATCCAAATTCGCCGACACACTACTCCGATTTTGCTATGACTTTGCTACGAAACGTTTCACATGTGGCTATGTGCGGTGCACTGTTTAAAATAAACACGGGGGACTGGGTTAATTCAAAATACGGAACATAACTATTCAAAATATTTCCAGTGAACATGAGCATACAAACAATCAAAAGTGTGGTCACTGTTTGAAATAAACACGGGGGACTGGGTTAATTCAAAATACGGAACATAACTATTCAAAATATTTCCAGTGAACATGAGCATCTAAACAATCAAAAGTGTGGTATGTAGAATGTGGAATTCAGCCATATTACATTTAAATTGAGATGTCGTCGTTGTTCATGTATAAGCATATTCAGAACATATTTTATATCATGCTGTTATTTACGATCTCCGGAGTACAGTTCTTCTTTTGTATACACCGTGAAAATCAGAAAATTAGTCCTTGAGGAAAAAAGTACATCGGATTACACATGAATGGTTTAATAATGTCAGCTAATGACCAGAAACGGTTAGATGCATCAATTAACTAGATAAAGACGATTTTGAAGTATCTCTTATTGCTGAAAAAGAATAGCATCAACATTCCACACACATGATTTGTATGTTTTGTTTTCATAAATACGTGGCTTGAAATTTCAAATAAACCAACATGTCGACATCTTGCTACAAAATTAACGTTTCCCGTATTCTTCCCCGCCTTCAGGGCGGGGAAGAATAAGTTTAAAAATTTGTAAATTTTCTAATAAATTGTATGTTAGTATACTTATCCTATCTCACACGCTTAATGCCCACCCAACTATCCCCGCATCACAGTTACACCAGCATCTACGCTCAAGATCGAGAATGAGGGTGCTGGATATGTCAGGTGATCAGGTCGGTGGGGTCGAGTCGCACAGTATTTTAGTGGTGCGTGAACCATGATCACAGTGGTGATTTGGTGATGTATAGGATGTGTTTTGGTGAGTGGTGTTTTTTGAAGCTGGAAACTTTGTTCTAGGACGTTTCCACACCAAGATCGAAGAATAAGAAGAAATGCATAGTGTGAGAATGGATAAGTATATAAATATACAATTTATTAGAAAATTTACAATTCATTATTATCAAAACTTTCAATCACACCAGTCATGTAAGCGATCTCAAAATACTATATAATGAGTAAGCAAGTTAGTATAATAGTTTCACACAACTTTTAGCAAAATTCCAGCAATATCTCTGTGGGGACGCCAGAAATGTTCTTTTCAAACAGTACCCATGTGGGGAATAAAACCTGGGTCTTCAGAGAACACTTTACCCACTAGGCTACCCTATGACCCCAAATACAAAAGAAGGTAACATTAGGATTTCATACAACAATTATTTTCGCCAAATATCAAATCACTATACAACTGATTGAATTACTGATTAGAGGAGCAAATACATTTCAAAGTAGCAGCTGAATCAGGCTTAATTTGAATCTTTCTTGCTTTAGTTGCAATGGGAGCCACATTGGAAATAATTATCTCACTTATTATTGATATTTACTATATACCATTAATTGGTATCCCAAAAGAGATACTGATAAAAAAAGTCCAACTGAAAACAACCACCTGAACCATCACCTTAAAACTCTGTATATTACATTTAAGGGACCAGTCATGTACTGGTATGTTCTTATACATTTTTTACACGACCCTCCCTGAAAAGGAAAAATGCGAAGCACTTTATATTTTGGTTTAAACATATTTTTGTTCATTGAAATGAGTTGGGATTGGTGAACAAGCTTTACAGCTTATGTTAACACCACTTCCATATTACATATTGAAGTGAAGGATGTGACGTCATTGATATAGACATTATTTAAATAATATGTTTGTACATATTACATCAAATACAAATACAAAGTGAACATAAATAGAAAGTTACAGCTTGTGTGTGTCTAACAAGTCGTTTGTAACAAAAGTAATAGTCAATCATGAGGTTATTGTCCGGTTAATAGAGGTTATCGCGCGAGTGTGTTTGGGGATGGTAAATATCCTGCATTAGGAATAAACATTGTATTTAGCGAGCCTTGGCGAGCTAAATACATAGTGTTTATTCCTAATACAGGATATTTACCATCCCCAAACACACAAGCGTGATAAGCTCTTTATCATATAATGTCATTCTTTAATTCTGTGCTTGAAAATCGCTTTCCCTCTCTCACAAACATTACCGAAACATTGCGAGTTTTCCTGGAATGCGCGCATTAATATTTATTACGTCACAGGGTAATTGATGTGTCAGTCGGACTGTGACAGTAACCAATATAGTTCTCAACTGAAATATGTTTCTTATACAGTGGCGAAGCAACATATGCGCAAAACAACAATTGTTTTTAATTGCCTTTCGCGGCAATCCATCGGTCTGTCCGCTAGAGTAACTGCCCTTTGTCAAAGGGAAGCTACTCTAACCCTAGTCTAGAGACCCTAGTCTAGAGCCTAGAGACGTCACGGCCACGGTCAGACCTTGTTGACAGTCGGTCTGTCCTGTCATAATGTAAGAAGTGTAGTCAGATGTACACACAGGGACAAAACGAAACAAGGTAATAATTCAAACATATTTCGGCCAAATCCAACTATTTTAATTTGTGGAGAAGGTTTCAAGCCGCAGAGGTCTACAAGCACAGATATGGCTACTGATCCCGCTTGGCTAGGCCTCGTGCCCTCGCAAAATTGTTTCGAAATTTATATCTCCAAAGTTGCCAAAACTTATAAAATGCCTTAGTTACTCACAGTTAGACACTGATTGTCAGTATTTTAGACTGTTTAGATAGCAATTATCCCTGCAGTTTATCCAGATTCCCGATGGTTAATTCTGACTCGATCGCCGAATGACGAGGGCGACGCCATGTTTGTTTATAAACACTGAAAGTAGTCCCTACTTGACCTTTGATATTTGCATCTCTATCCGCATATGACCCCAACGGATATCGTTTTTATCCGTTGGCTTTATCCTGTCGAGAAACCTACCCATTATATGATAAATTTAATTATTAGTTTCTGAAGAGCTGTCTTGATGATGAAATCGTGGACGGATTCAACTACTTTCTGGTTTTCAGAGTGAGCAAATTCATTATTTCCGTTCATAATAGTATCCAGGTTATAACCAGCACTGTAAAAGTGCATATTAAGTCTTATCTGAGTAAAGTTACAGCAAGTAAAAAAATAATGTAGGACGTTTTCACTCTGATATCCACAGGAGCAACACGGACTGTCAATTAAATGTCTGTTATAATACTTATCGGCGTTTAGGTCGCTACAACCGAGTCTGAGGCGGCAGTATTATATAATATTTTATTATCCATTTTTCATAAACTCCCCTAGAGACGGTCATATTTTTGGGTGGCCCTCCCTGTTTGTTCCTACCTTAATTCGGCTACTGGCAATATTCATTTGTAAAATCATTGTCATATTTTGATAATTTATCCTATTGTTTTTATTAATTTAATGAAGAAAAACAATAACAAGAAAAACTGCCAAATATATTAGTCTGGCGAAGTGTAACCATAATAAAAAGTTCTATCTGGTTTTGGAACTTTTCAAGGGTAATTGTAAATATATGTCTATATTTCCTATTTGAATACTCATTTGATTGTTATAAAGTTAAACAGTATTGGATCTATCGTCTGTTCCTAAATACAGTGGAACCCATTTTTGACTTGCGTGACATAATTGAATCATACCCCAAGTTCTTTATGCATTGTTTTGCATCTGAAAAGAGTAGTCAAAGACCTTGTTTGACACATGGTTTGCCACAAGGGAGAATCCAATAAGTACAATTGAGACATCAGATTGTATTCAAACTGTCTGATAATCTCAAGGGCCGCCATGGTAGCAACAAGGGATGTAGCTAATCCTAACTTAACATAAAACAAGTGACCTCATCTCTTCTACAGAACATATGATCAAAGCCTGCCCCACCTTTGATGTTTATCCTCTCACTAATCTCACAACAGCTCGACCCGTGAAGATCCGGGGTAGAATAGGTCTCCAGCCATAGAAGGCGACCGTGCTTGTCGTAAAAGGTGACTAACGGGATGGGGTGGTCAGGCTCGCTCACTTGGTTGATGCATGTCATCGATCCCAATTGCGTGGGTCGATGCTCATGATATCAATCACTGGATTGTCTGGTCCAGACTCGATTATTTACAGGCTGCCGTCATATAGCTGGAACATTGCTGAGTGCAGAGTTAAACAACAAATACCAACATGATTCTACTACCTGCTCTAGTTGTTTTACTGTCCATTGAGGACAGATTTGATATATTTATGTCTATATTTATGTATTATTACTGTACAACTTGATTTAGTCACGATATGGCTGAAATATTGCTTTAAATCTTAACTCACTCAATGGAGTTCACTACTCATCTGGCATTTTGTTGGCCCCTTAGCTATTTACACGAATAATGAAGCCAATAACTGCGTTTCTACACCTGAGGAACATTTGGTACGAGTTGTACATAAACGACATAAACGACGCTTGGGCGGTGGATGCATTCAGCATCCCTTGGGATGGGCTGGAAGCCTACGCTTCTCCGCCGTCTGTTCTACTTCCCAAGGTGAAACAAACGATCAAGGCGACAAGGATTCTTGCTCTGACTTTGGTCTACCCCTAGTGGCCGGTGACAGGGTGGTTCGTCGAGCTCAGAAGTTTAGCAGAAAACGATCCACTACCCCTCCCACAGTGGTCCAACCTACTCATCCACCCTCACAGCAAATTGCCTCACCCAATGCCAGAAGATTTCGTCTGCTTTCTTGGTTCGTCTTAAAAAGGCGTTAACTGCGAAGGGCTATTCGACACAGGCAGCTAAAGCTTTAAGTTTTAGCTCATCTTCCCTCTACCAGAGGATTATACGATGACAAGTGGGGAACGTTTGAGACTTTTTGCAAGGCAAAAAAAAAAGATCCAACGACTGCGTCACCACAATTCCTAGACGAATACCTCCTACACTTACGTACCAAGAAACACTTGATGGTAGCACCATTACAGTGTATTCAGTAGCAATTAAGTCAGTGTTGGCAGTTCCGGAAAATCGCAAAATGACCAAGGTTCCGGAACTACAGGCCCTACTACGCTCCTTCAGTCTTGAGGATCAGAAGGCCAAGTTTGGGACTTGAGCTGGTACTTCGAGGTTTGCGAGGACCCACCTTAGAGCCCATTTTTGCATCCTCATTTTATGACCTCACCAAAGAAACAATCTTTCTCTTGACATTAGCCACGGCGGCACGGGTGAGCGAGCCACATGCAATCGACATCACCCGGGTCCAGTTCGAGCATGGTACGCACGGATCGGTTCATCTCGGATTGTGCTGGGATTTTATAGCAAAACATCAACTACCAGGCCAACCCGATCGTTCCTTCACCATCCCACCTATACCGAAGATTGTAGGAGTCGAAGATGAGGGTGAACTTCTCCTATACCCGGAGACTCGGCCAGTGGAATAAAATTACTTTTCTACCAGGCGAATTTTGTCTTAATAACATAGTAGGTAAAGAATTAGCTGTTTTGCTAGCTTTTCTTAATTACTAAATATGTATAGGGATCTACTAATTCCTACGTTCCTTCAGTAAGACGATTGAATGACCATGCAGTAGTGGCGTTCTTTTTTTACCTTTTTCAGCCTCATGGATTATTGACAAAAGTGTGTCATTGTTTTGGGGTGTGAATTATTGAGGTGTTGGACTTTCTGAAGGTTTCCCGCCTCCAAACCGTCGGATACAGGTGCATTAAGGAGTAATGCAGGATAAGTTAAAAATTTAGTAAAATCTAAATATGTTTTACATTTTATATACTTATCCTGCTATATGTACCATGCTATGAATGTTAGACTCCAAACACTAAGCCTATAAATGTTAATGATGGACCAAATATTGTACCATGGGCCGCTGGCCTACACATGTACATGAATAAAGAATTGAATTCAATACTTATCCTGCATTACTACGTTTAAGGACCCACCCGTCGCAGACTTGCCTCCCCACTTTGGCTTCAGAAACCTCAAAAGTATGTTTTGTTAAGCTCGGGCGACAGTCAGAGACGTGAGGAAGGTGACTTGTCATCAAGGTCATATGGCAGCGGCGATGGTCCGTACAAAAAGGAGGAGTGGGACTGTGAAACAACTTCATTTCTTCACCCAAGACCATTGCCGTACTCTGTCTTTTAGTTGTCGTAAAGTAAGCAGTGAACGCATAAATGAGTACTGCTCGATAAGTATACAAATGTAAAACAAAATATTTAGATTTTACTAATTTCGTCTTCCATATGCTTACTGTACTTGTCATAACGGACATGGTCTTAAGCAACCCTACATATCTCAAAGTGTTATTCTTGCATTGGTCATATTCTTGGTTGACTTTAAAAGTCAAGGTCACCACTTGAATGCAACATGATTACTTCTTATAATCTTTTGAACTTGAGAGTTTTCGACAGGAACACCTGGCAAGGGCAACAGCTCAATTAGCCATGTTGACGTTCTCAACGTCTATGGTCACCATAATTCTAAAAGGCAATCCTCATATACAGTTACGGACATCTGAGAGCATTGCATCATTTGTGAAAGTTTTCATAGGAAGAATACGCAAAACATCATGCTTGAGTCAGTCTGTTTTTTATGTGAATATATCATGGAGTGTAATCAATCTATCAGCTACCATCAGTTCAGGTGTCGTAGATAAAAAAAATTAAATTAACTCATATTGTTTTCAATATAAATTGTGTATTTAGGTTTATCTCTGTCTCAACGAGTTCCTCACCTGTTGTTGAACCTTTGAACTCCTCAGCAATGGTAATGGTGACCTCTTTTTTCAATACGTTTATTTCCTGTGATTTTGATGACGTCAACGTTTTTGTTGTCAGTGTTTTTGATGAAACTGTCTGCATTGTATTTGTGATAGATCAGTATGAAATTGGTTTCGGTTTGGTTTTTGGGGTACATGTCGGTCAATACTTGCATTGGACTGCTCAAGCACAGTGCATTATATCACATACATATTCACGTCTGAGTGTAACCACTAATTTCACTCACAGCTTCTCAAGTAGGAATAGTTAGATAGTAGTGTTTCCTTATACCCAGCAAAATGTCCTGTTTAACAGCCTCGAGAGTTATTACGTAAAACGAGAAACAGAAACTAATTGTTGTTTGTCTCTGATTTGAAAAAGGACTGTGTTTACTATTTGATGTTTGATGATATATATATTTGAAATATCATGTTCTGAATGTTGGTTTCAAATTAACATACATCATTTTTTGTCTTGTAGATTCATTAGAGATCAACATTAAACTAATCAAAGACGTCTTTGTCAAAACAGCCATCTACAGGAGAGTGAAGGATCAGTTGGAGAAGTATGGCCACGTGACAATAAGTGGTGCTTCTGGTGAAGGGAAAACTTCCACAGCTTTAATGATAGGAGCAGATCTCAGAAAACAGGGATATGAACTAGTCTTAGTTGATGATGTGGACACGTTCAAGCTTGACAACTGTGATCTGCGTGGAAAGAAAGTATGTCTGATACTGGATGATATATTTGGAACAGTTGGCTTATCGACTGATGTCCCACATCTTAGGTCGATTTTACAAAATCTGAAACGTTATTTAGAACATATCCAATATAACAAGGCAGAACAACAGGAAACACGTCCATCCGTGAAGTCAATGATTCGTGTCATCTTCACCACCAAATCATATAACCTAGAATGTGGTATCGCAAAGCTGGAAGGCCAAGAATTGTATTTCTTCTCAGGACCGTCACTTCTTGATTTGACAAAAATAAAATCGTGTCAGTATAAGCTTGAGGAGAGAAAGAGAATACTTCAGAAACATCTACAATACCATAATGTCAAATTGGAGCTGGATATCGATACAATATGTGACACAACAGAGTCTTTGTTTGGGTTCCCTTTAACATGCAAACTATTTTGTGAATTTCTAAGTTTTCAAAAAGAACCTGCACAGTTCTTCAGAGAACCTTTGTTTTATCTAAGGAGAGAACTTGACATGATTATGGAACGTAGGGATGACCTGTCGGCTGCGCTAATCCTGATGCTGCTCTGTGAAGATAATCTGAACTTGAGCCAGGTGGAAATGGAATCTGAAAATATTATTTTAGAAGCTAACTTGCACGCTGTCAAAAGTGTGGTGACAATTATTTCACGTACTGCAGTCGCCAAAGCTGCCAGATGCTACAGAGGTACATTTCTCACAGCGGGAGACATCATTGGATTTTCCCATCCTACAATCTATGATGCTTGTGCGTGTGCCTTATTCAATATGAATCCGTCGTTTGTCCTGAAACACTGCAGTATAAGATTCCTTTATGAGCGTGTGCAGGCCAAGCAAGTCGAGTCCACTGCAATAGATGATCACCTGCACATCATCTACCTATCAGATGTTTACAATGACGCAATTGCCTCCAGACTGGCTGAGGCTATTGACAAAGGCATCTATAGTATGTCTGTTACACATCCTATCTTGAAGAACGAACAAATAGTTGACAAAGTGTTCCAGGAGCTGAAACTGAGAAAGTCAAATCCATGGAAACGTTTGCTAAATACAGAAGACAATAAACGTCTCCGAGTGTTACATGCAAAGGAAGAAGAGAAGCATTTACTGTACTGGGCAGTTCATGCACACAGTCTGTACTTGGTTGAGAGAATCATTGAAGTTGGATACCAATTTTCAGACGAAGAGATCATCGAAGCCTTTGAGGCTTGTGCTTCTTGTGGGAACGAATCGGTGCTGTTGTTTTTATCTTCTAACTATAGGAGGTTGATGCATCAAAATGTGCTCAACAAAGCTCTAGTAATTGCCACAGAACATAATTATAAGGGGGTTGTATCAGCCTTACTTGAACTTGGAGCTGATGTCTTTAAATCAACAAATAATGTTGAAGACAACATCTTTCGAATCGCCATGAGTAAAGGATACCGTTTGCTTGGGAGAGAAGTTTTTGGCTTCCTCACCAAAGGATTACGCATCACAGAACTGCCTGGAGACTTCGACTTTCAGAGAGCGGCTGATGCAGCTTTGCGACAAGCATGTACAGCAGGAGATAAACGACTTGTGAAATTCTTCCTGCCCGTTTCTGATATAAATGCAAGAGATTCTATAGGCCGAACACTGATCATGGATGCAAGTTTAAAAGGGAACAATGTCGTGTTCAATCTGTTTATGTCACATGGACCCGATCTCACACTGGCAGATGACAACAATGACAATGTACTTCATCTGGCATGTGAGGGTGGAAGTAGCTTCATTGTAGAACGTCTACTGCCATTATTTGACATTGATTGTCGGGACGAGAGGGTTTGACAGGAGCAATGATATCAGCTCTCTGTGGAAAGAAGGATATTTTTGAAATGCTTGTGTCAGCGGGAGCTGATCTCACACTGACAGATGACCACAATAACAATGTACTTCATTGGGCATGTAAAAGTGGAAGTAGCTTCATTGTAGAACGTCTACTGCCATTATTTGACATTAATTGTCGGGGTCGACAGGGTTTGACAGGAGTAATGAGAGCAGCTCGCAGTGGAAAGAAGGATACTTTTGAAATGCTTGTGTCAGCGGGAGCTGATCTCACACTGACAGATGACCACAATAACAATGTACTTCAATTGGCATGTAAAAGTGGAAGTAGCTTCATTGTAGAACGTCTACTGCCATTATTTGACATTAATTGTCGGGGTCGACAGGGTTTGACAGGAGTAATGAGAGCAGCTCTCTGTGGAAAGAAGGATACTTTTGAAATGCTTGTGTCAGCGGGAGCTGATCTCACACTGACAGATGACCACAATCACAATGTACTTCAATTGGCATGTAAAAGTGGAAGTAGCTTCTTTGTAGAACGTCTACTGCCATTATTTGACATTAATTGTCGGGGTCGACAGGGTTTGACAGGAGTAATGAGAGCAGCTCTCTGTGGAAAGAAGGATACTTTTGAAATGCTTGTGTCAGCGGGAGCTGATCTCACACTGACAGATGACCACAATAACAATGTACTTCATTGGGCATGTACAAGTGGAAGTAGCTTCATTGTAGAACGTCTACTGCCATTATTTGACATTAATTGTCGGGGTCGACAGGGTTTGACAGGAGTAATGATATCAGCTCTCTGTGGAAAGAAGGATATTTTTGAAATGCTTGTGTCAAAGGGAGCTGATCTCACACTGACAAATAACCACAATAACAATGTACTTCATCTGGCATGTAAAAGTGGAAATAGCTTCATTGTAGAACGTCTACTGCCATTATTTGACATAAATTGTCGGGGTCGACAGGGTTTGACAGGAGTAATGAGAGCAGCTCTCTGTGGAAAGAAGGATACTTTTGAAATGCTTGTGTCAGCGGGAGCTGATCTCACACTGACAGATGACCACAATAACAATGTACTTCATTGGGCATGTACAAGTGGAAGTAGCTTCATTGTAGAACGTCTACTGCCATTATTTGACATTAATTGTCGGGGTCGACAGGGTTTGACATGAGTAATGAGAGCAGCTCTCTGTGGAAAAAGGATATTTTTGAAATGCTTGTGTCAAAGGGAGCTGATCTCACACTGACAGATAACCACAATAACAATGTACTTCATCTGGCATGTAAAAGTGGAAACTGCTTCATTGTAGAACGTCTACTGCCATTATTTGACATAAATTGTCGGGGACATAGGGGTTGGACAGGAGTAATGAGAGCAGCCTTCAGTGGAAAGAAGGATGTTTTCGACCTGCTTGTGTCAGCGGGAGCTGATCTCACACTGACAGATGACCACAATCACAATGTAGTTCATCTGGCACGTGAGGGTGGAAATAGCTTCATTGTAAAACGTCTGCTGCCATTATTTGACATTAATTATCGGGGATAATATGGTTTTACATCATGGATGAAGTCAGCTTTGTCAGGAAAGAATGATGTTTGGTTACTTCCTCTGAGAAGGGGGGTGGAGGGGTGGGTGGGTGGGAACGTTCATCAGTTGGTGATAATAATCACACGATACTACACACAGCAATAGAGGTGGGAACTTGTTGCAGATGTCATTGGTCTCTTTGACATTAACTCAAGAGGATTACATGGACACACCCCACTCTTGGAGGCAGCTAGAGGAGGCCACATTGCTGTCGTTGACTTCCTTGTGTCCCGCAACTCTGATGTCAAAATGGTGGATAATTGGGGAAATAGTCTGCTACATGCGGCTTGTTTTAGTGGCCATCTTGGTATGGTGAAACATGTGTGTCCATGGTTTAATATTGACGACAGCAATCTAAATGGGTGGACACCTGCAATGGTAGCAGCTGTGTTTTGTAAACAGTCAGTGTTTGACTACCTGGAACGACAAGGTGCACATCTGACACTGGTTGATAAAACGGGAGATGGTGTGTTCACTCTCGCTCTTCAGGGAGGATGTTGCCAAATCATAGAACAATTATCTCCAGATGGACAACATGTGAAGACGCCCACTCCATGGAATGAACTGATGAGATCATTAGTGACTGGTTGGATGTAGATTTACGATGAAAACAGCCCTGTCCTGGTTCAGACAGACCAGTTTGGAGACAGTTTACTACATTTGGCCTGTCGGGGAGGCAACAGACAGTGTGTGGAGTATCTGCTCCCATCCTATGACATCAACGTCCGAGGTCGGTATGGCTGGACGCCGGTGATGATGGCGGCTGTGTGTGGCCATGATGATGTCTTCCAGTTGCTGGTGTCTCACAACCCAGATCTCTCTCTGGTCTCAGACACAGGTGAAGATATCCTCACCCTGGCTCAGCGAGGGAAAAGCAATGTCATTGTCAAATACCTAAGGGATCATTCAGAACAGGGACATTCTCGTGAATCGGAAAGATGAAATATCCTTTAAAAAAGTATGGGCTTTCTTAACATTTTAAGAATGTCAATGAAAGATCATTCACGATATTTAGAATCTCATTAGCTATATGCTTACATATAGCGAGACAATGTGAAAACGCATGATCAGCATTAACACGGAATCAGAAAATATGTGTGATTATTTGCTCTTGTCCATCTTCAAACACATACGTAGATTTTGAACCCGTACAACGACATTGTTGTGTTTCATTAGCTCCTGTCTAAATACCCAGAAGAACTTATTTCGTTTTTTGTCCCATTTTGTCAAATAAGTATAAAAAAATGTAATGCGTTTTCACAGCGTCTCAGTGTTATGAGTTTTTCATGAGAGTTCACTGCCTGAAGTCACATTGGGTTAGTAAATATTATTATATATCTTGCTGAAAATAACAAACTCATATGTGTATGGTAGAAGGCACATTGTGCTGCAGTACACGAATACAGCATATTCCATGTGCCAAGAATTGACCTTCACTTTGTGTGAGTTCAGTGGAGTACGAACCTTCATAGAGTGAACTGTATGATCGTCGGAGCTTGAATTGAACATAGACTCGCATTTTAGTTATTAAGTATATATATGGCATGCATTGACCGTATTTGCTGGTTTCAAAAAAGGAAATATTGAAAAGAATTCATTTCTTATTACTGGGTGTTTATTTCAAGCTTAACACTTTTGGGCAGCTATGTTTATCTATTCTTAGCTTGTTATCATCGTCTTCATACAGAATGTGACATATTATTGACAAATGATAACGTGGATCCACTGATCTTCGGTAACTGGCAGAGATGGGGCTCAGTTATACCTGTGATCCGACGTCTGCCTGTCATTTTCCATTTCTTCATGTTTCCATTCTGGACACGTTATCTAAAGCCCAAGTAGATAAAAAATTTGTGGACGTACATATCAAAGCAAATTTGAAAATCGTAGAAAAATATTTCTCTCACTTACTTAAACCATTGAGTGATGACGATCACTTTGAAGTGATCACTGACAGGGCATTTGACTGAGGAATTCTTGTACAGCACTTCAGTTTGTACATTGTACAAACACTCACGTTTACTCAGCAATAGACAGAGGTGTCACATACTGGTTATTATTCTGCTTTAGATACAAATGTGACGATGTAAAGTTACTCGCTGTTATTACGTTATAGTCAGAGATATGACGTACATACATTCATTGTTATTTAGTTATTGTCAGAAATGTGACGTTGTACATACATTCATTGTTATTGAGTTATTGTCAGAAATGGGACGATGTACATACATTCATTGCTATTGAGTTATTGTCAGAAATGTGACGTTGTACATACATTCATTGCTATTCAGTTACAGTTAGAAATATGCAGAACTTATGCAGTTGTAGTGAGAAATATGAAGGTGTACATACATATATTGTTGTTAGTGATTGTCAGAAATGTGACGCTGTACATACATTCATTGCTATTGAGTTATTGTCAGAAATGTGATGTTGTACATACATTCATTGCTACATTCATTGCTATTCAGTTACAGTTAGAGATATGCAGAACTTATGCAGTTGTAGTGAGAAATATGACGGTGTACATACATTCGTTGTTGTTAGTGATGTCAGAAAAGTGACGTTGTACATACATTCATCGCTATTGAGTTATTGTCAGAAAGGTGACGTTGTACATACATTCATTGCTATTGAGGTATTGTCAGAAATGTGACGTACATACATTCATTGCTATTGCGTTATTGTCAGAAATATGACACTGTAAATACATTCATTGATATTCAGTCATTGGCTGAAATGTGACGTTGTACATTCATTCATTATTATTCAAGTATTGTCAGAAATATGATGCTGTGCCTGCTTCACTCATTGTTATTGAGTCATTGTCAGAACTATGACGTTGAACATAGATTCATTGGTATACAGGTGTAGCCAGAAATATGACGTTGTAAAAACAATTTTATTGTTATGTAGTCATTGTCATAAATATGGCACTGTGCCTGCTGCACTCATTGTTAATAAGTCATAGTCAGAAATGTGACCTTGTACATACATTCATTGTTATTCAGTAATTGTTAGAAATGTGACGTTCTTCATACAAACATAGTTATTTAGTCATTGTCGGAAATATGACAGAGTAAATACATTCATTGTTTTTCAGTCATTGGCTGAAATGTGACGTTGTACATTCATTCATTATTATTCAAGTATTGTCAGAAATATGATGCTGTGCCTGCTGCACTCATTGTTAATAAGTCATGGTCAGAAATATGACGTTGGACATAAATCCATTGGTATTCATGTGTAGCCAGAAATATGACGGTGTAAAAACAATTTTATTGTTATGTAGTCATTGTCAGAAATATGACGCTGTGCCTGCTGCACTCATTGCTAATCAGTTACAGTCAGAAATATGAGGTTTTAAATACATTCATTGTTTTCAGTTACACTTAGAAATGTGACGTTGTACATACATATTTATTGCTATTTAGTCATTGTCAGAAATGAGACGCTGTGCCTGCTGCACTCATTCTTATTCAATCACAGTTCGACATATGACGTACGTACATTCATTGTTATTCAGTTATAGTCACACGTGTGACGTTGTACATTCATTGTTATTCAGTCATTGTCTGAATTGTGACTTTGTACATACATTCATTGTTATTCAGTTATAGTCAGAAATATGACGTCGAACATACAACATTATGATTTAGTCATTGTCTGAAGTGTGACTTTGTACATACAACATTGTTATTCAGTTATAGTCACACGTGTGACGTTGTACATACAACATTGTTATTCAATCATTGTCTGAAAAGTGACGTTGTACATATATTCATTGTTATTCATTTCTAGTCAGAAATGTGTTTTTGTGCATAGAATTCAGAATTAGTATACGTACAGTACCACATTTCTGCACATGTATATAGTTTAATCATTTTAATATGTGGACTACCTTCATCCATTTCGGTATATTGAAATATTTAATGTTACTTGAAGTGTGTCATGGAGTTTTGTTGTCGTCATATACAATGTAGCTTGGAGGTCCATTTATGAGAATCATTTTCATTTATAATGATGAAGTACCAAACAAGTTCTATTTATGTCTAAACATTCTGAGACAAATTCATCAGTATTCAGAACGTAACCGTTTATCTTAAAAGAATTGTCATGGTGTGTAAAGTAAACACAGACGTTGTATTTTGAACTATTCTTTGAACAATTATTTCAGTATTTCCTTGCCCCTACCTGAATGTAGTCCTGTTTGTTTAATGATGAGATCACATTTAATGACTGGACAGTCTTTGTATTTTGCTGTAAATACAAGATTTAGTGTTTATTGAATACGGTTTTGTTTTACAGAACATAACTCAGCGCATGTAATAGATAATGTTCTTAATGTCATGTTAGATGAAGTTGATCATGATGTTATCAATAGCTTTGGGGAATATTGATTATTGCTATGCTTGTATCCAATTAAAAAGGTAATTATATTTCCTTTTTAATTGATCCTTTAAATGGTTATCCCTTTTTAAAATAATGTGGGTATTTAGTCATTGCAAAAATATGTTTCTTCAGACTTATAGATGTACATACGATTCCCTCCTTAGACCCGTGAAGATCCGCGGTAGAATAGGTGTTCAGCAACCCATGCTTGCCGTAGAAGGCGTATGCTTGTCGTAAGAGGCAACTCGGGTGGTCAGGTGGTTGTTATTCAGTTATTGTCTGAAATATGACGTAAATACACTGACTTGGTTGATGCATGTCGGTTATTTACAGACCGCCGTCATATAGCTGGAATATTGCTGAGTGCGGCGTTAAACAAACAAACAAACAAACCTCCATCCATAAACTTTTATATGCTTAATAATAACAACAAATGCAAGTAACATTGCGTTGCTTATTCAATAAATATATATTTCAAACAATGCACCTCTGCTTATTGACATCATTTTGTAGTTCACTGGCTGTATATTATGTAGTTTTAGCATACCTTCAATAAATATGATTGTCTCTTAATATGTTGTTCAATATCTTGTGTGTTTCTATGTAACATGGCGTGGTGTATCTGCATAACAAGGCGGTCGTTAAATACGAAGCATTGTAACGTTTCCATTTATAATAGGATATATTGAAATCAGTTCTTACTTGGCAGTTTGTCAAATGTACATGGGATGCCATGCAGTGTGGCACCAGGACAGTCATTACAGAAAGACAAATACATGGGTACATTTGACCATTTCATAAAATACTAACATTTTATGAAATAGCAAACAGTTATAAGAACCGGTTTTAAGTTCGAATATATACTAGCCACAAAGAGATTAATAACTACATGTGTACACAAATGCAGATGTGAACACAGACATAAGTGAATTGAACTTAACACATATGAGTAGTTGGTGGCGGTACCCTAGGACCAGGGGGAGCTACCTCTGGCAGTACGATGATGTCACGTCCGGTTCCGGTGTCGCGCGCGCCTCCAAGATGGCGTCACGTCCGGTTCCGGGAGGCGTGCGCACCTCCAAGAGGGCGCCACATCCGGGTCCAGGGAGGAGGCCATAAGAAGCGCACGTAAAATCACCCCCTTTCATTTCTTTTTTTGTTTAAAAAAAAGAAAGAAGTGGTGTTGGTGGTGGTAGAGGAGAGAGGAGGAGGAGGGAGGGGGAGGAGAAGGGCGGAGGGAAGGGAGGAGGGAGGAGGAGGGAGCAGGGAGGGAGGAGGGGGCAGAGGAGGGCTGAGGGGGGGAGGGAAGGGAGGAGGGGAGGAGGCAGAGGAGGGAGGAGGAGGGGCGAGCAGGGAGGGAGGAGGCAAAGGAGGGAGGAGGGCGGAGGGAAGGGCGGAGGGAAGGGAGGAGGGGGGGGGGGGGAGGAGGGAGGAGGGCGGAGGGAAGGGAGTCGGTGGTGTTGGTGAAGAGGGTAGTCAAAGCCAGGATGAAAGCGTTCTTTCGGGAGAGATGGGTGGCCCTGAAAAGTTCCGTTGGATCGTTAGAGACTCACCCACAACTCCTCACCCACATAAGTGCTGTGCTGCAAAGGCACGGATGGCCTCCCACCTGTCTTCTGACAGGACACTTACTGGTATGGCGATTGCATGTGGAGATAATAGATCACTGAGACGAGCTTATGATACACAGTCGACGACCCAGCAACTTTGTTGCTAGGTTGACGTCACATCGGCGAAGGATCTTCAAACAGACGTTTCTAAATATGACGATGACATTGTCACTCGCTCATCCATGCCGATGCCGATCCATACCGAGGAGTTGGCACTCGTGTATGTTTACATGCGTACTGTCACGCGTGTCTCCATGCAAACGTGATGTACTTCGTGTCTCCATGCAAAACGTGGTGCCACGCGTGACTACAAACAGACGTTATTAGAAGTATAGATCGATACACATGCGTGACGTTGTCACTCACTTGTTCATCCACGTCGAGGAGTTGGCACACAGGAGTTGTACAGCCAGTCTTACGGGGTTGTACAATCAGTCTTAAGGACTGTACAGTCAATCTTACAGTGGTGTACACTTAGTCTTACAGGGTTGTACACTTACTCTTACAGTAGTGTACAATCACTCTTACAGAGTTGTACAGCCAGTCTTACGGGGTTGTACAATCAGTCTTAAGGACTGTACAGTCAATCTTACAGTGGTGTACACTTAGTCTTACAGGGTTGTACACTTAGTCTTACAGGGTTGTACACTTACTCTTACAGGGTACAATCAGTATTAAGGACTGTATATCATTCTAAAGTCAGTCTTACAGAGTTTTACACTCTGTCATGCAGGGTTGTACAGTCAAACTTAGGAAGTTGTCAGTCTTACAGTGGTGTACACTCAGTCTTACAGTGGTGTACACTTACTCTTACAGGGTACAATCATTCTTAAGTCAGTCTTACAGAGTTTTACAGTCTGTCTTACAGGGTTGTACAGTAAAACTTAGGAAGTTGTCAGTCTTACACTGGTGTACAACCAGTCTTACAGTGGTGTGCACTCACTCTTACAGTGTTCTACAGTCAGTCTTATATGGGTGCACAGTCAGCCTTACTGGGGTGTACAGTCAGCCTTACAGGGATGTACAGTCAGTCTTATATGGGTGTACAGTCAGCCTTACAGGGATGTACAGTCAGCCTTACAAGGATGTACAGTCAGTCTTATATGGGTGTACAGTCAGCCTTAGAGGGGTGTACAGTCAGTCTTATATTGGTGTACAGTCAGCCTTACAGGGATGTACAGACATACTTATATTGGTGTACAGTCAGCCTTACAGGAGTGTACAGTCAGTCTTATCTGGGTGTACAGTCAGCCTTACAGGGATGTACAGTCAGCCTTACAGGGATGTACAGACATACTTATATTGGTGTACAGTCAGCCTTACAGGGATGTACAGACATACTTATATTGGTGTACAGTCAGCCTTACAGGGATGTACAGTCAGCCTTACAGGGATGTGCAGTCAGTCTTATATGGGTGTACAGTCAGTCTTACAGTGGTGTACAGACAGTCTTAGATGGGTGTACAGTCAGTCTTACAGGGATGGCAGTCAGCCTCACATGGGTGTACAGTCAGTCTTAAGGGTTGTACAGTCAGCCTTACAGGGATGTACAGACAGTCTTATATGGGTGTACAGTCAGTCTTATATGGGTGTACAGTCAGTCTTATATGGGTGTTAAGTCAGCCTTATTGGGGTGTAAAGACATTCTTACATGGGTGTGCAGTCAGCCTTACATGGCTGTACAGTCAGTCTTAGATGGGTTTACAGTCAGCCTTACAGGGATGTACAGTCAGTCTTATATGGGTGTACAGTCAGCCTTACATGGATGTACAGACGGTCTTAGATGGGTGTACAGTCAGCCTTACAGGGTTGTACAGTCAGCCTTACAGGGATGTACAGTCAGCCTTACAAGGATGTACAGTCAGTCTTATATGGGTGTACAGTCAGCCTTAGAGGGGTGTACAGTCAGTCTTATATTGGTGTACAGTCAGCCTTACAGGGATGTACAGACATACTTATATTGGTGTACAGTCAGCCTTACAGGAGTGTACAGTCAGTCTTATATGGGTGTACAGTCAGCCTTACAGGGATGTACAGTCAGCCTTACAGGGATGTACAGACATACTTATATTGGTGTACAGTCAGCCTTACAGGGATGTACAGACATACTTATATTGGTGTACAGTCAGCCTTACAGGGATGTACAGTCAGCCTTACAGGGATGTGCAGTCAGTCTTATATGGGTGTACAGTCAGTCTTACAGTGGTGTACAGACAGTCTTAGATGGGTGTACAGTCAGTCTTACAGGGATGGCAGTCAGCCTCACATGGGTGTACAGTCAGTCTTAAGGGTTGTACAGTCAGCCTTACAGGGATGTACAGACATACTTATATTGGTGTACAGTCAGCCTTACAGGGATGTACAGTCAGCCTTACAGGGATGTGCAGTCAGTCTTATATGGGTGTACAGTCAGTCTTACAGTGGTGTACAGACAGTCTTAGATGGGTGTACAGTCAGTCTTACAGGGATGGCAGTCAGCCTCACATGGGTGTACAGTCAGTCTTAAGGGTTGTACAGTCAGCCTTACAGGGATGTACAGACAGTCTTATATGGGTGTACAGTCAGTCTTATATGGGTGTACAGTCAGTCTTATATGGGTGTTAAGTCAGCCTTATTGGGGTGTAAAGACATTCTTACATGGGTGTGCAGTCAGCCTTACATGGCTGTACAGTCAGTCTTAGATGGGTTTACAGTCAGCCTTACAGGGATGTACAGTCAGTCTTATATGGGTGTACAGTCAGCCTTACATGGATGTACAGACGGTCTTAGATGGGTGTACAGTCAGCCTTACAGTGTTGTACAGTCAGCCTTACAGGGTTGTACAGTCAGTCTTATATGGGTGTACAGTCAGCCTTACAGGGATGTACAGTCTTATATGGGTGTACAGTCAGTCTTACAGGGGTGTACAGACAGTCATAGATGGGTGTACAGTCAGTCTTACACGGATGGCAGTCAGCCTCACATGGGTGTACAGTCAGTCTTAAGTGCTGTACAGTCAGTCTTAAGAGTTGTACAGTCAGTCTTAGATGGGTGTACAGTCAGTTTTAAGGGGTGTACAGACAGTCTTGAGGGGTGTACAGTCAGTCTTAAGGGGTGTGCAGTCAGTCTTAAGGACTGTAAATCAGTCTTACAGAGTTTTACAGTCAGTCTTACACGGGTGTTCACCCAGTCTTACCGACGTTCTGATTGGTCGAATGAAAGGTCGTTCTGACGTGGCCGTAACTCGGATGTCCTCAGAGCTTTGCCAACCAGTAGCGAAAACTAAGATCTGATTTAATGAGATAGGGCACGAGTTTGGGCAAGAATGTGATCGAAGTACCCATATCCTAAGGCACATTCTAATTGGTTCATTGAAGTTACCGAGAGGGCCGCCCTCATTCGACATTGCCATACGTACTTCCTCTCGATGACTTCCATGAACCAATTAGAAGACTGACTATACACCCCTTGTAAGACTGGCTGTACACCCTGTAAGACTGACTGTACACCACTGTAAGACTGACTGTACACACTGTAAGACTGACTGTACACCACCGTAAGACTGACTGTACACCACCGTAAGACTGACTGTACACCACTGTAAGACTGATTGGGCACCACTGTAAGACTGACTGTACACCGCTGTAAGACTGACTGTACGCCACTGTAAGACTGATTGGGCACCACTGTAAGACTGATTGGGCACCACTGTAAGACTGACTGTACACCCTGTAAGCCTGATTGGGCACCACTGTAAGACTGAATGTACACCACTGTAAGACTGACTGTACAACCCTGTAAGACTGACTGAACAACCCTGTAAGACTGACTGTACACCACTGTAATACTGATTGGGCACCACTGTAAGGCTGACTGTACACCCTGTAAGACTGACTGTACACCACTGTAAGACTGACTGTACACCCTGTAAGACTGATTGGGCACCACTGTAAGACTGAATGTACATCACTGTAAGACTGATTGGGCACCACTGTAAGACTGACTGTACACCACTGTAAGACTGATTGGACACCCGTGTAAGACAGACTGTAAAACTCCTCTGACTGTACAATCCTTAATAATGATTGTACAACCCGTAAAACTAACTGTTTACTCTGTAAGAGTGTAGATCCATGTAAGACTCAGTGTATAATCCTGTATGACTGACTGTACATCACTGCAGGACTCAACCTCCACCACCACCGTAGCTGCTGTGTGTCAGCCACACCACCACCCCCACCACCTCCACCTCCAGCACCTCCACCACCACCGCTGCTGCCGTGTGTCAATCACACCACCTCCACCCCCCCCCCCCCCCCCCCCCCGCACCACCACAACCACCACCACCACCACCACGCGGCTGCCGTGTGTCAGTCACACCTCCAACAACACCAACACCCCCACCACCACCACCATCTCCACCACCACCACCACCATCTCCACCACCACCGCTGTTGCCGTGTGTCAGTCACACCACCACCTCAACCACCACCACCACCACCACCTCAACCACCAACACCACCACCACCACCACCACCACTACCACTACCACTGCTGCCGTGTGTCAGCCACATCACCACCTCCACCACCACCACCATCTCCACCACAACTGCTGCTACCGTGTGTCAGCCATACCACCTCCACCACCACCTCCAAAGCTACCACCACCACCACCACCGATGCTGCCGTGTGTCAGCCACACCACCTCCACCACCACCTCGCCACAGCCATCACCACCACATCCACCACCACCGATGCTGCCGTGTGTCAGCCACACCATCACCACCTCCACCACCAGCACCACAGCCACCCTCGCTGCCGTGTGTCAGCCACACCATCACCACCTCCACCACCACCTCCACAGCCACCCTCGCTGCCGTGTGTCAGCCACACCATCACCACCTCCACCACCAGCACCATCTCCACCACCACCGATGCTGCCGTGTGTCAGCCACACCATCACCACCTCCACCACCACCGATGCTGCCATGTGTCAGCCACACCACCACCTCCACCACCACCTCCACAGCCACCCTCGCTGCCGTGTGTCAGCCACACCATCACCACCTCCACCACCAGCACCATCTCCACCACAACTGCTGCTACCGTGTGTCAGCCATACCACCTCCACCACCACCTCCAAAGCTATCACCACCACCACCACCACCGATGCTGCCATGTGTCAGCCACATAATCACCACCTCCACCAACAACACCATCTCCACCACCACCGCTGCTGCCGTGTGTCAGCCACACCACCTCCACCACCTCCACAGCCACCACCACCACCACCATCACCGATACTGCCGTGTGTCAATCACACTACCACCACCACCACCTCCACCACCGCCGCTGCTGCCGTGTGTCAGTCACCTGCACCACCACCACCACCTCCAACACCGCCGCTGCTGCTGTGTGTCAGTCACCTGCAACTCCACCACCACCTCCACCAACACCACCACCAACAACAACACAACCACCGCTGCTGCCGTGTGTCAGTCACACCACCACTACCTCCACCAACACCACCATCTCCACCACCACCGCTGCTGCCGTGTGTCAGCCACACCACCTCCACAGCCACCACCACCAGCACCATCACCAGCACCATCTCCAATACAACCTCTGCTACCGTGTGTCAGCCATACCACCTCCACCACCAACTCCAAAGCTACCAACACCACCACCACCTCCACCAACACCACCACCACCACCACCACCACCACCACCGATGCTGCCGTGTGTCAGCCACACCATCACCACCTCCACCAACACCACCATCTCCACCACCGCCGATGCTGCTGTGTGTCAGTCACCTCCACCTCCTCAAACCACCTCCACCACCACCACCAACACCACCACCATCGCTGCTGCCGTGTGTCAGCCACACCACCTCCACAGCCACCACCACCAGCACCATCACCAGCACCATCTCCAATACAACCTCTGCTACCGTGTGTCAGCCATACCACCTCCACCACCAACTCCAAAGCTACCAACACCACCACCACCACAACCACCACCACCACCGCTGCTGCCGTGTGTCAGTCACACCACCACCACTTCCGCCACCTCCACCACCACCACCACCACCACCACCGATGCTGCCGTGTGTCAGCCACACCACCACCGATGCTGCCGTGTGCTTAGTCACGCCACCACCACCGCTGCTGCCGTGTGTCAGTCACACCACCACCGACGCTGCCGTGTGCTTAGTCACGCCACCACCACCGCTGCTGCCGTGTGTCAGTAACACCACCACCACTTCCGCCACCTCCACCACCACCACCACCACCACCGATGCTGCCGTGCGTCAGTCACACCACCACCATCACCACCACCACCACTACTGCCACCTACACCACCACCACCACCTGCACCACAACCACTGCTGCAGTGTGTCAACCACACCATCACCACCTCCACCACCACCCCCTCCACCACCACCACCGATACTGTCGTGTGTCAGCCACACCACCACCACCACCACCACCACCACCTCCACTACAACTGCTGCTGCCGTGTGTCAGCCACACCACCCCCACCACCACCTCCACCGCCGCTGCTGCTGTGTGTCAGTCACCTCCACCTCCACTGCCACCTTCACCACCACCACCGATGCTGCCGTGTGTCAGTCACACCACCTCCACCACTACCAAAACCATCTCCACCACCACCTCCACCACCACCACTGCTGCTGACGTGTGTCAGCCACACCACCACCACCTCCACCACCACCTCCACCACCATGTCCACCACCTCCACCACCACCTCCACCACCACCTCCACCACCATGTCCACCACCACCACCACCGCTGATGCCGTGTGTCTGTCACACCACAACCACCTCAACCACCAGCACAACCACCTCCACCACCATGTCCACCACCTCCACCACCACCTCCACCACCACCTCCACCACCATGTCCACCACCACCACCACCGCTGATGCCGTGTGTCTGTCACACCACCACCACCTCAACCACCAGCACAACCACCTCCACCACCATGTCCACCACCTCCACCACCACCTCCACCACCACCTCCACCACCATGTCCACCACCTCCACCACCACCTCCACCACCATGTCCACCACCACCACCACCGCTGATGCCGTGTGTCTGTCACACCACCACCACCACCTCCACCACCATGTCCACCACCACCACCACCACCATGTCCACCACCACCACCACCACCTCCACCACCACCTCCACCACCATGTCCACCACCACCACCACCGCTGATGCCGTGTGTCTGTCACACCACCACCTCCACCACCACCTCCACCACCATGTCCACCACCATGTCCACCACCACCACCACCGCTGATGCCGTGTGTCTGTCACACCACCACCTCCACCACCACCTCCACCACCATGTCCACCACCATGTCCACCACCACCACCACCGCTGATGCCGTGTGTCTGTCACACCACCACCACCACCACCACCTCCACCACCACCTCCACCACCATGTCCACCACCACCACCACCGCTGATGCCGTGTGTCTGTCACACCACCACCACCACCACCACCACCACCACCACCACCACCTCCACCACCATGTCCACCACCACCACCACCGCTGATGCCGTGTGTCTGTCACTCCACCTCCACCACTACCAAAACCATCTCCACCACCACCTCCACCACCACCACTGCTGCTGACGTGTGTCAGCCACACCACCACCACCTCCACCACCATGTCCACCACCTCCACCACCACCTCCACCACCATGTCCACCACCACCACCACCGCTGATGCCGTGTGTCTGTCACACCACCACCACCACCACCACCACCACCACCACCTCCACCACCATGTCCACCACCACCACCACCGCTGATGCCGTGTGTCTGTCACTCCACCTCCACCACCATGTCCACCACCACCACCTCCACCACCATGTCCACCACCACCACCACCGCTGATGCCGTGTGTCAGTCACACCACCACCACCTCAACCACCAGCACAACCACCATGTCTGGTGGATATCATGTCTGTTTGATGCTCCAATAAGGAGCCCTGTTCAAGATGCCATTGTCCATAACGTTGACTTCATCTTCAGCAAACGAATGCAGCTCAAATATTCCAATATACTGAAGCATGAAGGATGGCAAAATGTCAATGCGATGTTCATTTCTGTTCTGTTGTTAACGAAGTAGGTCTTTACAGTACACTCGGGGGCACGAGTGGCCAAGTCGTAGAAGGTGCCGCGATTTGCTGTGCAGAGTTGTGTCCCTTGGGCGCACCAGAAACCTTTGATTGTGGGTATGTTTCTAGGTTTGTCAGCACCATATCCATGCTCGTGGGTTTCACCGAGGTGGTAAACGTCTGACACCTGCATCACTTCGAGCTTTCCTCCCATATTAAGCTGACACGCCGTGATATAACTGGAACTCTGTTAAAAACGTTAAACACAACTCTCTCACTTACTTACTTACACCATGCACACTGAGTATCAAGAGAAGTATCATTAGTTTCAAAACAGTAAGCAATATTCCAGGTGTTTTGCAATGGCTTGTAATAATGTCAAGTCAGGGATTGACAAACCAGTGGTATATATCAAGAACAATAAACATTGGGAGTACATGTGGCCTACATTGTAGTCTAAAGTACAATACTTGATTATGACACTGGACGTTCGCGTAAGGAGTAAACATGTTCATTTTACGCGTTGTATTGGGAGCGGTCGGCTAGTGGTTAAAGCGTTCGCTCATCACGCCGAAGACACGGGTTCGATTCCCGACATGGGTACGATGTGTGAAGCCCATTTCTGGTGTCCCCCGATGGATATTGCAGGAATATTGCTAAGAGCGGCGTAAAACCATACTCACTCACTCACTCGTTGTATTGCAAGATGAATGTGCACCTGAAGTACAACACTGTCACACAAGTATGTCCCATTTTAACGAAATATTTCTTGTACATACATACTTGTGAGGACCTTGCCCTTGGGAGCTATTATTAAATATCTCCCATTGTGCAATTCAAATGAAACTGGATGAGATACAACTATACTTATCGCTCTACTTATTGAAAATGACGACTGTAATAAATCGAAATGTGATGTTGAACCTTCAAGTTATAACGTTGGGTTATAAAGGTTTCCCATGTAAATGCTCGTGGAATAATTCCACGACCATTCATGTAATAATTATCATTGGTCACGCAGCAGGTTACTGACCGTAACGTTGTGCCAAAAGGAAAATCTAACTGTCCTAAATGACTTCTCGCTATTAGAAATTTATGCGGAAAAAGGTTGAATAGCTCTGAACTGCAATAATGGTTCATTCATAACAAATCTACCTGAGCTAATTTAGAACGAGAACGTATTTTACGAGTTACTCAGGAGCTCTGGCAGGGAGAAGTACGTCCACAAGCATTGCCCTCATGACAAACCTCAAAATATTTGAAATGGCGAATGAATGTTTAGTTGCCTTGGCTGTAGTGGTCATGGCAAACATGGGATCTCTCAACACTGACTCTAGGCAGCCTTACGGTGTGAAGATGTGTGAAGAGTTCTGCGCCAGTCTGACGTTATGCGTGCGAGTAGCTTATGTTGAGAGATATTTGCTGTGTGACCCGACATATGGGACAAGTAAACACTTGTCAATTAATAACAACAGGTTTCATCTTCTTCATCCACAAAAGGTATGTATCTTGTCTTCTTTCACGTCTTCACCGAGGTTGGTCGGTTGGTTTGTTGTTTAACGCCGCACTCAGCAATAATCCAGCTGTATGACGGCGGTCTGTAAATAATCGAATCTGGACCAGACATTCCATATATTGAAATCATGAGCATCGCTCCACACAATTAGGATCGACGACATGCATCAACCAAGTCAGCGCGCCTGACCACCCGATCCCATCAGTCGCCTCTTACGACAAGCATAGTCGCCTTTTTCGGCAAGCATGGGTTGCTGAAGACCTATTCTACCCCGGATATTCACTGGTACTATATATATACTAACACTCAGCAATAACCCAGCTGTATGACGGCGGTCTGTAAATAATCGAATCTGGACCAGACAATCCAGTGATTGATATCATGAGGATCGCTCCACGCAATGTCCATCACATTGCAACCATAAAACATTGGACTGGACATTGGGATTAATAAGACCTTTAATGTTGTTTGTTTTTGTAATGTAAGATGGACCTCACCGTGACCTTAGCATACATATTTTGATATGTAAACGCATTTGCGACATCTCCTTTCAACATAAATTCTTCACAAATAATTACTGTCCAAACCAAGTTGTATTTTGTCATTTAGATGCAGTGGTCTGGTAACCAAGGGTCCACATTGAACTCGAGTCAGCGTGTGATCATCTCGAGGAGACACATACCAGTGCTGGTGACACTTGGAGTGAAGGAGCAACCACAACCAACTGGTAAGGATAAACTCTTCCTACAATTATTGTTATCCTAAATCATGGTTTACTTCAATTTTCTTGACTGTTCCAGACTCGATTATTTACAGACCGCCGTCATATAGCTGGGATATTGCTGAGTGCGGCGTTAAACAACAAATAAACAAACAAAAACTTTCCAAAAGTCAACTTTCCCTTTTGTCGAGCATTTTACAATTTTGAGGCACAATCGGCTATTTTATTTGATTAAGGTTACAACAATCAAGGCCTCAGGAAGATTTTCAAAAGGTTTTACGACAGACATATAGAAGACTTTTCTGAAATCAGTGGCAAAATGTATGCTCCATTTAAGTGCCTCATATGTTCTCGTGTTTTCCAGATGAAAATTGACTTGTATGTGCATGTGTTTGTGATCGGTTTTACTAGTGGAGCAGGATACGCTCACCTTTTTGCGAACACCAGTTTGATAGTAATTCATAAAAGCATGCTCATGATACAGCTGGAATCATACAATCGACTCTGTTTTTCTTATGAACGAGATTTCTTATGAACGAGGAAAGCGTTTTGTTGCTAATATTTATTTACTACATACTATATTTATTCAATTATTCAAATTATGTCAACTGTCTCTATTGGAATAACTCGGATCGTGAATTTAAAACATGAAAGCAATGAAATCAGGTGTTGACTAAAAGAACAAAGAAACCTCTGACATGCTCAGCTGTATCGATAATATCTTGAGTCATGCTCATTTTCAGGGATCCATTCATTTAATGTTCACAGCTACATTGCATTTTACGCCCAAAGGAATCTTTTTCGGCAGGTTCTAGAGATTGATTATTCTTTGTCATTGACATTTTATATTTGTAGTAATCTTGTACAAACAGTTCTTCAGTTAAATGTCGTCATGAACAGTATTTCCACTGGTCTGTTAAAGCAGACCTGAGCCAAAATGTACGGGAACGTTGAAGGATAAAGTAGGACCCTACGGAGTCATCCCAGTGGCAGCAAGTGCAACACATTATAACACGATGCACCTACTGACGCTCATGAAATGTGAATCACATTGTATATCACTGATGTATGCTGCAGACACTTACTGCGATGAATAAAACATTATAACAAAATTAGTGGCGGAAATGAAATCAGCGATGACCAGGTGTTCGCGAAAAGAACAAATGAACAAAGAAAACTCGGCTTTCACAAAGTAATGAACACTCTAACCAAATACTATCACACTGTCTCCGCTGAGACATTCATATCAGTTTATGTTATTGTGAGTATGGACTCGTCAAATCGTCCATCTGTTTATCCTACAATAAATAAAACTGACAAAACCTTTCCCACAGTCATGATCATATGCAACAAATCCCTTTCCTTTTCGCGAACACCTGGTGTCATCACTGAGTTTTAGTGAACCATACCTATAAGTATCATAGCTATTTTGCCTTTTAGGCCCACTGGAATCCGTTTTGGCAGATAATAAATATGTTTTGTATTTGCAGTAATCTTATATTGATTATTATTCAGTTATTTTTGTTCATGTTCAAGCAGACCCTGAGACAAAAGTTACAGGAACAGGGAAGGACAAAGAAGGACTCTACAAAGTCATCTCCATGACAACAAGTACAACACATCATAACATGATGCACCTACTGATGAGGAAGAAAGGGACAAACTATTATTTCACTCAGGTGTTGAATCTCACGAGCTGTAAACTCCTGGAACATCGAGGCACATTGCCTGACCAGAAAAGGGTCACACCATCCCGTCTGTACACTGGCACCTGCGTGCGAGACAAGAGGAGAAGCTGTGTGCATGTGTTATATGTTGGATCACATGTCTATATGTCAACTATGAGGGAGGACCGGCGTCTACCTGTACTTCGTTTTGAGATCTTACTGCAAGTTTTCAGGTATGTATGGACATCCCTTGGAAGAATATGTGGTTCTTGGACCTCGTACCGGTCTAGAGTTCGGGTAAATAATAATAATAATAACAACCCTTTGTTTAATGTTATGCAACAATCAGCAGTATTCCTGATAAATCATTAAATCGTGTAAAAATATTTGCAACTCCATTGAAGTTTAAACGAAACTAATGTAAGTATGGGTATTCTTTAGAAGCATATGTGGTTCATAGACCTCATACCGGTCTAGAGTTCGCGTGAAAGTCGAATAATCCTTTGTTCAATGTTATGCAACACTCATCAGTATTCCTGATAATCACGACATCTTGTAAATAATGTTGTGAACTCGGAAGTTTTCAGGTACGTGTCATCCCATGTTAAAAGTGTCATTATGAAACTTATGTAAGTATGGGTATTCCTTAGGAGAATATGTGAATCATGGATATCATACCGTTCTGGAGTTTGGCTGATCATCCTTTGTTGTATTCTGCAAGAGCCAGCAGTATTCCAAATAAACCAGGACAGTCTGCATAATTGAGTGTGGATCAAATCAACCAGTTGTGGAAGTTATGAGCAATACCTCACGCCATTGGGTACGATGATACACCATTGACATGCTCGTCCTGCATAATCCAAACTACTCCGGACATATGACTTGTGTTTGGTCCATGGACTCGTGAACATCCGGGGTAGAATAGGTCTTCAGCAACCCATGCTTGCCGTAAAAGGCGACTATGCTTGTCGTACGAGGCTACTAACGGGATCGGGTGGTCAGGCTCGCTGACTTGGTTGAAGCATGTCATCGATCACAATTGCGTGGATCGATGCTCATGATATCAATCACTGGATCCACTGGTCTAGATTCGATTATTTACAGACCGCCGACATATAGCTGGAATATTGCTGAGTGCGGCGTTAAACAATAAACAAACAAACAATTGCGTGGATCGATGCATATGATCTTAATCACTGGATTGTGTGATCCAGACACGATTATTTAACGACCGCCATCGTAGAGCTGTGCGGGGTATAACAACCAAGTAACCAACCAACCATGTTCTGGTGTGAGTGCGGCTTTACGCCAAAGATTTTCAGTTATGACACTGTGGGAAGAATGCTTGAATTGAAGAAAGAATTTCTGTCATTGGGTACAACTCAGGAAATCGACAACCAATGACAGCCAACTTGGGATTTGAACCAACGATCATGGATTCTCGTACAGTTGTGAAATTGTGACCTCAATGCAACCACCATCGTTATACTGATAGGATTTGTTAAGATTTAGACTGATTTAAGAAGACAGGTACGTTACATGGCGATACAGATCGCTACTGAAAGGGTTCATAAGAAAGCACTATTGAGCAGGTTTACAGATTTTACCGACTTCTGTTTTGTTTTAGCCATATGCTGATGGTCATTCTAAACCTTTCAGATTCCTTGGTCTGCCCATCTCCTGTTTTTCCTCCAAGGATGCTGTGGTGTATTGCCTGACACACAACTGGCTCTACAAACTTAAGATTAACGAGGCACTTGCCGTCGCCAAGAAATCCTCAGTTCAACTCAACCTTCCTCAAGGCACTGACCATATGATGATTGATCTTGATTCATGGGGTCATATTTTTATTATCACCAACTCATCTGTGTTGATGAAACCATTTAATATGACAAATGGCCTCGGTGAAAATGTTGTGGCAATTCAATTGAAATGCCGGCTTTTAGCCTGGTATGAGGGTCTGATTTGTTTCCACGACTTAAGGCTTCCGTGCTCTGTGTATATATGCTCTCTACCAGTGATCATCTCAAGGGAATGCTCTGAAACAGGCAATGTGCAAATGTGAAGCTGTCCTTCAGTTTGTTTGCTTGGATCAGACAATCAAGTGATTGATATCATGAGCAGGCAATTGGGATCGATGACATGCATCAACCAAGTCAGCGAGCCTTACCACCCGATCCCGTTAGTCGACTCTTACGACATGCATAGTCGTCTCTTACGGCATGCATGGGTTGCTGAAGATCTATTCTACCCGGATCTTCACTCCCTTCTGTGTCTTTATCAATTAACTGTAGATAGTCTGTTCTACATATACGTTGAATAATGAATATCCTGTTAATTTAAAAATAACAGAAACAAATTAGCAGGTGAATGTCGAGAGTTACTGACCATGGACAGCAGCACATGGTGTTTTAGCTCAATGAATAACTCAAATCAAAATGTATTCTTGTGTGTGATGCTGAGTTTGTAGGACGACATCAGGATTAGTATAGATTCATCACATATCAGCCACTATATTCCTCTCTGTGGCCTAGGACGGGATGAAAAAATTCGACCATGCTCGCCAAAGTCAAACTGGACAAGCAGTACAGACATGTGGTTATTGTGTACAACATTTATACTTTGTGTGTGAGCAGACAACAAGTTCGTCGATCACAAATACTATCAATCAGACTTACATTGTCCGAAGATGCCTCATTGCGTGCAGGAAGTATGTTTTGTGAACAATTTGTACAGTTTGGTTTTGCTGATGTAAATATAAGTATCAGTCATGTATTTTCCCAAACCCACACACAACCACTCCACACAGACTGCATGGGACTTAGAGTTAAACTCTGGACCCACAGATGCTATGACAAAAGGGCAGCGATTATTCAACAATAATAGATTCAGAGGAAACAGTTTCTACTTGGATCAAGCTCTTGATATGTGAGAAACTGTGCATTAAATATGACATTGTTAATTTGAGATAGGAACTGAGACTAACCTAGAGACATAATTTGGTCGAACCAGGATTCGAACATTAATCATAGTGACGCAACTTTACACAGCGACTAGGCGACTAGGCCATGTGTGCCCCCCAAAACAGAGATGAAACAAAGTAGAAGGATCAATGTTATATATGGCAGACCTGTGAGTGATAGTGAGACATGGGGCTTGCAACGAAAAAGGTTATACATGGAAAGCACGCACCTTAATTAAATCACTGGGAGGATAAACTGCAGACAACAGGGAGAAACGGGGTATGATTTTACTGACGATTTGACTAGTTTCCAACATTTCACAATCTGTGAACTGAGAAACCCAAATATTATGCCATCACAACCTTATTTGTTTCATTTTACCATCAAACATTGGCGTCTACCTACTTTTGCCTGACAGTTAGGTAAATAGTATGTTTTCTTACATATTGATATATAGAGGGTATCACGCGAGTGTGTTTGGGGATGGTAAATGTCCTGTATAAGGAATAAACATTGTATTTAGCGAGCCTTGGCCTTACATTTTGAACAAACAATACTTTGAAATATGACAATGAAAAAAACCCGAAAGGGGACCTAACAAAAGTTAGAAAAACGGATACGTTTGGGGAAAGGAATGCTATTCGAAGGTTATAAGAACAATTTTAAATTTAAAAAAACCCAAAACAACTTAGTATTATTGGGATCAAAGCCTGGTGTGTTGTTTAACGTTGCACTGGCCTATGACGGCGGTCTGCAAGTATTTGAGTCGGTAATGAGCATGATAATACCCGTGTGCGGAATACGCATCAGTCGGAAAGCGCACGTTAAATCTCCAAAGTAAGTAAGTTAGTAAGTTGATAATACGAGCAACGATCCAAGCAAACGGTTCCCGGTTTTGTCACTTGTAACAACAAGCAGGTTGGTGCTGGGAACACATTCTACCCTGGGTCCCTATGAGGGTACCGTGTTGAAGCATCTAAACATAAATGCAACATCGTGTTCACAAATTGGCTTAAACGGATTTACCAATAGAAACAATGGGTAAACTAGAAAGTGTAGCGGCCTCTGCTGAAATCCTTCCGAAACTGTTTGAACAAACATTAAAGTTTTATTACAATTGATCTGTGAAAAAAGTGTTCATCAGACATATTGTGAAATCATGCCAACAAAATAGATTTCCAAGTTTTAAAAGTTCAGACAAGATGTGGAAAATGCAAGAGGGTGCATGAACGTCAAAAGTAGTAGCTACATCACTATAGGCCAAAAACGTACGATATACTATTCAGAATAATGTATATCAATTATCATAACGTCACATGCGGAAATAGGTAACAGGCCAAAATCAAAACCATCTGCATCCTCAGCTTAACAGGCCTTCGTGGTTTTCACTTTGATGACATACTGATAGTCAGATTCGAACCTCTTGAACAATTGTGAAGTGTGTTGAACATTCATGCAACGACATAACCTGACTTGATAAATTACTGGATTAGTGATGAATAATCAGACCGATCGACCCAGATTATAAGGGACAAGGGCATCGTTTACCAAACCCGATACCAGCCCAAACGACGTACCAGAAACTGATTGTCTGTGACTTAAATGGAGAGATTCGAAATCACGTCGGGCGTGACCGGAACGGGTGACTGATTCAGCTCCGTCGACCAGGCGCCAGATGTCCGAGTGTTGTGGGCGATGTCAAGTGTGTCCCACCCTACAAAGAAAGCCAACACCAGCGTACTATCATCATTTGCAGTCAGCAACAACCAGTTTCGGCTGAAGAGAAAAGTCTTCAAGGATAAAAGCCATATCACTATTTAAACTGTCGTATGCTTGTATCAGACAAATAAGGCATTTGTTTCATGGACATTGAATCACAGGTCCACTTGTCATCATTATGTCTTGTCGGACCCGTAGGATCAGGGATTCAAGTCGTTAGACGCTGTGATCGAGGTCGTTGACTGTAGTGATAGCATGTCATCGTGTCCTAAACGATTGGCCTGTTGCCCAAGCTTTCAGTCTCTGATGTACCTGGTATAAGCCCTGATTACCTACAAGCTGCCTTGGTATATTTATGGATGACAATTTGATGTGTGAAATAATATTCAATCCTCACCCATGGCATAGCAATTTCCAGAACGGTCTACGTCAATATAAGAGCATCTATTTCCAAATGCTGATTACTATAAACTTTACAAACGCCTACATCTCGACTCCATCTTTGGCTGCCTCCACGATAATCTCCGTACCATTAGACAGGGGAGCAGGAAGTGGCGTACTGAATACTCGCACCTGTTGAAAAGTAGAGAGTGAGCATGTGAATGTTGAATAACACCTATAACAACTAGAAGAGGGCAGGATGTGACGTCCTGAATATGCGCACTTGTGAATAAGAGAGAGTGTGGAGTTTCCAAATTCTCTTTCGTATTTTACAGTGTACAACACTGAAACACATGAATGGATGGCTTAACACATACATGTGTTCAGTTTACTAACATGTGTCGACCCGTGAAGATTCCTGGGTAGAAGAGGTCTTCAGCAACCCATGTTTGCCGTAAAAGGTGACTATGCTTGTCGTAAAATGCGAGTAACGGGATCGGGTGGTCAGGCTCGCTGACTTGGTAGAAACATGTCATAGATCCAAATTGCGCGGATCGATGCTCATGATGTCAATCACTGAATTGTCTGGTTCAGACTCGATTATTTACAGACCGCCGTCATATAGCTGGAATATTGCGGAGTGTGGCGTTAAACAACAAACAAACAAACAAACAAAAACTAACATGTGTCACTCTACCTGGTCGACCCAGAGGGTCCGCATGCACCTCCCTACATTTACTGCTACGTTGTCAAGGAAACATGTGTCTGACGTGGTCGGTAGGTAGGAGAATCCACTGGGACAGGTGACATCAACGTGGGACTGGTTCCTCACAAGCATCGATACTGCATTCAGGACCCGAAACTCGGAACAGACAAATAATCACAACATAAAATAAAAATATGAATGTCTCCTTATTCTAGGTATTGTTAATTGGCAGTGTATTTTATTGTTTAACAATGACTGTAACTGTGTTACATTGTTTCTGTGGAGATTCGATAGACGTTCACTGCATCGTATTTGGGCAGTGATTTGGCGTCAGGAATGTAGTACTAGTTAATGTAATCAGTTGTCAGTAAGTTACTATAGTTAGATGCTAGAGTGGTGTGGTAACTTCCGGAAACTGCGAGACTCGTCCAGCATTGTAAAGTGCCTTGCACCACTGTCCAGAAGGTTCTGGAAGCTAGTTGGACGGTATATAAGAGGACAAGATTATGCCTCTCGGATCCCTCACACATTTACATCACGTCGAGACCAGCTTCCTTGTGAAGATCACTCATCACCCCTGATTCCTTGCCAAGCACGGAAGCTTGACCACTGTCGCCGCTGGGTGAATATATATTATTATCACTGACTTTTGCTATCACCACTGTATTTTTTTACATGTTACTGACCAATGCAATCATAATATTTATTGCCAGTGAGATTGTGCTAACACTCTATTACTGCCATTGTAGTTGCTGTTGAGTAATGTGTATTGATTTGTAAACTTAATGAATGTTATAATACATTTCTTTATTGTATACCACTTGATGGTGGTTTGTTGGTTTAACAGTAAGTTCTTTTAAGTACGGATATCTAGGTTAACATATTGTTTAGTGTCATTGTAATTGCTGTGCAGTAATGTGTATTAACTTAGTGATTTTTTAAATGCATTTCTATATTGTGGTATATTCCTTTACGTACAGATTTCGAGATTAACATACTGTTTCAATTTGGGAATCGGCATGTAACAGTATGTTTGGAATAACAATTGCGTTTCAGAGCAGAACAGAATTGAATTAAATACAAAACTAAATTGTAAATTTAGTAAATGGCCACACAAGATTAATGGATACTCAACATATATTGAAACACATAGTTTAAGGTTTACAATAAAAGAGAGCACTTCAATTGTTTCAATAGGTTGCAGTTCTATAAGTAACACTTGGAGGGATGGCGTAAATCTTGCTTGGGCCCATGCCGGTAGTAAAGGTACTGTAAGTCCCCATGGTCCCTTGTTACATCTTTTTTTATAGTTCCATATTAGTGAGCCTTTCATATAAGTTTCACCGCTGTCTTGCTTTTTACGCCAAAGGGGATCTGTGTCTTCGTATAAGCAAGACTGGTTATTCTCTGGTGTTGACATTGACATTGGATACCATTCACTCACTCACTTAAATGTAAATGTTTACGGACCAGTGAAGGTTCGGGGTAGAATAGGTCTTCAGCAGCCCATGCTTGTCGTAAAAGGCGACTATGTAAATCTCTTGTTTTGTGTCGTTACATCTTTTTTTATAGTTCCAAAGTTTGTTTAACTCTCCTTTGTTGGTAGGTTATATATAGTGAAAAAGTACTTACTATTAATGTATAAATATCGTCACGATCTGGCTCACTCACCCACTCTATATAGTGTGTCAATATAGTCACACATCTCCAGAATATTGTCACCGTTCATTGTGAATCAAGAAGAGTGTTTGAAGCTGGCCGGATTTCGGCGTTTTCAGAGACGTATCCCGTCCGCACTTGATGACAAGGAGATAAGGTGTGATTGAGGTCGTTATAGAACTCGGAATCGTCCACTTGTCGCTCTTATATAGCTACAGACAGCATTCTAGAAACTGTCCAATTCTGATATTTCTCTAGTGGTCATTTTTGTCAACAACCAAGGGAGGTAACTCCAAATCAGACTCCTTGTTTCAATCTGGCCACAGGAGCACTCGACATTTTACGAGCGTTTCTTCTCCTTTTCAATTTTGAATAGAATGTAGATTTCTGAATATTGGAAAATAATGCTAAGATTTCATATGACAAAGAAATGAGCTTCTAATTCTCTTAAGCTTGTTAAGTAAAATCTTGTTAAGCAATATTCCAGCTACATGGCGTCAGTCAGTAAATAATCCAGTCTGGACTAGACAATCCTGTGATTGACATCATGAGCATCGATCCACGCATGGATACGATAACATGCATCAACCAAATCAGCGAGCCTGATCACTCGATCCCGTTAGTCGCCTCTGACGGAAAGCATGGGTTGCTGAAGACCAATTCTACCCCAGATCTTCACAGATAAACTATGTCGACACACGAATGATTATGAGTGTTCATACATTGCTGGTTTGAATGGACACTTAATAAGGTTCACTAATCTGTAGATCTATAAAAACGACAATTGGACTATTTCATGTTCATTGTTTCATTCAACGCTTATAGCGGCTGCTATATTTGGCCATCTGATATAGTTGTCAAACCTCAGAATAGAAGAAATTCTCCAAATACAGCATCTTAACCAAACCAATCCAGACCACAACATCCATTACAACAATATCAACGTACTCTCCCTTAATCATACAAGACCAGGAAACCCAAGAAACCATCCACACAAAAGGATTTTCATTGGTTGCATAGCTCATAGCCACGTGACCTCATATTGCCTCAAATATTTGAAGATGTCGTCCATTGTTAATGAGGTTATGACGACTTCGTGTGACATTATTCCAACAGTTGATGTCTATTTGAGATGAGGAAACAACATTTTTCAATATTTTCTCGGAAAAAAGACAACGTGAAATAAATAAATTAATCCTTGATCAAAGAGAAATTATGGATCCGTAATTCGTCGCTGATTGTTGTATTCCTTGATTCTACTATCTCACCCTCCAAGTGTCACGCATTTCGCTCAATTCAGAGCAGAAGGTCTCATAACTTTTTTTTTTATATCAAATATGGCTACTTGGCGATATGAAATTCCATTTGCAATGCCTTCAACTATCAACCATACACAATATCAGCTGAATCCTTCACAAGCCAGACGACAAGCCTTTCAAGCAAGGTGTTCGCTCGCCACGCCAAAGACCCAGGTTCGAATCCTGACATGGGTACAATGTGTGAAACCCATTTCTGGTGTCCCCCGCCGTGATATTGCTGGAATATTGCTAAAAGCGGCGTAAAACCATACTCACTCACTCACTCACTCAAGCCAGGTGAGGTAAATTTGACATGATGCGCGTTGCTATCAAATGCAATTACCTCTGCATGCTACTGGCACTTACTTTTTCAATGAAAAGTGTGTGGGTTGTGGTTGCTTCTTGTAGAGGAGGGCATACCTACCCTTCTCAAGAGCACCTGGTGTCATCACTGATTTTCAGTGATCCATTCATATAATGTTAATCACTATTTCAATCAATCAGTTTATTCGGTAAGAAGGCCTCGGGCCCATGTACAGATATATACAATTTAGTTTCACATCAATTGCTGTATGAAATAATATTTACAGCTAAGAAGAATGAAGACAGATAGCATCTTAAATACAATTGGCTAAGTTCTTAAGACAGTTTACATCAGAAGAGTTTAACATTCTAACATTCCAGTGTGTCTTTACGATTATTACCAGTAACGAAGTCTAAATATGGGAAATGTTTTGAGCGAATATCTTCATAAATAGGGAAACCAAAAATGAAATGAATTTCATTTTCAACTGCCCTTAACTTGCACAATTGACAAAACTGGAGTGTCTTCTTATCTATGCCATCCCTCCTTCCTGTATGATACATAATTCCCAGTTCTCCAATACGTAAAGGGGTAAGCATACGTCGCTTTTCTATTGAAAATACATTGAATAGATACAGTTCAAGTGATAATGATCTCTTTAATAATGAATACAGTTCGAGCATCCAGACACTTCAGAATATCATGCTTGTGCATGACAGTCCTTAACCCTCAGATTAAACTCACTTATAAAATATTTAGGATCACCAGCACCTTGAAATTCCAACACATGGCCGAAGCCATGTGTATATAACATATTCTTAATAGCAGAAACCAATGTATTCCTACCAACAGCATCAAACCTAACTAACATATCGTAACACCGTTTTGGAAATCTCTCTTGAGACATATTAAGAAGCTTAAACCAGTATCTTAAACATCTTGTGTAAGAATCAATATAAATACCATATCTACCACATTCACCGAGCACTGCAACATTTGTAGATTTGGAACTAATACCCAAAATAGATTTACAAAACTTCGTTTGGAAACTTTCGAGAAACAACAATTTATGAATACCCAAGATATCTGAACCATATAAAATAATAGGTTTAATCTAAGTCTATGAACATACAGTAAAATCTTCCTTTTGACTTTGACAAATATTTTTGCACAAATGATTGAAGGATAAACATGTTATCCACTGTGGAATATCCTTTTAGGGAGCTTATCATATAACTTAACAAAATTCTTTAATCTATTATTTAAAACCTGGGTAAAAACCTTACCACAAATATCCATCAAGGAAATGCCTCTATACTTGTTAACAACATGAACATTACCTTTCCTATGGAGAGGGAAGATAATACTTTTTAGACCAGTGATCTGGAAAACTACCTCTGCAAAGAATATGTTAAAAAGAACTAGAAGATGTGGAATTAAAACATCTCTGCCATACATTATCATCTCTGGTAAAATACCATAAGGACCAGCTGCTTTACCACATTTGATGGACTCTATGGCTTCTGAAACCTCTTTAGTCGTTATATCTTGATATAACTAAACTATTTTGTCTTTTACGACCCATGGAAACTGTTTTGTCAGATAATCGACACTGATTATGCTCCAGATGTGAATTTGCTCTGCAAGGACCCGGGTTGTAGTCCCCACATTGGTACATTGTGTGAAACTCTGGCGGGAAACCATACTCATTCGCTCACTCAAGAAACATTAAGTCAAGACAGAATTTCAGAGGAGATGTTGTAAGGAGATATGGAACATGCACAAAATAAGGACGAATTAAATGACAGCTAGACAGACGGACAGATGATAGATAGCGTTCCACATCATACTTTTAGACAGGCTAGATAAATAGTTGCTGATACCATCTAACAGTCTATGACAACATTAGTTCTTTTTCATTTCTATTGTTATAAGGTTAAAATGCGTCTCAAAAACATTAGACCCGTGAAGATCCGGGGTAGAATAATAGGTCTTCAGCAACCCATGCTTGCCGTAACAGGCGACTATGCTTGTCGCAGGAGGTGACTTACGGGATGGGGTGGTCAGGCTCGCTGACTTGGTTGATGCAAGTCATCGTATCCTATTTGCATGGATCGATGCTCATGATATTAATGACTGGATTGTCTGATCCATACTCGATTATTGACAGACCGCCGTCATATAGCTGGATTATAGCTGTGTTTGCGGCGTTAAACAAGAAACCAATCAACCAACTCAAAAACATTAGAAAATGGTAACAAAATTGTAACTAATTAAAAGGTTCATAACTACGATGACGTGGTTGAAATATTTATACTAAGTTCGTGACTGAGCTGTTAGCTAGGAACGAAGTAATAGAGAAAGGACATTTCACATTTATCACAAGAGTATTCTGGACATTTCATAGTTATCTTTGGATTGGTTCAATTATCATTCGATTAGTTAATGGATCAGCAGAGAGGTAAGATACTTTTCATTTGTGGAATCCGGAGTGAGTCACAAAATAAATAGAAAGATGGTCAATTGATCACGAAGGCTTAGGTATTTTTTTACGACACACATGAGCTCATGGTCGGATTTACTTTTTAACGAATCAAATTGATACATTGTTACATGTGCCAAAGAAATGTTAGACTCGACCCCTTTAAAAAGGTATGTTCTGCACTAGTATTGGGGCGCGTTTCTTGCAGTAACTGAGGCAGATCGATATCACTCTGTTTGTCCAGTCTGTGACGGGTCTAGACTGTCTTCTGTAGAAGTTGTCTTTGATGGATTGAAGCGTTATTAAACGTATGTGAGTATAACCTATGTTTTGTGTTTACTCCTGGTGTATGCAAAGGCCGGTACATGAATGCTGATAGAGACCGTTCGCAGTAACAGTCGATAGACCAATCACTCATTGGCAAAGATGACAGCATTCAGACCATGGCTATACCATGGCTTACCTTGCCTACGACGACACCGAACTACAATAACATAGGTAACTGTAGTAGGGCTCAGTTAACCCCCAAACGCAGCTACGACAATATATTACTCATCCGTGAAGATCTGGGTTAGAGTTGGTCTGCAGCAACTCATCCCTGTCCACCCCTGTGAATTTTCCACAGCCCTTGCGCGTCAAAAGAGGTAACGGACGGGGTCGCTCGCTAACTTTGTTGATGCATATAACTGATCGTAATTGCTGAGAGTTGCTATGTCATGGAAAGCTGAACTGTTAAGCAAAGAAAATGGTAGGTACAAGCTGAACACATTCCCACACAGCCATGCTGATGCTTCTCGGTTCTGAGAATAGTTCCTGGCAGCTAGAGAATGGGAGATATTAACAACGTACTGTGGAAATTGACATATTGACTTAAGTATTGACTGCAAGTTCCGTTACGTATTTAACATGCTATTTGGCGCTGTTCGCTCATCGATCAATGAATTATTTATGAGAGGCCGTCCTATTATTGGATCTGTAAGATATGTTTTATGTTTTATTGATTTGATATTAATGAAAGAATTGATGATATGTTTAACATCGATGTAGGACTAGAGCACTCGTTTCGACTGGGCCGCGTTAAGCAGACCTGCTGCTGTGGCGTCGCAAGAATCGGATGTTTTCTGATAATAGTCTCCATAGTTACAAACACATGCACCATTGTCTCGAAGTCTCCACAGTGAATAGCTAACAAAGTACCTTGGGGAAACATGGCATCTTGAGGAGGGATATCCACAGCCTAGAGTGAAACTGGGACGTTAGGTTTGTACTTCAATCTAAAAAATCAAATCTGATTATTGTCTGTTTTTTATCTATAAATTGTTTAAATCTTAAACAATGCCTCTGTCAGCACACCTATCAATCCACTATTGATGCAGTCTTTACATGGGGAACAATGCACGTTCTATTGATTGTTTGGCCATACTGCTTGACTTAAAGTTAGGAAGTTTCAATTATTATTTCAATTTGCTTATCTTTCAGCTTTCCTGGTTGATTATAAACATGTACCGCAGTCTCACCAGAAGTCCAGGCAAAATAAGGCTTCACCTGGAACAAATTGCAACATAATTTATTTCACCATAATGCATTTCTACAAGATCCCCAAAACAACATGATAAAAGGTCCAAGCAAACCTAGTTTTGGAAATATGTCTAATTTGCATAATGGGATTCATTCCCAACCCTTTGGGTCATATCTTAAAGATGCTAGAAGAACTTCAATCAGTGCAGGTATGGATTTAGGCACAGTTCTTACTTCAGCAATGAAATTATCAGCCTCAGCAAATACGTCACATTTTTTCCGGGACTGCTGAAGAGGTCCATGGCCAACCACTCCGCAAATCTTCAACTGGATGCTAAATGCAGTAACGGCGGAGATCACCACGGTAACAAACCTGAGGTTCCAGAATTCTCCTTTCAACATGACATCGAAGATCAATTAGCGTCTGGTCGACTACCAGTCAGCAAGATCTTCCTCAGAGAAGACACATGACTTTTGTGCCCCTGCCTGGTAGGATATAGCATATATAGCTGGATCATTGCTGGGTGTGCTATAAAACAACTTACAAAGAAACTCCTACCGACGGTTGGATGGGGGTTCAAAGAGAAACTGACGATATTGCAAACGAGGATTGCACAGCTCTGGCTCTTGAAAACCTAAACACATATATCAGGACGTCCAGTTTTAGACTTCTCAAAGTGAGTTTATTCTTAAACATGTTGAAAGCGATTGACCCAACAAGATACAGCTGAGAGCTGTCTCTTGTGTGTTATGGGTGATGATGTACTTGATAATATTACTGGGGAATGTTGATATCAATTACTGTCATTTACTCCTACTTTCTAACTGTCAATCGTCTCAACAAAAAAACATAACTTTGGTAATATATCGAATCCCTGTGTCTCTGTATTTAGTTTTTAATCAATATCATTGATTATACTGTGATCCAAATTTGTCAGCTATTCATCTATCGTTGCAAGATTGACTGATTTGTTCACAAAATAAAAACTCTAATTGATCACGAACTTCTGAGGCAGTCAAGCACCTGTATTATTGGAAAATCTTAGTCCAACAAGCTGGTAATAGTTTTGTCGCAATATAGGTGTAAAATCGCTGGTGTGACGTAACATTTAAACTCATAGACAATGTATATTTCGCGAGAGTGTAGGACAATTTCCCACTTGGACAATACCTACACTGACATTTCCCCATATTGAATATATTAAACTTAAAATTCATAATCAATTGTCAAGGTCACCCAAATGTCACCAGCTGGAAGTGTCATTGATAAACAAGGATTCTAAGCAAGATACAGAGTCCCCACTTTGCCACCACACTGCAGGGGATTAACATTCCAGTGCGCTTTCTGAAATTATGCTTATTTCGCACACAGGCCCGCTAGACTATTTTTTGTGGTTTGCCAAAAATGGAAGGAGGGGTTTGTTCGAAAAAGGAAATAATGAAGAATAATGAATTTGTCATTTTGCCGGACGTGGAGGGACGAAACGAGAGTGACGTCCTTCCATCAACGTGTAAGGACCATTGCTGTCTGTCTCACAATCAGCAGGAGGTCCCGACGTAGAGTGCATGAACTGGTTGAGTGACTTCCTTCCATCAATGTTAAAGGAATACTCACAGAGAAATAAAGGATAAGAAATCCCAAAGATATCCTATCTAAATGATATAAGCATTCACAACCAATTTCCTCTAATAATAAACTGTTACCTTCTGTATCCCCAAACAGCAATATCGGACAACGCTCAAAATCACAAACCCTCATGGGATTTCTTCTACATGGTTACACACGGTGGTTGTTGAGATGACAGATTCTATCTTCAGTCAGACTACATGATAGTTCATATTCATTTCTATTATACTCTTAGAACTAACAGCAAATGTTGTTGGGGTCCCCAGCAAAACTTTCCCCTCCATTCTTACAAAAACAAGACGAACACTGGGATGTTCCGACAATCAAAGGCATACATTTTGCGAACCAACATGGTTATATTTGTCATCTAGACTCACTCATGTAGGCAAACAATTCAAGCGAAAAGCAATTAACAAACACAATCACTTGATTAATTTCGAATATTTACCAACCAAAGCCAATCGTGTCAACTCGGGGGTTCCCCTAGCAATGGACGCGTATCTAAATTCGCTACTGTTCTACTGTCAGCTAGTCACAATTGCAATGAGTTTGGTGAGTTTGGGTGAGTTAATATTTAACGTCGCAACGGCATTATTTCAGCCATATAGCGACGAGACCAAGTTTAACATGTTAACAATTGAGTCATCTATGAAAAGTAATATTTAAAATCAATTCATGCATACTATACTTAAAATAAATTTATGAAACATATTTGAGCATTATATAATACAGTTTTAAAATACCAGTAACCAAAAAGCTAGGCCACCTCGCTGGGGATCACGGGGACTTACAGTACCTCGGCATCCTGCATGATACCCCAGCAGGATTTACGTCATCACTTTAGCTACTGTGGCTGTGCATAATAATAGCCAATATTACAAAATATTCAGCAATGAGTTTGCTTAAAAACACTGGTTGATGATAGTTACATCGATTATGATAGGATTATGTGTCACACAGGAGGAACATATTTTTACGCTACGTTAACCTCCTGGACAGAGCCTTCAATAATGTCAGTTGCTAATAGCATCACACCAAATTTAAAAACAAGTATTTATTTATTCACATACATATTTAAAAATTATTATACAGACCAATTTCTTTCAGATAGCTGATGATAAGATGCCCGCTGACACGGGAAAAGAGATCTTTCAGATTTACGCTTTGATAACTTGCCCAGACTGGACCCAAGTAGAATGATTCATGCATGTACGTCCAGCAACAGAACACAAATTTAAACGGGCCGACCTTGTGTTTATGGTCTTGTGAACACAGGTCAATAGCACTTTCTCAAGATTCACATCACACTGTTTTGTTTTATCTCAATATTCATTTCAAGTTTGTCAAATTCAACTGGTACCTGCTCCCGTGATGCGGGCTTAACGGGTTGCACATGTGTGGGTCGGTCGTGCACACGTGTGCTCAACCCATGTGCATCCAGATGAACACTCGTTTCACGCGTGTTACACGCGTTCTCAAAGCGTGAAAGGGGAATGAACATCTAGGCAGTTGTGTGTAATTCCTGTCGACACTGCTGATTTATTCTTATAAAACTTGGGGTTGAAAAATGAATTGTCAAGTGTTTCCCGGACTCCAAAACAATATGCCATTTATGATCTATCTTTGTCTTTTACACTGAACCATGAGTTGGGTTTACTCTAGTGCAGCAGATTGTGTTAACACTTGTTTATGGGACCCAACATATGGAAAGATATAGGAGCGATCACTACTGCACATTGCAGTTGAAGTGTGGTGGTAAATTATAAACTTTACAGCGGCATTTCACTGAATATGCTGATGGTGGTTGGGTGGGGGAGGGTTGGGGCGGTGGAGGTGTGGTGGTGGTGGTGGTGGTGGTGGTGGTGTGTGTGTGGTTGGGTTTTTTTTGGTGTGGGGTGGTGGGGGGGGGGTGGTGGTGGTGGTGGCTTGAGCAGCTCAGTCGTCGAGTGGGAAGGAACTGGCTGAGCGGGGTAGCGTCCCGAAAACGAGCCAGAAACCGATGATCGTTGTTTCGATTATATTTCTACGTCTATCAACACCATGCACCGTGTAATTGAACAGTCAATCCTGTGATTGGCAACATGAGCATCAGTCTATGCAGTTAAGATTCTTCTCTTTATGACCAGCAAGGGTTGCTGAAGACCTATTGTAACCTGTTTTGTTAAATGAATGAGCATGTCTCATGACATGTGTTTGTGGTATATTCTTGCTTTGAACCGGGATGTCATTGATGGGATGAACGATATGTTTGCCATGTTCAAATTGAATGCTAAACAGAAATTGGTCTGTATTGTTGACCACAAGGTCTGTTGTATTGATTGTCAGTGAGCCTATCATATACTTTTCATCGCTATTTCGTCTTTTACGCCTAATGGGATCTGTTTTTCGTATAAACAAGACTGGTTACTCACTGGTGTTGACATTTGATAGTACATTGCATCTGTCATGTTCAGCCGCTATACCATTCACTCACTCACTCACTTAAATGTAAATGTTTACGGACCCCTGAAGATCCTGGGAATATTATGTCTTCAGCTATCCATGCTTGCCGGGCTGAAGCGTCCCGAAGGCGAGCCAGAAACCGATGATCGTTGTTTCGATTATAGTTCTACGTCTATCAACACCATGCACATGCCCGTGGGTTTCGGCAAGTAGTAAACATCCGAGACCTGCATCTCTTTTGGACCCTCACACATCATACATTAGTCGTGTCGCGCTATCGAAAGATATGCTTGTTGATTTGTTTGTTCTTTAACGCCGCACTCAGCAATATTCCAGCGACGGCGGGTTGTGTAATTGACCAGACAATCCTGTGATAGGCAACATGAGCATCAGTCTATGCAGTTAAGATACTTCGCCTCTTTACAACCAGCATGGGTTGCTGAAGACCTATTGTAACCCATTTTGTTAATGAATAAGCAGTGTCAGTGAGTATGGTTTTATGCAGCTTTTAGCAATATTCCAGCAATATCACGGCGGGGGACACCAGATATGGGCTTCACACATTGTACCCATGTCGGAAATCGAACCCGGGTCTTCGGCGTGACGAGCGAACGCTTTAACCACTAGGCTACCCAACCGCCCCTTGAATAACCATGTCTCATAACATGTGTTCGTGGTATATTCTTGCTTTGAACCGGGATGCCATTGATTTGAATGAACCATGTGGCGTGCGTCTTGTGTGCGGAAAGATATGTTTACCATGTTCTCGGGCATTTGAATTTTAAATGCTTAAAAGACATTAGTCTGTATTGTTGATATGGGTTGAAATATCATGTTGATGTGGTTGTCAACATGTGTTTATTTTTTACCATAAGTTCTGTTGTATTGATTGTCAGTGAGCCTATCATATACTTTTCATCGCTTTTTGACTTTTACGCCAAAAGGGATCTGTTTTTCGTATAAGCAAGACTGGTTACTCTCTGGTGTTGACATTTGATAGTATATTGCATCTGTCATGTTCAGCCTTTATACCATTCACTCACTCACTCACTTAAATGTAAATGTTTACGGACCCGTGAAGGTCTGAGGTAGAATAGGTCTTCAGCAGCCTATGCTTGCCCTAAAAGGCGACTATGCTTGTTGTAAGAGGCGACAAACTGGATCGGGTGGTCCGACTCGCCGACTTCCGTCGGTCGTAAACATTTTGTTTGTTTGTTTCTTTGTTGTTTAATGCCACCCTCAGCAATATTCCAGCTATATGACGGCGGTCTGTAAAATAATCGAGTCGGGACCAGGCAATCCAGTGATTGACATCATGAGCATCGATACACGCAATTTGGATCGATGACATGTATCAACCAAGTCAGCGAGCCTGACCACCCGATCCCGTTAGTCGCCTTTTATGACAAGCATAGTCACCTTTTACGGCAAGCATTGGTGGTTGAAGACCTTTTCTACCCCGGAATCTTCACGGATCTGAAGGAATGAAAGTATTCATGCTTAACTGACAGATACTTGTCAAAACTGGGTTCGAAAAATGAAAACTTAGTGAATACTGCGTGAAATGGGGACATGTTTCCTCAGAAACTACTGAAGTTACATGAATGAAGGTTTGCGTGCTCATCTTAGAGATACCTCTCAAGACTGAGTTATTTTTGCCAGAGAAGGGGCCTATTGTGTGTATTAATTTCACATTTGATCATTTTTTTCTGATGACATAAAGCGGCCCATCTCTCCCTAAGGCTTTATAAGATAATAGTTTATACTCACCATTATTTGAACCAACACAACCCTAATGTCCCCCATGGCGGGGGATGGGAATGATACTGTTTTCTTGTTCATCTGAACCTTTGGGAAAATATTTGTTGTTTTCAATTTCCCACAAGCTGTATTGTTTTTAAAAACACACTGGATTATTTATTATAACATAACACCTGATATCCTGGACAGTAATAACGCCATGTACTGCAGAAATAAAAACCGAAGTCAGGTGTGAAACGTGCTCAAATTATGTGCAGCAGCTGGTGTCTGGGGCGGACATGAGTCTGATTTCGAAATGCAATACCTATAAGTGTTAGGTCCTTGATCATATACCTGTCACACTCCCATCAGGTGAATATTGAACACGCTCTCTCTTTTCCCGGATCTTTGTTGCAATATTTAAAAGCTGAGTTGGCGAGTCCCTGTCAGATTGCAGCTGTACACGGCTGACACCCAGAACCATGCGGCTCCAGATCCTGGCTGTACTTCTGTGCTCACTGGCATCAGCTACTGCAGGTAACTACTTACATTTACACATTGACGTGAGTTTGGTTTTACGCCGCTTTTAGCAATATCAGGGACGGGGACACCAAATATGGGCTTACATTGTACCCGTCTCGGGAATCGAACCCGGGTCTTCGGCGTGAGGAGCTAGGCTACCCGACCGCCCCTAACAGGGGAGGGTGATATATTGCATGTGTGTGGCAGTTAACTAGGGCGGACGTATGTCGGTTATGTATCCTAATGTCACAATTTTACATTTATACGCACTCGGTTAACTGACTCTCAGCCGACCTGTCTCCCCATGCAAAGTAACAATAAGTACCATCTTTTAACGTATTTTTATTTATTATGAATAATGTATCTATGATTAAAACTTACATGTGTATGTATTCTTTTGGTGCTAAATATTGTTCTCTTTTCAATGCAGAACTGAGCGCGCATCTTTTATATACTGCATGTTTATCGTCAGTTTACCATGCAAATTTATATGTTTGTACTAGCGAAGATATTGAGTGAAACGGCATTGGTAGATGTCAATATTTTGAGCGGCTCGTCGATCTGAATTAAGGAAACACCGACAATTGCCTTTGAACAAAGTATAGGGTTACATATGGTCAAACGTGCTTTCCCAACATCTGTATGTTTAACTCGCATATAGCAGCGCATGGAAGTGAGCGAAAATAAGGGGTCTCCCGGACATATGAAGAAGTAAGCCTTACAATGTTTAGTTGTACACACTGGTAAGGCATCACTCCGCTCATTGTGATGCAAATGATATGACAGATACAGAAGAAGGGTCACATTTGTCCCCCGTTGTCCCTAAACGTTGAACGTTCTTTTTGGCGTGTTTGCCTTACCCATCATTGGGTCCTGCTATCACCTATCACCGCTTACTTACTGCTAAGTGATGGCTTCCATTTGCCCATTGCTAATCACCTATCAGCGCTAACTAACTGCTAAGTGATGGCTTCCATTTGCCCATTGCTAATCACCTATCAGCGCTAACTAACTGCTAAGTGATGGCTTCCATTTGCCCATTGCTAATCACCTATCAGCGCTAACTAACTGCTAAGTGGTGGCTTCCATTTGCCCATTGCTAATCACCTATCAGCGCTAACTAACTGCTAAGTGGTGGCTTCCATTTGCCCATTGCTAATCCCCTATCAGCGCTAACTAACTGCTAAGTGATGGCTTCCATTTGCCCATTGCTAATCAACTATCAGCGCTAACTAACTGCTAAGTGATGGCTTCCATTTGCCCATTGCTAATCACCTATCAGCGCTAACTAACTGCTAAGTGGTGGCTTCCATTTGCCCATTGCTAATCACCTATCAGCGCTAACTAACTGCTAAGTGATGGCTTCCTTTTGCCCATTGCTAATCACCTATCAGCGCTAACTAACTGCTAAGTGGTGGCTTCCATTTGCCCATTGCTAATCACCTATCAGCGCTAACTAACTGCTAAGTGGTGGCTTCCATTTGCCCATTGCTAATCACCTATCAGCGCTAACTAACTGCTAAGTGGTGGCTTCCATTTGCCCATTGCTAATCACCTATCAGCGCTAACTAACTGCTAAGTGGTGGCTTCCATTTGCCCATTGCTAATCACCTATCAGCGCTAACTAACTGCTAAGTGATGGCTTCCATTTGCCCATTGCTAATCAACTATCAGCGCTAACTAACTGCTAAGTGATGGCTTCCATTTGCCCATTGCTAATCACCTATCAGCGCTAACTAACTGCTAAGTGATGGCTTCCATTTGCCCATTGCTAATCACCTATCAGCGCTAACTAACTGCTAAGTGATGGCTTCCATTTGCCCATTGCTAATCACCTATCAGCGCTAACTAACTGCTAAGTGATGGCTTCCTTTTGCCCATTGCTAATCACCTATCAGCGCTAACTAACTGCTAAGTGATGGCTTCCATTTGCCCATTGCTAATCACCTATCAGCGCTAACTAACTGCTAAGTGATGGCTTCCATTTGCCCATTGCTAATCACCTATCAGCGCTAACTAACTGCTAAGTGATGGCTTCCATTTGCCCATTGTTAATCACCTATCAGCGCTTACATACTGCTAAGTGATGGCTTCCATTTGCCCATTGCTAATCATCTATCAGCGCTAACTAACTGCTAAGTGATGGCTTCCATTTGCCCATTGCTAATCACCTATCAGCGCTTACATACTGCTAAGTGATGGCTTCCATTTGCCCATTGCTAATCACCTATCAGCGCTAACTAACTGCTAAGTGATGGCTTCCATTTGCCCATTGCTAATCACCTATCAGCGCTAACTAACTGCTAAGTGATGGCTTCCATTTGCCCATTGCTAATCACCTATCAGCGCTTACATACTGCTAAGTGATGGCTTCCATTTGCCCATTGCTAATCACCTATCAGCGCTAACTAACTGCTAAGTGATGGCTTCCATTTGCCCATTGCTAATCACCTATCAGCGCTTACATACTGCTAAGTGATGGCTTCCATTTGCCTATTGCTAATCACCTATCAGCGCTAACTAACTGCTAAGTGATGGCTTCCATTTGCCCATTGCTAAGCACCTATCAGCGCTAACTAACTGCTAAGTGATGGCTTCCATTTGCCCATTGCTAATCACCTATCAGCGCTAACTAACTGCTAAGTGATGGCTTCCATTTGCCCATTGCTAATCACCTATCAGCGCTAACTAACTGCTAAGTGATGGCTTCCATTTGCCCATTGCTAATCACCTATCAGCGCTAACTAACTGCTAAGTGATGGCTTCCATTTGCCCATTGCTAAGCACCTATCAGCGCTAACTAACTGCTAAGTGATGGCTTCCATTTGCCCATTGCTAATCACCTATCAGCGCTAACTAACTGCTAAGTGATGGCTTCCATTTGCCTATTGCTAATCACCTATCAGCGCTTACATACTGCTAAGTGATGGCTTCCATTTGCCCATTGCTAAGCACCTATCAGCGCTAACTAACTGCTAAGTGATGGCTTCCATTTGCCCATTGCTAATCACCTATCAGCGCTTACATACTGCTAAGTGATGGCTTCCATTTGCCCATTGCTAATCACCTATCAGCGCTAACTAACTGCTAAGTGGTGGCTTCCATTTGCCCATTGCTAATCACCTATCAGCGCTAACTAACTGCTAAGTGATGGCTTCCATTTGCCCATTGCTAATCACCTATCAGCGCTAACTAACTGCTTAGTGATGGCTTCCATTTGCCCATTGCTAATCACCTATCAGCGCTAACTAACTGCTAAGTGATGGCTTCCATTTGCCCATTGCTAAGCACCTATCAGCGCTAACTAACTGCTAAGTGATGGCTTCCATTTGCCCATTGCTAATCACCTATCAGCGCTTACATACTGCTAAGTGATGGCTTCCATTTGCCCGTTGCTAATCACCTATCAGCGCTAACTAACTGCTAAGTGATGGCTTCCATTTGCCCATTGCTAATCACCTATCAGCGCTAACTAACTGCTAAGTGATGGCTTCCATTTGCCCATTGCTAATCACCTATCAGCGCTAACTAACTGCTAAGTGATGGCTTCCATTTGCCCATTGCTAATCACCTATCAGCGCTAACTAACTGCTAAGTGATGGCTTCCATTTGCCCATTGCTAATCATCACCATTTATCTGTTGGCTTCCCATGTTAAGTTTCCACCTTTGTTATCTTATTACTTTTGTTGTTCCTACCAGTACATATATATGTTCTCTGCTTCATAGCATTAATTCACCCGATGAAGGAGTAAGTATATACTCCGAATATTATTTGGGTTGTTGTTTTACGCCGCACTCAGCAATATTCCAGCTATATTCTGTAAATAATCGAGTCTGGAACAGACAATCTAGTGATTTACATCATGTCATCGATCCACGCAATTGGGATCGATGACATGCATCAACCATGTCAGCGAGCCTGACCACCTGATCCCGTTAGTCGCCTTCTACGACAAGCATAGTCGCCTTTTATGGCAAGCATGGGTTGCTGAAAACTATTCTACCCCAGACCTTCCCTGTAGGATATACTCCGAAACATTATGTTGAGGTTACATTATCTTTAGTTTTGTATTAATTTGAAATTGAAAATAGAGAGATTTTTCATGTTTTACTACACATTTTTGCCCATCATTCGATATAAATAATTTTGCTATTTTTTATTTCTTCTATTGTAGATTTCCTGTGTCAGCACATTGTTGTTTTTGTTGTAAAATGAGCATTCAGATATCAAAAATGACTTGTTTAGAGACATGTGTTTGATTTACTTAATATTGACACATAAATGTGCAATTTACAACCAAAAAACTTGTCTACCATCACAGGAAATCACCACAACCAGCATTTTCTCATGCATAAGTGACGTCTTGTGAAGAAAAATGTGCTTTATTCTACCTTGGGGAGGCGTTACTCATTAAAAATAGGTTGGAGGCTACTCTATTAAAACAGATGAGGACGAACCCCCAAAGTGTATTCCTTGTAAAGAAAGGTTCACCGTCAAGCATATTTTGCTTGACTTTGTCGACTTTACAATCGCAAATGATTAACATTATCAAACAATAAATCTGAATTATATTTTTTCCCGTATAAGCGTATAAATTTGCCTGTATCATATTTGTTTTATATATGTAAATAACAAATTGTTTGCTTTTAAATTTGGTGGCATGCGTTTATCAACAAAGATTATTGAAGGCTCTGCCCAGGAGATAGAAGTACCGTAAAATAATTGTCCCCGGGTGTTACGTAATTCCTGTCATAATCGATGTAACTATCATCAACCAGTGTTTTAAGCCAACTCATTGCTGAGCATTTCTATAATATTGCCTTGTATTGTGCACAACCACCAGTAGCTAAAGTGATGACGTAAATCCTGCTGTGGTATCCTGCAGAGGCAGCTTATGTCCCAATGATCCCAATTGCAATTTATCAACATTTTACTGGACAATAATAGGCCATTGTATGCATACATGAAATTATCGAGTATATTTCTGTGATATTCGCTGCCTGCTTAAGTGTGTCTCGTCCTACACTGTCGTTGATCGTTTCTGATGCTATCCAGCATTGGATTTTCCGATAAAAAGCGTTCGCTTGTCACTCATCTAAGACCCAGGTTCAATTCCCCATTTGGGTACAATTTGTGATATCTTTTACGAGTAGTTCAATCAGTGCTTGGCACTGACATGAGATCGATCCAGTCTCAGCCAATAAGCCCCGTCCCCTAGCTTAAAGCTTCCGTCTTAGTTTCTGACGTTAGTGGGAAAAAACATTCGCGTGGTTCACTTTGGCGTCACAGACGGCGGGACTTTTATTTACGTGAGCGATGAATTGGGTTTGGCATAGTTTGATACTAGTCATTTGCCAAAGAGGTCTAAAGAAAGGGGTTATTCATATTTTGTTGTGGGTTATATCTTAAATTAGTTTTTTAAATTGTATGTGGTGAGTAAAAATGACGTATATGTTCCGTAACGGTCATTGAGGAAGGCAATGCTGAATATGTGAAGCGCATTACTTCGAGCACATCAGGCAGGGCACAGATAAGTAATTAATACATTATTCTACCATGAATCTGGAACATACGTGATTCTGATTGGTCAATCAGAGGCTATTAAATCACTATAAACCCCCTCTGATTGAAACAGCTGGTTTGACGGCCGCATCACTGCAGAAGCTAATATAAATATAATAGTACTTTCTTCTGTCATTGTCGGTAGGCATATTTAAATAATTATATCATACACATAAGAAAGAGAATTGATAGAATTTAGAAGTGAAACACATAAGAAAGAGAATTGATGGAATTTAGAAGTGTTACATATAAGAAAGAGAATAGATGGAATTTAGAAGTGAAACACATAAGAAAGAGAGTTTATGGAATTTAGAAGTGATACAAGGGAGATAATGTTTTCCATTTGCCCATTGCTGTTTCCATTCTTTTACCTATCCGTACTAATTACCCCCGGCCTCCCGTTTGCCCCTTGCCCATTGCAAATTACCAACCAGTGATAATTTAAGTCCTGGCTTCCAGTTGTCCATACCTTACAGCTCTCTGCCTCATAGCATTCATTCACCTGATGAAGGAGTACTCCGAAACGTTGTGTTCCTAATGATAAAGAAGTTGACATCCATAAATTCTCTTCACTATATATATATATGGTGATATATATTAGGGAAGAGAATTTATGGATGTCAACTTAAATATATATATTTGAAGAGAAATGTGCCATTTAACACGGTACGTTGGTTCTTGTACCATGAATTATATAGTGTTTATTTGCCTAGTCTACTGTTCAAGCATATGGGCCTGACTTTGATATCCTATTAATCAATTCACCGATTGGAACAATTATTGATTACTTTTGTTTGTTTCTTCGTTGATTATCGCAGCAGTCACCAATATTCCAGCTATATGACGACGGTCTGTAAATAATCTAGTCTAGACCATACAATCCAGTGATTGACATCATGAGTATCGATCCAATCAAACGGGATACGATGACAAGCATCAACCAAGTCCGTGAGCCTGTCCGCCCTTTCCGTTTAGTCGGCTCTTACGACAAGCATAGTGGCTGAGTTGCTGAAGACCTGTTCTACACCGGATCAATTACGGGTCAATTACTTGATTAGACTATAATTCATATCATTACATTACCATCATTAGATATCATTCCAGTAAATTTATGAAAATCACTTCGAAATTGCTTTTAATCATTGAGTTATTTCACTAGAATGTATATTAATATACCTACCAGTAGATATGTTGAACGTGAATGAAATGTCTCAACATGGAACTTTTAAACTGTTATTCCAATCTGTCAGAACATTGCAGCAATTCAATTTTCTTCTCACCAAATATATTCCTCTTCTTTCTAGACACTGGAGGAATATGATGAAGGAATGAGAACTCATGTGATTATTACTGAAAGCTTTTGCGTAACCGAAAACCATTGAAAATGACTAAATTTCCATGTTTATTGGTGAAATTCGGAATTCGGAATTTGTGTGATTTTAAAACTAAAACATATCTAAAAATCTGTAAAATATTATAATATTTAAGAGAGTGAGAAAACATTTATACCAGATTGTGCTCTGGTTTAAATAATGGTTTGATTTCTATCTGCACAGACGGAAATCAAATGACTGTCGTATTTATTCACACTTTGCAACAGCTGTTTAGCAATATGAGCTGCTGACTATGCCCCATAATTGGCGAAAATGGTAAATCAATAATTATTTTTTAGTTATTAACACTATCCTTGTTTATAAAATGTGCAAAATCGTAACTAACTACTTGATGTCATTTACTCGTTTTCAACATGCATTTTACGCAAAAGTGTGGGAATTCGTGCAAATGGGCTTGGGAAAAAGAATACATCACGCTCTTAGCGATACCTAATGGGTATCACGTGTCAGAACTGTACAAACCGTAGGCACATCGCGTCAAAGACCTCATTTGACCCAGAAGTAAGTCTGACAAAACAGAAAAAGCGTGCTCGGCCTTCTAATTTGATCAAACCGACGCATGCGCCAGTTTTGATTTCCAAGCTGGATCGGTCTGTTCCTATAAATATATTAACCCCTATATTGTCCTTTGAAGCGGAAATTATTTTTCTCTTAAACATCCACTCTACTTTGGCGGTGGGGAAGTATTGCGAGAAAAGCTTTCGCTCGTGACGCTGAAGTCCAATTTGCTCAGTTTATTCTTAAAGCCATCCACACTCACTCACCCACTTTACACCTGATATTGCTTGACTGATGAAGCTAAAATATGGAATGCATTTATATTCTTATTGTATTGCGTTCAAATTATTGTGATTTAAAGAACATACATTTCCACAAAAGATTTAGAAACCATAATCTCAAGAACTACAAGATGCAGAATGCCCTAACTTTGTGTCAATGTTAATAGCTACAAGGCTATCCATATGTAAAGTCATGTTATTTTATTCAAATTATTGTGATTTAATTTTATGGGTATATTTCTTAAAAATATTTTGAAAATCAAATTTTACGCAAAATTTAGAAATCATAATCTCAAGAACCACAAGATGCAGAAAGCTTAAACATTGTGTGAATGGTAATAGCTATAGGAACATCAAACTGTGTTGTTCAAGGCATTATAATTAGCTTCTGTATCTTCGACTAGGTCAGTTTTCTTTTTCCTCGATTCTAATGCAACAGTTTTCCTTTAACACACTTCTCTAGGAATCATAGTGTATTAATGTTTCTTAATATTGCAGGTGAACTCTCTCTTTGTGTTTCATTTGATTTTTGTTCTTCGTATAACAGGGATATCCGTTGATCAAGTTTGGGGCAAATCCCGTTAAACATCTTGGTTGAGGTCACTTAAATCATGTGATGATCAAATGTTAGGTTGAGTGATACAAGATGCATGTTTGTGTTTGGCCTACAATGTTTCGAACTTCTGCCATGGTGCGTGCTTTTTTTAGTGTATTCAGGTAGAAAGTCTTGTCCTCTTGGGTTTATGCAGCACAAGAAGTCCTGCTACTGGTTTTCCAACATACATGGATCATTTGCTGAAGCAAGCGTAAGTTGTGAAGCAAGTGTCATGCAAGAAGCAATAAGCCTGTTTCAGAATCTGACAATAATATAACCTGAACAACACTGAACTTGACTGATATAGGGCACAACCAAGGGAAGGACATGTGTGAACACTAAATTGAATGATGCATAAAGTCTACAGATCATATGTAACAACTTGATATAACAATACTCCAGGCACGTAGTGTCAAAGTACTGCACACGGTGCATGACAGTGCAATGCAGTGTGTGGCAAGTTTGAAACTTAAGGAATAAATATATGTGCAATCACTCCTACGGGAATTTATCAGCAAGGCTTTCTTTGCCAACAATGTCTTATTTGTCGCACAGTGGGTTGCTTTTGCTGTAACATACCTTGTTAATTGTTACCTGGATTATATTTGTATCAGGTTGAATATCATTATATTCAAAACATCATTGTGTCTCTGACTGTTTCAGGCTTACTGTTCCTACATGGAGAGCCATCTCGTAAGGATAAATAACAAAGATGAGGACGGCTTCCTAAGAAGTTATGCCGTTAGAAGAGGCAAAGGTGAAATGTTTGGTACTCATTCATATCTGATATATACTATTCGTCAGTGTGGTCAACGTCGGAGTCTGTAAACACCTAACACTCATAAACTGTGAGACCGTTCTTAATTTATCCGCCGTATTTAAACATTTAGGGCATTTGAGGAAAAAAATATTCTAAATACAATTTGGTATATGAGTAGTGGAGTGGTGGGGGTTTGCAAATGTACACATGAATTGATCTCTGAAGTCGGGCTATACTCACAGAATGCGTTAAAATCACTCTGAAATGTTATGCGGTTGTCTGACACTTTTATGGGGTCTTGTGGAAGGGAATGTTTCAAAACTGAAAGTTTTTAAGAGAAATGCATTTCTTATTTCCAGAAGGTGTTTAAAGTTAAAGTTCAGAAATGAAACGTTGTATAAACTTGGCTTTCTGTTAAGCAACATACATAGAGGTTATCACGCGAGTGTGTTTGGGGATGGTAAATATCCTGCATTAGGAATAAACATTGTATTTAGCGAGCCTTGGTGAGCTAAATACATAGTGTTTATTCCTAATACAGGACATTTACCATACCCAAACACACAAGCGTGATAACCTCTTTATCATATAATGTCATTCTTTAATTCTGTGCTTCAAGATCGCTTTCCCTCTCTCGCAAACATTACCGAAACATTGCGAGTTTTCCTGGAATGCGCGCATTAATATTCATTACGCCACAGGGTAAGTGATGTGTCAGTCCGACAGTGACAGTAGCCAATATAGTTCCAACTGAAATCTGTTTTTTATACAGTGGCGAAGAAACATATGCGCAAAACAACAATTGTTTTTAATTGCCTTTCGCGGCAATCCATCGGTCTGTCCGCTAGAGTAACTGCCCTTTGTCAAAGGGACAAAGGGAAGCTACTCTAACCCTAGTCTATGAGACGTCACGGCCACGGTCAGACGTTGTTGACAGTCGGTCAGTCCTGTCATAACGTTAAGAAGTGTAGTCAGATGTACACACAGCGACAAAACGAAAAAGGTAACAATTCAGACATGTTTCGGCCAAATCCAACTATTTTGATTTGTGGAGAAGGTTTCAAGCCGCAGAGGTCTACAAGCACATGGCTACTGATCCCGCTTGGCTAGGCCTAGTGCCCTCGCAAAATCGTTTCGAAATTTATATTTCCAAAGTTGCCAAAACTAATAAAATGCCTTAGCTACGTCACAGTTAGACACTGATTTTCAGTATATTAGACTGTTCTTTGGATAATGGTAGCAATTATCCCTGTAGTTTATCCAGATTTCCGATAGTTATTTCTGACTCGATCGCCGAATGACGAGGGCGACGCCATGTTTGTTTATAAACAGTGAAAGTAGTCCCTACATGACCTTTGATATTTGCATCTCTGTCCGCATATGACCCCAACGGATATCGTTTTTATCCGTTGGCTTTATCCTGCCGAGAAACCCACCCATTATATGATAAATATTAATATACATGCATGCGTACCTAACTACCTTAATACCGACTTTTGGCGTAGTATTTACAGTTGCCTTCATATAAAGTTGGACTGTAATAACATGGCGCCGTCTTTAAATATCTGTATGGTCGAATGAAAGTGCAATTTTATTGGTTCTAATTTGTTTATAGCTGAGAAGTATTGGCTTGGTGCGACTGATCTGAACCTGGAGGGGAGATGGCTGTGGGAGGGTCGGCGTCCTATGGTCTACAGCAACTGGTCTCCACATCAACCTGATAATTACAAGGGGAAAGAACATTGTCTGGAAATGAAACGGGCCTATAGTAACTATATATGGAACGATGCTTCGTGCCATGGGTACAGTAAGTCGCACTTCATTTGCGAAAAGGAAATCTGATGTCAGTCAGTAACATAAGTGAAAGTCAGTCGATAATAAAATACGACTGAAACATGGTTTTGTGTTGATTTTAAAGTGCGTGAATGGGTGTGTGTGAGTGAATGTAAGGAATTAAGTTGCGATCGATGACATGCTACAACATCGTCAGCGAGCCTGACCACCCGATCCCGTTTGTCGCCACCTACGACAAGCATAGTCGTCTTGGGTTACCGAAGACCTATTCTTCCCCAGATGTTCACTGATCTGACATAATTCAACGATGGTCCATTCTCTTCCAAGGATTTATCCACATGACTTAGAAATGAAAGATACCAGCAGAATCGCTTCATTATATTGGCAGTTTCATAATTAGATATATGCATAACGAGTCATTGATGACCCTATCCATCAGACAACTTTCGCTTGTGTCCAGCAATATTCAAGGAGCTACAGCTACAGCTCTTGTTGTGTAGAATTCACAGTATGTGGGTTATAGTCATTGGCAAGGGGTCAAGAACAAGATTTTCGTTCCCACAGTTTCCTTAAGAAAAAAACACATGTGGTTTTCAAGTAATTCAATCTGTCATTTTATAGTCTTTAATAGTGATACATCGGCTTCGCAGATTACCTGAATGTCTTACACATGTTACCAAGAAGCCCAGCGGTGACACCTTGCTAATGGCAGCCCGTTCCTCATTCTTCCAGAAGAGCATGGCGTAATCGCTGCAGATTCTGTGGACATGGTTGTCGTTAACATAAATATCTGTGTGTCTCATCCCACGGAGCTAACCTTGACGGCCATGGCAGTACGTTTATGAGCTCTCAGGAAATCAGTGAAGACTACCGCTGTGTGGGGAGGAGCATTGCCATCATGAGAAATGGCGCCTGGTGCTTGCAGTCCAGGGACAACGTAAAGTGAAAGCTCCCTCACCATGACACCATCTCCACCGAATCTTTCATCTAGTATGCCACACTCGTTACAACACTTACTCTGTCACCGATACACATCAATCCGCCAGTCTCTCCTTTACACAAAGGATTCGTCACTTTGCATAAGCCAGTGATGATGTAATCGACACAACTGCAGCCGCGTAGGGCCTTCTTGTAGGGCTTGTCAGTCTGTGCCACGAGTTTGTCAGCTCGTAAACGTTTACATACAGTCTGTGATGGTACGGGTCCTAAACCACGAGTTTCTCAGCTTCTAAACGTTTACAGAGAGTCTGTGCACAAAACCTTACATGACTTTTAAGGAGAATATGTTTTTCTAGTTCCATACATTGTACATACATCCCATACATTCGATGAAATAATTTCTAGAATCCTAATGATCAGGACCAAATATGGTGTAATTTGTTTTATATTAAACCTATGACCAAACACATTGTTTTCGTAATGACACATTGCAACAATGTAATTTTTGAGGCAGGCCAATCTGTTTTCCACAATGTGAAGCATAATTATATTTTTCAAGAATGTGGGGGAACTTTTTTTTTAACAAACAAATCTCAGAATTGAAAAGGGCAAATCAAGGTTAGAAAATAGATGTCACACAAAAATTACCATATCAGTCAGATGATCAAACAATGGTTTGAAAAAGGCAAAGGTCTCATACGAGCTTGTGGATAGGAATGTACTTCAAATTGAAAAAGAACCTATTGAGATCAGTGCCTGGTTTGTTGTTTAACCTTGTACTGACCTATGACGGCGGTCTGCAAGTATTCGAGTCTGGAACAGACAATCCTGTGATTGCTATCATGAACAACGATCCACGCAACGGGTTCCCAATTTTGTCGCTTCTTACAATTGCAGGGGTGTGCTGGGGACACATTCTGCCCTGGAGTCCTCTTGGGGGCACCATGTTTAAGCAACTAAACGTAAAAGCAACGTCTTATTGGCAACATTTATTCACCTACACGGCTACTGGCGATAACGGGTTCACCAATCAATAGAAACAATGAATACAGAAAACTGTAGTGAACTCTGCTGAAATGCTTTCGAAACAGTTGGATCAAACATGTAAGTTGTACCCACAATGGATTCACGCAAAGCGTCTTAATCAGACGTAATTAGGAAATTATACCAAGAAAATAGTTTCAAGTTTCCCAGTTCAAATGAGACATCGAAAATGCAAGAGGGTGAATGAAATTCAACAGTCGTAGTTTAATCAGTTATCAAAATATGCCAAAAAAGGAACTATATATTATTCAGATTAATGTATATCAAATTCATAATGATATATACAGAAATTGGTTCGTAATAGGCCAAAAACATAAAACCATCAGAAGTCTCTGAGCATCTGTCAGAGACACGGTATGTGGGTCCCTCAGCTTCACGGGCCTCGTAGTATTGGCTGTGGTGACATACCTCGAACCTCTTGAACAATTGCAAAGTGTGCCTCACAATCAGGCCACGATGTAACCTGACTTCACTTTTAGAAAAATCGCCAAATAGGTTTTCTATGCTTTGGAAATACATTGTTTTGTCCCAAAATATAGCAAAATATTATTTTCGACTATGGATATTTGATCTGCACTCGTTTGATGAGGCTGAAATGAACAACAAGGGCGACGGCCTCATTTGGAGGGATCCTTATTGGAGCAGCAAGCAGACTGTTGCCATCAAGAGATATCTGAAATGGACAAGAACCAATTCCATCTTACATTAAATTCTAGTGTAAGTTTGACATATTATTGTTTGATATGCATTGGTAAGCATGTCTAAGAAGTTGACGGATGACAAAGTAGACATACTGTATGGATAACAACTTCTTTATTTTCTGGTACGAGTGACGTTATTATTAAACCTACTCATGTTAGTCTCTTTCATGTATGCCTATTGTTGTTACTGTTAATTCTTCACATACAATATAACATTGTGTACCATGTTCAGTATGCAGTCTTGGATCCATACCGAAACGTTGTTATATCAGTATAGTACAAACGTTTTTTTATCCATACATTGTGTCTACTTTGACATGCAAATATTAGTACATATATATGACCCGTGAAGATCCGGGGTAGAATAGGTCTTCCCATGCTTGCCGTAAAAGGCGACTATGTTTGTCGTCATAAAAGGCAACTAACGGGATTGGGTGGTCAGGCTCGCTGACTTGGTTGATGCATGTCATCGATCCCAATTGTGTGGATCGATACTCATGATATCAATCACTGGATTGTCTGGTCAAGACTCGATTCTTTACAGAATATTTATAGCTGGAATATGAGTGAGACGTAAAACAACAACATCAATCAAAACAAACAAACATAAAATATATGCATACATCTTCGAAGACATCTAGGCAGAATAAAAGCCAAAGAAAACAATGGTATTTGTTAAGGTTATTTAAAGACAAATATGCACATCTGAAAGGTCTGGTACTTTCTTCATTCTACATTCAGTGTTTACAATCTTCCGTTGCATCGGGTCAGGACTTGACCATCAGGGATCTGGACAAATTACTGGATTGGTGAAGTATAATCAGGTGAGGTGAGGTGAAATGGGGTTTAGCGTCGTGTCCAAGATTATTGCACTTGTATAGCGACGTGCATGCACGTGTATATGTGTTTGTGTGGCTGCTTGTATCAGTCCGGACTGATGCCGATTTATAGTGCTAGCTCACTGAGATACCATGCCGCAGTTTAACATGAATACCCCACTCAGACACAGTATACTGACTCTGAGCCGACCAGTCCTTGTTTTACCCCTTAAATGCCGAGCGCCAGACAGGGTAACAACAAGTACCTTCTTTTAACGTCTTTTGGTATGACGCGGCTGGGGATCGAACCCCGGACCTTCCGCTCCCCGGGCGTACGCTCTACCATTAGACCACGGAGGCGGTTGAAGTATCAGACGGATGCATCCAGAGTATTAGGGACAACGGCTTCATTTACCCAAACCGATACCTGACTAAACAACATACCAGAAACTGAGTGTCTGTGACTTTAATGGAGAGATTCGAAATCACGTTGGGTGTGAACGGAACGGGTGACTGATTCAGCTCCGTCGACCAGGCCCAAGATAGCCGAGTGTTGTAGGCGATGTCACCTGCGTCCCACCGTACAAAGAAACCCATCACCAGTGTACTATCACCATGTGCTGTCAGCGTCACCCCGTTTCGCCTGAAGAGAAAAGTCTTCAACGATAAAAATCATATCTCTATTCAAACTGTCTATTGTCTGTATAGACGTAAATTAGAGCATGTAGACCTGTGTGGGTCTGGGTTTCCAGTCGTTAGAACTGTGTTCGGGCTCGTTGACTGTAGTGATTGGGTGTCATCGTGGACAGGATTGATTTGCCTGTCCACGCTTTCAGTCTCTGATTTGCCTGGTGTTAGTCCCGTTAACTTACTGGCTGTCTTGGTTTGGGTGACAGTTTGCAGGGTTAAATTATATTCACTCAATCCCGTTTCCTCATCCATAGTATAGCAATTTGCCTGAACTTTCAGACTCTGATGTTTTGTTTTTTTTGTTGGTTGGTTGGTTTGTTGTTTAACGCCGCAAGCAATATTCCAGCTATATGACGGCGGTCTGTAATATAATCGAGTCTGGACCAGACAATCCAGTGATTGACATCATGAGCATCGATCCATGCAATAGGGATCGATGACATGCATCAATCATGTCAGCGAACCTGACCACCCGATCCCGTTAGTCGACAAGCATAGTCACCTTTATCGGCAAGCATGGGTTGCTGAAAACCTATTCTACCCCGGATCTTCACGGGTCCAGACTCTGATGTGCCTTGTATAAGCCCCGATTACCTACAAGCTGCCTTGGTATGGATGATATTTGTCAGTTATAAATGATATTCACTCCTCATCCACGGCATAGCAATTTCCAGAACGATCTTCGTCAATATAAGTGCATCTATTTCCAAATGCTGATTACTGTAAACTTTACAAACGCCTACTTCTCGACTCCATCCGCGGCTACCTCCACGATAATCTCCGTACCATTAGACAGGGGAGCAGGAAGTGGCGTTCTGAACTCTCGCACCTGTTGTAAAGTAGAGAGTGAGCATGTGAATGTTGCATAACAATAAGAGAGGATGCAAGACGTGGCGTTCTAAATATTATTTTTTTCTAAAACACCTTGCAGCAATGTATTTTTTTGTGGCGGACAATCTATTTCTATTGAACTAACTGAAGAATTACTATAAATTTTCATGCATTTTCTGTGATAAATTAATATTTTCGATAAAATCCCAGACGCCCCTCCGCCAAGATGATTAGTACAGAGTGAATGTTGCATTACAACCAAAAAGAGGAGGGGAAGTTGCGTTGTGAATATGGGCTTCCGTTGTAAAGTACGGAGTGTAAAGTATATAGGTCTTTCCAAATCGCTCACGTGTTTTACAGTCTATAACATGAAAAACATGAAGAGATGTATGGATGGATGTACACATAAATGTGTTTGGTTTACTATGTACCTGGTCAACCCAGAGGTTCTGCATGCACCTTCCTACATTTACTGGGACGTTGTCATGGAAACATGTGTCTGACGTGGTCGGTAGGTAGGAGAATCCACTGGGACAGGTGACATCAACGTGGGACTGGTTCCTAACCAGCATCGATACTGCATTCAGGACCCGAAACTCGGTGCAGGGAACTAAACATAACACAGATATCTCCTTATTCTAATTATTCATGGAATAACCATTGAAGTTCTGAGCAAGATATGGAACTGACTTAGTTATATAGACCCGTGAAGATCAGTGGTAGAATTGGTCTTCAGTAGCCCATGCTTGCCGTAAAAGGCGACTATGCTTGTCGTAAGAGGCAACTAACGGGATCGCTTGGTTGATGCATGTCATCCGATCTTAATTGCATGGATCGATGCTCATGGTATTACTCACTGGATTGTCTAGTCCAGACTCGATTATTTACAGACCGCCGTCATATAGCTGGGATATTGCTGAGCGCGGCATTAAACATTAAACATACATTTAGATAAGTTTTATAATGTTGGGTGTTTTTCTTGACAAGTTGTGTGTAGTATTTGGGGATTCCATAGTGATATGGTCCTGGATAGGCTCTGTATGGTGGTGATAGTGGGGATGGCAGTTTTAAAATCCCAGAACACAAAGCTAAGATCACACACAAGTCCGGAATCACGGAACCCAATTTCATCTATAAGAATGACATGACCATCTTTGTTGGACAAGCTGTTGCACATTGGTCATATGAAACGTTGACACATCATGGTTACTTTCATCTGCCAATACACATTTCAACATGGAAAATTCCTCCAAAAGTGTACAAAAATTGAAAAATATTTGTAAAAATACAAATAAAAAATAGGCATGATTGAGGCTGACCAGTAACAGAACACAGTCGCCAGACACTTTGGTTAATCTAAAAGCGTGATATCTTGACTGATGGAATATCAGTAACGGTGGGGCTGAGGTTAGGATGGGTAGAAGAAGGCCTTGAGAGACTCCCAGACAGGATCGAAATGGACGCACCACTGCGTTGAGGAAAAGATTCATTTCTGCACCAAAACGGGTCTGAAATCAAGACGCCCTTCAAGAGGAATGTGGCACAGTTGGGAGGTCGCCAACAGGAGGCATTGCAGATACACCATGTTTTCGAGGCAGGCTTAATTCACTACTTTAGGCTCATAATACAAACAACATGGATAAAAAAATATTAAATGTACATGGTGAAAAACAGCTGAAGGAAAGTACAATTTATGTTACAATCGGTGTATTTTTACGCTTGATGAGAGACAACATGTTTGGAGATGGCGTGGAGAGAGGTGCTATCCGGCAGTCATCAAAGAGACATGGTAGGTGCAGCTGTGGTTGCATGATGGTCTCAGCTGGCATCACATACGATACTGATGATCGGGCAAGGATACATGACCGGTAAACTTTCTGTGGGCCAAATGTTACATCCAGTGGTAATCCCATTTGCCGAGTGCGTTGGTCAGAACTCTGAGTTCCAGGATGACAACTCACCTCCAAACAGAGCTCTTGTTGCTGGCAACTAACGCAGCCAAATCTTCATGTCACCAATTGAACTTTTACAATGTCCTGGCTAATGGTTAAAGCATTCGCTCTTCCCGCTGAAGGCCCGGGTTCGTTTCCCCATGAGGGTACATTACGTGAAGCCCATTCAACTCGTCCCCAAACTTGATATTGCTGGGATCTTCCGTTAAGCAGCGTATAGCCAAAATCACTGATGCACTTACTCTATAAAGGGCATGCACTCAAGTATGCCCGTGCAGTCATAAATATGCAGAATATTGCTGTTCATTGGGAATCCAGAATAGTGTTGGAAGCTGTTTTCATATTTGCATCGAGCTCTGTATGCTTCATTTATGTGCAACGTGATTAACGTCCTGAGGCACTTGCTTCAAGTACGAGTAGCTATATTTTAGATCGTGCAATAATAGATATACTATACTGATAAAGATTTTTAATCTGGCGTACCCTCTCGATGATTCCAAACAAATTAGTGCATAATCAAGGAAATAAGTACACCTGTTTGAAGGCAAGTGTTTTAGGGAGGAAATCACGATGCAGTGTTCGTGGGATTATGATTAATTTACATTATGGCACAGTTGTTAGTGTGGTAAGTTCCGAATCGGGATCTATGAGGAATACACTGTGGAACAGCCCGTAGCTCTGTGTAGCGACATCTCAAACTCAAAATCGTTTATGCAGAGCAGCACAGAGATACGGTTCCCTCAGCTAATTTAACAACAAAATACTTTCAAATGCAGATGTCTTATTCGAATAAAATGGCTTAATAGTAGCAGTAGTAGTGGTTTATTTCAGTAAATCGGGCCACAGGCCCATTTTACAATATATATTCAAGCATTCAAACATGTTGCGCCACAAGTGCATGTAGTAATATCAATACTAATCAGTGTACACCAAAGTGTATCTGAGACCATATACATATTGTGGTAGAATTAGTAGATTATATAATAGACAACTGCTTGCTCCTCATTTTAAGAACAAAGAATGTAAACTTGGCAAGATTATTGATTGTGAAAGCGTTACTGGTGGTAAATAAAGCTTTACATTTATGCTCTGATGGAGATGTATAATAATACCTTGGCAGAAAGTTTCTTCTAAGATCGTCATAGAACGGACAAACTAAACAAACATGGTATTCTGTTTCTACATTTGGAATGATACAAAATGGACAGAGTCTTTCCCATTTTGGAATACCTAACTTTCTACCCTGTGATACCATAAGATCACTGCTCAACGTGCGAAACTGTGAGAGAGTAATCCTAAATGCAGCAATATTCACAACACTTAAATAATTTTCATATTCATTTGATAGCTTAATTGTTTTATACAAATATAATGAAGATAATTTGTCAAGAGATTCAAAGAGACACTGGTTATCAATATCAATACATCTTGTTCTAAAATCGGTTATAAACGAATGGATACACGAAACTGATTGTCTATTCCAAATTTCACCATATCCAAAGGAAAATAACAGATTTTTAACTTTCAGTGCCCAGCAATCTAGACCCTTTTCTGCCCTGTCATACTGGTACACATAGGTGTGATATAATGTACTGTTTTCTTTCTGAGTTAATAAACGCAGCCAGTACTTAATGATTTTCAGATGTTGATTTACTTTTAACGAGTATCTCCCAAGTTCAGCTCTTGCTACAATATTAGGAACAGTTCTTCTCAGTTTCAAAATGAGCTTGCACAATTTATCATGAACATTTAAAATATCTTTAGAGGGATGAAATCCACTTATCTCTGAGCCATATAATAGTATGGGCAGTACTTTAACATCAAAGATACGAAGTAACATTTTCAGGGAAGTTTATGAAAATTGTACATGTGTAATTGTAACAATAATATTACCTTCCAAGCTTGTTGGGATGATATCTTTTGAGTTTTATACCAGGAACCCGAGCTAGAAAAATGTACTCCAAGATATTTATAACTGGGGACTATCTCAAGAGGGCTGCCATTAAGAAAAAACTTTTCATAGCTTTTAAGCCTACCTGCCTTACGAAAAATAATGATTTTACTCTTGGTAGAATTAACCCTTAATTGCCACTTATTGCAATAATCCACCAACTTATCTAAACGTTTTTGTAACCCGAGAACAGTGCTAACAAATAGGATAATGTCAGCTGCAAATAAAAGTATATAGAGATCAAGCAAGTCTAAATTAACACAGTATTTCTTATCCACACTCAAAAACTGTACTATATCATTTACAAAAAATGAAAATAGGAAAGGTGAAAACTGGCAACCTTGCCGTACACCAAAAGGGCAGTCAAAGAAGGGAGTACATCTATTATTAACCAAAACACATGACTTCACATTTTGATACATATTATTCAAAAGTCTAAACATTTTCCCCTTTACATTACCAATCCACAATTTGTAAAATGAAGATGGTCTATGAACAGAGTCGAAGGCTGCTTTCAAATCGATGAAAGCATAATAAAGTCTACTTTTATATAATGATAAGTATTTCTGTATGATAGTATCAATTACAAAAACATTATCTACCGTTTGAAAACCTTTTCTAAACCCTGACTGTTCAGGAAAAATAAAATTTTGATTTTCAGCCCATTTAGAAAGTCTAGTGCACAGAATTTTAGAAAAGATTTTACCCGAGGCTTCGAGTAAAGTGATTGGTCTTAAGTTTATAAAGTGGCTTAATATATGGTAGGGTATAACATAAATACGTAATCAAGCGAGATTCATCCTCAATGCAATATCTGCAAATCATTTCCTATCCCTTTTTCCTATCTTATTGTATCCTACAGTTGAAACGTGAGATGAGGAAATGATATTTTTCTCTCAGTCTCTTTTCATGTTTGTATTGCCCAGATTTCAATGTGTCATACATCAATGTGGATTTGAACCTCTGGAACAAAGTGAGATGAAAATCAAGGGGTACAAGAAATGATTTCCGAGATGGTCAGGGCAAGGAATTGAATTTTGGGAGCATTTTGTAGTCATGACGGCCATATTCCAAATAGGATTCGAACCTCTTGTATAAATTGGGTGTCATTGCTATGACCAAACTTCTGAAGTTTCAGCTTCATGAGTGAACGAGCATATTTTCAAATTTACGACCAGACTTGGAACTACATATGTAGGCGCAGATATAGGTGACATACTGTCACCTACATCGGTGTCCATATTCATTAAATTTCAATGATCATTAAAACAATTGTTCCAGTTTTCTCTGGGACTTTCGGTTTCAGATCAGAAGATTCTTTCCCTTCGTTATTTAAAAGAAAAATGGCTTCTTGGCGGTGGCAATATAGTAATTCAAATGACATAGTGAATGGCATAGTGCGTTAGAAAATTACCTGCATAATACTGCCAGCCTGTCTCTTTATTCCCACCAGAGATTTCGGACAAATAACACAACTGACATCGTTGAGAAGTTGGGTAGTACAGAGCGATGTTGCACTGCAGCTCATGGAAACACATCGGCAGGTATGTAACCTTGTCAGCAACATTGTGTCCAGTGATGAAGGTGACATTAAACACGTGTCCATCCAAACTAACATGATGGAGAAATGTCAGATTACTACATGACTGTAAAGCTGAACTGTAAGAACAGGCTATGGTGAGAACAAAACGAACAAATTCCCACACAGCCATTTTCATGCTTCTCGATTCTGGGAGTGGTTCCTGGCCTCTAGAGAAATGGGGGAGTGTGGTATTGACAGCTGAGTGTGACGATTTATATATTATTTTTGACAACAGGCTACACAATCACGACTCTTGATTTCTCTGGCTTTGATGTTTCATATGGACATCTTAAACATTACACCTGGAACACACCGACCAATGAATTATTGATGAACAGTCCTTACAATGAAGCATGCTTTAGAGAAACTATAAACATGTGTCATTCATGGGATAATTGCTGTTTGTCAAACTGAACTTTTGATCTTAAATCGATTCGATTGTCTTTCAGTAATTGTTCTGATTGGTAATCATGTCACCAAAACAAGTAAAACTCATATCAAGAAAATTCACTTGAAAAATTAACACATGTGAGATTCTACGAGATCCTTGTACATGTCTTAATAGATAACAAAATGCAAATAGGTATCACATGGTTAGGAACAGGGGTTGAGGAAATCGTGAAAATAGTCTGCGACTGCACATGTCTTTTAAGGCATGATCGCACGGAAGTGGCAGGGCTCGGATCACGGTGGTATCAACCCGCTTCTTCTATTATTTTTTTTTAAAACAGCCAAACAGTAGATATTAGACAACCCAGGTATAGTCAGGGATGTGTGAATTTTCTCGTAAGACAAAGTAGGCATGTGGATCAATCCATTTTACCGTGAACAGGGATGCATGAAATTTAACCCTCAAAAAAGACAAATTTTCTTGCATTATGTCTTCATGTATCTTTGCACTTATAAAGAGCCACAAGCCTAATGTTGTCAACAATGATTCGACACAGACACATCACTGTTCACAACAAGTCCAAACAGACACTTCACTGTTCATAACAAGTATAAGATTCAACATTTATTACAAACAGACACTTCACTGTTCATAACAAGCATAAGATTCAACATTTATTCCACACAGACACTTCACTGTTCACAACAAGTATAGGAATCAACAAGTATTCCACATAGACACTTTACTGTTCACGACAAGCATAAGATTCAACATTTATTCCAAACAGACACTTCACTGTTCATAACAAGCATAAGATTCAACATTTATTCCACACAGACACTTCACTGTTCACAACAAGTAAAGGAATCAACATTTATTCCACATAGACACTTTACTGTTCACCACAAGTAAAGGAATCAACAAGTATTCCACACAGACACTTCACTGTTCACCACAAGTAAAGGAATCAACAAGTATTCCACACAGACACTTCACTGTTCACAACAAGTATAGGAATCAACAAGTATTCCACACAGACACTTCACTGTTCACGACAAGCATGAGATTCAACATTTATTCCAAACAGACACTTCACTGTTCATAACAAGCATAAGATTCAACATTTATTCCAAACAGACACTTCACTGTTCACAACAAGTAAAGGAATCAACAAGTATTCCACACAGACACTTCACTGTTCACAACAAGTATAGGAATTAACAAGTATTCCACACAGACACTTCACTGTTCACCACAAGTAAAGGAATCAACAAGTATTCCACACAGACACTTCACTGTTCACAACAAGTATAGGAATCAACAAGTATTCCACACAGACACTTCACTGTTCACGACAAGTAAAGGAATCAACAAGTATTCCACACAGACACTTCACTGTTTACAACAAGTAAAGGAATCAACAAGTATTCCACACAGACACTTCACTGTTTACAACAAGTATAGGAATCAACAAGTATTCCACACAGACACTTCACTGTTCACAACAAATAAAGGAATGAACAAGTATTCCACACAAACACTTCACTGTTCACAACAAGTATAGGAATCAACAAGTATTCCAAACAGACACTTCACTGTTTACAACAAGTATAGGAATCAACAAGTATTCCACACAGACACTTCACTGTTCACAACAAGTATAGGAATCAACAAGTATTCCACACAGACACTTCACTGTTCACAACAAGTATAGGAATCAACAAGTATTCCACACAGACACTTCACTGTTCACAACAAGTATAGGAATCAACAAGTATTCCACACAGACACTTCACTGTTCACCACAAGTAAAGGAATCAACAAGTATTCCACATAGACACTTTACTGTACACGACAAGCATAAGATTCAACATTTATTCCAAACAGACACTTCACTGTTCATAACAAGCATAAGATTCAACATTTATTCCAAACAGACACTTCACTGTTCACGACAAGCATAAGATTCAACATTTATTCCAAACAGACACTTCACTGTTCACAACAAGTAAAGGAATCAACAAGTATTCCACACAGACACTTCACTGTTCACCACAAGTAAAGGAATCAACAAGTATTCCACACAAACACTTCACTGTTCACAACAAGTATAGGAATCAACAAGTATTCCACACAGACACTTCACTGTTCACAACAAGCATAAGATTCAACAAGTATTCCACACAGACACTTCACTGTTCACAACAAGTATAGGAATTAACAAGTATTCCACACAGACACTTCACTGTTCACAACAAGTATAGGAATCAACAAGTATTCCACACAGACACTTCACTGTTCACGACAAGCGTAAGATTCAACATTTATTTCAAACAGACACTTCACTGTTCACAACAAGTAAAGGAATCAACAAGTATTCCACACAGACACTTCACTGTTCACCACAAGTAAAGGAATCAACAAGTATTCCACACAGACACTTCACTGTTCACCACAAGTATAGGAATCAACAAGTATTCCACACAGACACTTCACTGTTCACAACAAGTATAGGAATCAACAAGTATTCCACACAGACACTTCACTGTTCACAAGTATAGGAATCAACAAGTATTCCACACAGACACTTCACTGTTCACAAGTATAGGAATTAACAAGTATTCCACACAGACACTTCACTGTTCACAACAAGTATAGGAATCAACAAGGATTCCACATAGACACTTCACTGTTCACGACAAGCATAAGATTCAACATTTATTCCAAACAGACACTTCACTGTTCATAACAAGCATAAGATTCAACATTTATTCCACACAGACACTTCACTGTTCACAACAAGTATAGGAATCAACAAGTATTCCACACAGACACTTCACTGTTCACAACAAGTATAGGAATAAACAAGTATTCCAAACAGACACTTCACTGTTCACAACAAGTAAAGGAATCAACAAGTATTCCAAACAGACACTTCACTGTTCATAACAAGCATAAGATTCAACATTTATTCCACACAGACACTTCACTGTTCACAACAAGTAAAGGAATCAACAAGTATTCCACATAGACACTTTACCGTTCACAACAGGTATAGGAATCAACAAGTATTCCACACAGACACTTCACTGTTCACCACAAGTAAAGGAATCAACAAGTATTCCACACAGACACTTCACTGTTTACAACAAGTATAGGAATCAACAAGTATTCCACATAGACACTTCACTGTTCACAAGTATAGGAATCAACAAGGATTCCACATAGACACTTCACTGTTCACGACAAGCATAAGATTCAACATTTATTCCAAACAGACACTTCACTGTTCATAACAAGCATAAGATTCAACATTTATTCCACACAGACACTTCACTGTTCACAACAAGTAAAGGAATCAACAAGTATTCCACACAGACACTTTACCGTTCACAACAGGTATAGGAATCAACAAGTATTCCACACAGACACTTCACTGTTCACCACAAGTAAAGGAATCAACAAGTATTCCACACAGACACTTCACTGTTCACAACAAGTATAGGAATCAACAAGTATTCCACACAGACACTTCACTGTTCACAACAAGTATAGGAATTAACAAGTATTCCACACAGACACTTCACTGTTCACAACAAGTATAGGAATTAACAAGTATTCCACACAGACACTTCACTGTTCACAACAAGTATAGGAATCAACAAGTATTCCACACAGACACTTCACTGTTTACAACAAGTATAGGAGTCAACAAGTATTCCACACAGACACTTCACTGTTCACAACAAGTATAGGAATTAACAAGTATTCCACACAGACACTTCACTGTTCACGACAAGCGTAAGATTCAACATTTATTTCAAACAGACACTTCACTGTTCACAACAAGTATAGGAATCAACAAGTATTCCACACAGACACTTCACTGTTCACAACAAGTATAGGAATTAACAAGTATTCCACACAGACACTTCACTGTTCACGACAAGCGTAAGATTCAACATTTATTTCAAACAGACACTTCACTGTTCACAACAAGTATAGGAATCAACAAGTATTCCACACAGACACTTCACTGTTCACAACAAGTATAGGAATTAACAACTATTCCACACAGACACTTCACTGTTCACGACAAGCGTAAGATTCAACATTTATTTCAAACAGACACTTCACTGTTCACAACAAGTAAAGGAATCAACAAGTATTCCACATAGACACTTCACTGTTCACAAGTATAGGAATCAACAAGTATTCCACACAGACACTTCACTGTTCACAACAAGTATAGGAATCAACAAGTATTCCACATAGACACTTCACTGTTCACAAGTATAGGAATCAACAAGTATTCCACATAGACACTTCACTGTTCACGACAAGCATAAGATTCAACATTTATTCCAAACAGACACTTCACTGTTCATAACAAGCATAAGATTCAACATTTATTCCACACAGACACTTCACTGTTCACAACAAGTATAGGAATCAACAAGTATTCCACACAGACACTTCACTGTTCACAACAAGTATAGGAATAAACAAGTATTCCAAACAGACACTTCACTGTTCACAACAAGTAAAGGAATCAACAAGTATTCCAAACAGACACTTCACTGTTCATAACAAGCATAAGATTCAACATTTATTCCACACAGACACTTCACTGTTCACAACAAGTAAAGGAATCAACAAGTATTCCACATAGACACTTCACCGTTCACAACAGGTATAGGAATCAACAAGTATTCCACACAGACACTTCACTGTTCACCACAAGTAAAGGAATCAACAAGTATTCCACACAGACACTTCACTGTTTACAACAAGTATAGGAATCAACAAGTATTCCACATAGACACTTCACTGTTCACAAGTATAGGAATCAACAAGGATTCCACATAGACACTTCACTGTTCACGACAAGCATAAGATTCAACATTTATTCCAAACAGACACTTCACTGTTCATAACAAGCATAAGATTCAACATTTATTCCACACAGACACTTCACTGTTCACAACAAGTAAAGGAATCAACAAGTATTCCACATAGACACTTTACCGTTCACAACAGGTATAGGAATCAACAAGTATTCCACACAGACACTTCACTGTTCACCACAAGTAAAGGAATCAACAAGTATTCCACACAGACACTTCACTGTTCACAACAAGTATAGGAATCAACAAGTATTCCACACAGACACTTCACTGTTCACAACAAGTATAGGAATTAACAAGTATTCCACACAGACACTTCACTGTTCACAACAAGTATAGGAATTAACAAGTATTCCACACAGACACTTCACTGTTCACAACAAGTATAGGAATCAACAAGTATTCCACACAGACACTTCACTGTTTACAACAAGTATAGGAGTCAACAAGTATTCCACACAGACACTTCACTGTTCACAACAAGTATAGGAATTAACAAGTATTCCACACAGACACTTCACTGTTCACGACAAGCGTAAGATTCAACATTTATTTCAAACAGACACTTCACTGTTCACAACAAGTATAGGAATCAACAAGTATTCCACACAGACACTTCACTGTTCACAACAAGTATAGGAATTAACAAGTATTCCACACAGACACTTCACTGTTCACGACAAGCGTAAGATTCAACATTTATTTCAAACAGACACTTCACTGTTCACAACAAGTATAGGAATCAACAAGTATTCCACACAGACACTTCACTGTTCACAACAAGTATAGGAATTAACAACTATTCCACACAGACACTTCACTGTTCACGACAAGCGTAAGATTCAACATTTATTTCAAACAGACACTTCACTGTTCACAACAAGTAAAGGAATCAACAAGTATTCCACATAGACACTTCACTGTTCACAAGTATAGGAATCAACAAGTATTCCACACAGACACTTCACTGTTCACAACAAGTATAGGAATCAACAAGTATTCCACATAGACACTTCACTGTTCACAAGTATAGGAATCAACAAGTATTCCACACAGACACTTCACTGTTCACAAGTATAGGAATCAACAAGTATTCCACACAGACACTTCACTGTTCACAACAAGTATAGGAATTAACAAGTATTCCACACAGACACTTCACTGTTCACAACAAGCATAAGATTCAACATTTATTCCAAACAGACACTTCACTGTTCACAACAAGTATAGGAATCAACATTTATTCCACACAGACACTTCACTGTTCATAACAAGCATAAGATTCAACATTTATTCCAAACAGACACTTCACTGTTCACAACAAGTATAGGAATCAACAAGTATTCCACACAGACACTTCACTGTTCACAACAAGTATAGGAATTAACAAGTATTCCACACAGACACTTCACTGTTCATAACAAGCATAAGATTCAACATTTATTCCAAACAGACACTTCACTGTTCACAACAAGTATAGGAATCAACAAGTATTCCACACAGACACTTCACTGTTCACAACAAGTATAGGAATTAACAAGTATTCCACACAGACACTTCACTGTTCACGACAAGTATAGGAATTAACAAGTATTCCACACAGACACTTCACTGTTCACAACAAGCATAAGATTCAACATTTATTCCAAACAGACACTTCACAATTCACAACAAGCATAAGATTCAACATTTATTCCACATATACACTTCACCATTCACGACAAGCATAAGATTCAACATTTATTCCAAACAGACACTTCAGTGTTCACGACAAGCATAAGATTCAACTGTTCTGTCGGAAATGCCACATCAAAGCTTTTTGTCCTTTTAAACAGTATCAAATGCTTCACAGACAGTTGCTTTTGAAATATCAAGTAAAAACCGAGCTTACGACCATTTTCACTGGCGTAACAACGTTAGAATCTGAAATCTGCAACACTGGCGATGCGTGTTTTGCTTCAACACCATGATCGAAGACTATGCTCAAGTCAATGTCTTGTCCAAAATTGCGTCACACGAGATGACAGTGACAAGATAATAATAGGCCGCATACTGCACATGCCACTTTTGACTATCTACAGAATGAGAACATTAAAGTTAGCCGTTGACTTTCAGATCTTTACTCCTAGGTTGCCGAATTATTATTCTAACATACATTTTCATAAGATCTGAAAACCAGAAAGGAGACGCCCACACGGGTGTTCGTGCTATGACACCAAGGGCCTGGGCCAGACCCCTCATGTTGTTCGGTCAACGTCTATCAGGTGTTCCGTGACTTGAGACTTGAGACCCAGCAATTTTTCGGTGAGGGAAGATCCATTCTATCTCGCAACAAACACAAGAGGGTGTCTCAAGTCTGGCGAATCCTGGTTCAAAAGGTAACCAGTTGGGAAAATCAAACTTGGTGCACTAATGGAAAACATGGCTTACTTAGCTAACCTTTCAAACGTATTAGTAAACGCAGCGCTAGGAAACACATAATACAATCACTGTCCAGTAAGGGCGTTCCAGCCCACCAAATTATGCAAGTGTGTGGGCACAAGAATATACATTCTATAAACCCATATTTCACGAATCACTGAAGATCAACACCATGGAATGTCAACAGGTTGTACAATACCAGTTCAAGCAGAGACCCATCAAACCATTTTAGGATCATCAGTGGCACCCCAGCCGTTGAAAGAGCTTCCAATTACTGTATAACTAAAAACTGGAGGCCTTTTTGTTTGAGGTCATGGCTTGTTTTATATCTTTGTCGACGTCAAAGAAAGACATTGGTATATTTATATATATATATATTTCACCTAAATGGCGTTCTTTGTATAAGAAACATCTGGATTTGTAAAACATTATTTGATGCTTTTTCGACACAACATGAAATAAATACATTTAAATCAACAATTGGATTGTTTGATCATGTAGACTAATTGGACAAAACGCGCACCAGTTTTGCATCAGTTTTAAATATATATTATACTCAAAAGAATATATTTCAAAACGAACAAATATATTTGCAGAAATGGACAAGTATTTGTGCATTATTCAAAGGATCATCTTATAAGGGTTCAACCAACGGACACATCGCACGATATATTATCATTTGTTACAATTCTAAAAGATATTAAGTAAACAGTTATTTAGTATCCTGTAATCACAATCTTTAATAAAGGTGGAAACAATTGATTATAATCTCCAAAACTGGAGGAGCAATTCCCAAATCGTTTGTCACGAATGAGCTGGTGAATCGTTAGGCATCAATGTTCTGTCAATCGGGTGGATTAAAACAAGTCCAAGACAATTCCTACCACAAATGGGTGCATACATTTTTAAGGGAATTATTATCTGTTTTGTTAGAATAATGAAAGCAGTTTTGGTTATGTGATAGAATGAAAAAGCTAATCATTTTATGAAATGAAAATATTAATATAATGGCTCGTTTGGAATGGTCTTTAGTATCATAATGCAAAGCCAGTTTGAGCCTTCGTATATCAAGACAAGATTCATTAGCTAATACATACAAACTTTCAACTAGGTAATTTCTACATGCACCTAAGACCTTGATGGTGAATATGATGTTAAGCTTTTGAATGTAAGATTACGTGATATATGGTCTTAGACTCTTGAATGCAAGAATATGGGACAAATGGTCTTAAGCTCTTGAATGTACGATTACGGGATATATGATGTTAAGCTTTTGAATGTAAGATTACAGGATGTATGGTATTAAGCTCTTGAATGTAAGATTACAGGGTATATGGTGTTAAGCTTTTGAATGTAAGATTACGGGATATATGATGTTAAGCTCTTGAATGTTAGATTACAGAATATATGGTATTAAGCACTTGAATGTAAGGTTACGGGATATATGATGTTAAGCTCTTGAATGTAAGATTGCAGGTTATATGGCATTAAGCTCTTGAATGTAGGATTACAGAATATATGGCGTTAAGCTCTTGAATGTAAGTTTACGGGATAAACCATACAGGAAAGAACCATAATAAAGTTTAGATCAAATAAAAAACGCGACAGAACCCTTTCCTTATTCATAATAATATCTGCCAAAAGCAGAGTCGATTGAACGATTCCGACTATATGAAGAGCATGTGTTTACGAATCACTATCACATAGTGATGATGCCAGCTGTACGCAAACAGGTGTGCGTATTCTACCCCACCAGCTGCACCCGACACACACAAAGGCAAATCAATTTTAAAAACTTTACTGAGGCCTTCTATGTCGTATCCTTGATCAAACAGCTTCTGAACAAGAGTCTTATGACACTCTTTGAAATCAGGGTAGAGTATGCTGGAGTGTACTTTGTGTTCACGATAAAGCTGAGCGCATCCTGCCCCACCGGAATTGCATTTCAAGAGAATTAAGTAGCCATGGCGGCCATATTGAAAACTGCATTTTAACCTTTTGCACAAATTGGGGTGCCATTGTTGTGAAGAAGCATGCTTCTCCTTCTCACGATTTTCAGTGATCTATTGATATAATGTTCATCACAAATGTGTTTTTAATGCCCCATGGGATCTGTTTTGGCAGATAATCTGACCTGATTATTCTCAGGTGTTGAATTTCCTCTGCAAAGTGCCGGGCTGAATGCAGGTCATTATTATTAGAGCGGTGAGGTAGCCTGGTGATTAAAGCGTTCGCTCGTCACGCGGAAGATCCGAGTTCAAATCCCCACATATATACAATGCATAAAACATATGTCTGATGTTCTCCGCCGTAATATTGGTGGGATTTTGCTAAAACCATACTCATTCACTCAATCAAACTGTTTTCAATTTGGACAGAATATCAGACTTATCGGCCTTTTAGATGATGAACATGCAAAAGACAGACTAATAGTGGCGAAACTAGTTTTCTTTTCATATTTTACTCATCCTTGAAGATCCGTGTCAGAATTGGTCTCCAGCGACCCATGCTTGTCTGCCCCTGTGAATTTTCAACAACGAATGCTTGTTGTAAGAGGCAACTCACGGGATCACTTGCAGACTTCGTTGATCATGTCATCGTATCCTAATTGTGGAGATGGATCCTAATATCAATCACTGGATTGTCTGGTCAAGATTCGATCATCTACAGACCGCCATCATATAGCTGGAATCTTGCTGAGGGCGGCCTTCAACACCAAACAAATAAACATCAAATACTACTGTGGGAATATCACTGAATGGCATAAGTTGCTAGATATTTACCTGCATAATACTGCCAGCCTGCCTCTTGTTCACCCCCAGTGATGGCAGTTGAATAGTACAACCGACATCCTTGAGACGTTGGATTGTACAGCACCATGTTGCACTGCAACTCATGGAAACACCTCGACAGGCATGTAGTCTTGTCAGTACCACTGTGTTCTGTGATGAAGGTATCACTGAACATCAGTCCATCCAAACTGACATGACGAAGAAATGTCAGAATATCACATGACGGAAAACCTGAACTGTAACTCAAGGTTATGATAAAAAAACCCTGAATATATTCCCACACAGCCATGCTCTTGCTTCTCGGTCATGTGAATAGTTCCTGGCAGCTTGAAAATGGGAGCATTTTTACAGCGTACTTTTGTAAGCGATGGTTTGAGTTAAGTATCGACTACAAGCTTCTGTACACACACCGTTCACTGAAATATGAAATCGATTAGCTGATAACGCCTCGATGGTCACAACAACATGTACAACAGTCTCCAAAGTCTCACCAGTAAACAATTAACAATGACCCTTTGGATCTTTCGACATGTGCATGTTTTATTGATTTCACATTAATAAAAGCATTGCTGATAAGTCGACAGACTGCTTGGCATCAACGTTGAAATTTTCGATTATTAAATCGATTCGTTAAGTCTTTTGAACAACTTGATTACTCCTCCAGTTGAAGTCTGGGCTGTGTTAAGCAGATAGGACGCCATGACATCTCACTACTCGGGTGTTTCCAGATAACGGGGATAACGTCCCCATTGCTTCAGGCATATGTACTAGAATCTCCACGGTAAACAAGTAAGAAAGTCCCTTGTCGAAACGTAGTTCCAGGCATCTAGGACTTGGGAATATTGACAGCCTTGTATGAAGATGGTATATGTTTGGCATGGACGACAACCTACAAACTCAAAACTGATTATTGTTTTGATGTTTTATATTTACATCTGCCCCTTTATGTTCATGAAATGGGTGTCAACATGCCCCATTCATAACTGTAAAATTAGTCAGATTGTCTTGCGGATACCGAAATGGTGTTGGCTTGTAAAATTTGTATGAACTAAATGCCCCTTTATGTTCATGAAAAGGGTTTTACTGTGTCAAAATACACCCTTCATAACTGTAACATCAGTCAGATTTTCTTGCGGATTCAGAAATGGTGGTGGCTTGAAACACTTGTATGAACTAAATGCCCCTAATGTTCATGAAAAGGGTTTTACTGTGTCAAAATACACCCTTCATAACTGTAACATCAGTCAGATTTTCTTGCAGATTCAGAAATTGTGTTGTAACATTTGTACCCACTAGAACAACCATTGAAGACTGTAAAATCATTTCTGTGTGAGATAGTGTAAATTTGCACTACCAGGGCTGAGAATAGCGTTGGTACAAACAGTACAAAAGCATTTGCTGGTGACTTTAAGACCCTATTTTAGCAAAGTGCTGAGATGGCTAAATCGACGTCGACAGGTTCAAAAGTGCACCAACATTTGATTCTGGAATCTGCAATACTGGCGATGTGTTTGGCTTTGTGATGGATTTTTGGTTCAACGACCACGCCTCTACAGGTTTGCAAATGACCATTGCCTCACAAAAACTTGACCGATTTGGTGGAGAATCATGGTGTGGGGAGCCATATACACACGAAGAGATCAAAACTTGTGCACGTACATTGGAATTTAACAGCTATTTGCTACAGGGATGACATTTTACGACATCACAAGGTATACCATTGTTGACCATCTGAGGGACATGTCTCAGTCAGATAGTGACAAGTCACATACTGCACATGGCACTGTTTACTATCTTCAAAATGAGAAGACGACACTTCTCCCATGGCCTTCCAAATCGTCAGATCTCAACCCTTTGATTGACAAGTACATCAACATCAACATAAATACTACACAAGGTAAGAACACTTGGTCAAACTGTGTGAAATGTAGGCAAGATGTTGAAACAATTTGATTGGTATCCTGATTCGTAGTTGTCCGATAACAATAGGTCGTGCCAGGCTGGGACAAAATTTTAGAGAACATTTGTACACACTTGATCACAAATGCAATTTTCTGCATCAATCAACATCTAAAATTAATATTTACAGAATCGATCTTCTCATTTTGGTTCCCTGGTTCTTCCTACAAAAGCATACATTATATATTATTCATTACAAGTATCACATTAATAAATACATCATATGCTCCGCTGTAAACTTAAAATGAATCATAAACAATACCTTGTACTTTTACAATCTAATTTCAGTCAATTCATGTTCTCTGAAGATGAGTTTATAGCTGCCTGTGAATTCTTGTCATCAGAAGTCCGTGGATATTTGAGCATCGCCTGAGTCGTCGTTGTCGTACGTTGTTTGTCAGACCTCGAACACAGATGGATGGAAGGTGAGGTGAAATGGGGTTTATTGTCGCGTCCAAGATTATTGCACTTATATAGTGACGTGCATGCACGCATGTGCGTGTGTGTCTGCTTGTACTAGTCCGGACTGATGCCGATTTAAAGTGCTAGTCCACTGAGATACGATGCCGCAGTTTAACATGAATACCCCGATCAGACACAGTATACTGACTCCGAGCCGACCAGTCCTTATTTTACCCCCTTAATGCCGAGCGCCAGACAGGGTAACAACAAGTACCATCTTTAAACGTCTTTTGGTATGACGCGGCCGGGGATCGAACCCCTGACATTCTGCTCTCCGGGCGGACGCTCTACCATTAGACCACTGAGGCGGTCAGATAAGTACGTACACCATAAGCACATCAGACGTGTGCAGTCAATATTTTTTCAATGTTTTTTTGTCTCATTCGAAAATGATTTGATTTATTTTTACTATCAAAACCATGAACCTTCTTTTGTGATGAAAAATGTTCATGATAACTTAATTCGACTTTTTATGTCAATACATGCATGCTATTAATATCATGAAATTCCTAAGGTATTTAGTGATATCTAAAAATCGAAATTGTTATATCAATAATAATTATTCATTCATTCTACATGTTGCGATAATGAATCCAGATTCCCAGCCGAAGGAGGGACTCAAATCGCAGACCTTCCCTACAGGTACCAAATAATTTATTACTTTAATGATTTCTGTTCTCAATTCATAATCATGAAGATCAACGCAGTATTCTTTGCTCCCTCCCGTGAGTGCTAGACGTGCACCCTGTGTCGTCCATATCGACACGTATTGCGGGTAAGGTCATCTCCCTGTCTGCCGAATCCTGATAACTCAAACCAAACCTTCCCGTGAAGACTAACTGGGCCATCTACTGATCTTTTATCCTGATGTACACGAAACCTTCCCGTGATGGCAAACTGGATCATCTACTGATCTTATCTCCTGTTGTTCACCAAAGCTTCCCGTGAAGGCTACCTGGGCCATCTACTGATCTTTTATCCTGATGTACTCTAAACCTTCCTGTGAAGGCTAACTGGATCATCTACTGATCTTATCTCCTGTTGTTCACCAAACCTTCCTGTGAAGGCTAACTGGATCATCTACTGATCTTTTATCCTGTTGTTCACCAAACCTTCCTGTGAAGGCTAACTGGGTCATCTACTAATCTTTTCTCCTGATGTTCACCAAACCTTCCTATGAAGGCTAACTGGATCATCCACTGATCTTTTATCCTGTTGTTCACTAAACCTTCCTGTGAAGGCTAACTGGATCATCTACTGACTTTACCCCCTATCTCTACCAGATAACATTCAGATAAATTTTCAAAATATGACTTGACGTAAAGGGCGACTTTGCTTGTCCTAATAGGCGGCTATGCTTGCCGTAAAGGAAGACTTTGCTTGTCCTAATAGGCGGCTATGCTTGTCGTAAAGGGCGACTATATGCTTGTCAAAATAGACGGCAATGCTTGCCGTAAAGGGCGACTATATGCTTGTCGAAATAGACGGCAATGTATCCCGTAAAGGACGACTATATGCTTGTCGTAATAGGCGGCTATGCTTGCCGTAATAGACAGCTAATGGTATCGGGCGGTCAGGCTCGCTGACTTGGTTGATGCAAGTCATCGTATCTCAGTTACGTGGATCGATGCTGATGACATCAATCACTGGATTGTGTGGTCCAAACTCGAATATTTACAGATCGCCGTCATATAGCTGGAATATTGCTAAGTGCGGCGTAAAACAAAAAAGCAACCAACCAATTCATGTATATCTGATGGGGGAGGGGGTTGGGGTGAGGGAGTGGCTTGGGTAGCTCAAGTCACATGACCACAAGCGCTCGCAGACAATACGGAATAAGCGATGTCAAACACTGAGTGAACTGAGACAATTGACATTACATGTTTGTTTGTTTAACGCTGCATTCGGTAATATTCCCGCTTTAGGACGGCGGTTTGTACATAAACGAGGCAGGACCAGACAAACCTATGAGTGGCATCATGAGCATCGATCTTTGCAGTTGGGATACGACTACATGCATCAACCAAGTCAGCAAGCCTGGCTACCCATTCCCGTCAGTCGCCTCTTGTGTGGGTTGCTGAAGACGAATTCTAACCGGATATGTGTTTGTTGATTGAATGAGGATGGCCCATGACATGTGTTTGTAGTATATTCTTGCTTTGAACCGGGATGCTATTGCTTGGATGAACCATATGGCGTGCGCCTTGTGTGTGGAAAGATATGTTTACCATGTTCTCGGGCATTTGATTTTTGAATGCATAAAAGAAATTGTTCTCTATTGTTGGCCGAGACGTGTAAGGCGCAGAGTTGCGTCCCTTGGCTACGCCAAAAACTATGGTTTGGGAGTTCGAATCCCGTTTCGCCCCGATTATGTTTCTAGGTTTGTCAGCACAATACCCGTGCTCGTGGGTTTCACCGAAGTGGTAAACGTCTGAGACCTGCATCACTTCGGGCTTTCCTCCCACATTAAGCTGACACGCAGTGATGTAACTGGAATACTGTTAAAAGCGGCGTTCAACCCAACTCTCACTCTGTATTGTTGATATGTGTTGAAATATCATGCTTGTGGTTTACTTAATGTGGTTGTCTAGATGCGTTTTATTTTTTACCATAAAGTCTGTTTTAATGATTATCATTGAGCCTTTCACATAAGTTTCATCGCTATTTTGCCTTTTACGCCTGATGAAATCTGTGTCTTCGTATAAGCAAGAGTAGTTTTTCTCTGGCGTTGACATTTTATAGTATGTTGAATCTGACATACCCATTCATGCCACTCACTCAGTCATTAGGGTCGGTCGGGTAGGCTAGTGGTTAAAACTTTCGCTTGTCACGCCAAAGACCCGGGTTCGATTCCCGTCATGGGTACGATGTGTGAAGCCCATTTTTGATGTTCCTCGCCGTGATATTGCTGGAATGTTGCTAAAAGCGGCGCAAAACCACACTCACCCACTCAGTCATTCACTGACTTTAATGTAAATGTTTACGACCGTCGGAATGACGAAGTCATTGGAGTACTGAAATTGACTGAAACGTGTTCCAGTGTGAGGACTGAGCGAGTATTGCTTAACGCCGTTTTGAAAATTAGTTCACTTACAGAATGTCATGTGACCTTGAAGGAGGAGAAATTCCAACTTGACGAAGATCATACATTTATCACCTGGTGCTTACTGACTAGAACCTAAGATCTTGGGAGCGGATCCTGTCATGAATAACGGACGAAACTCTGCACATTGAATTGCAGCACCCCATTCGACTTGGAAACACCTGTTCCCCGAAATTTATGACATTATCAAGTTGGTTGGTTGGTTGGTTTGTTGTTTAACGCCGCACTCAGCAATATTCCAGCTATATGACGGCGGTCTGTAAATAATGAGTCTGGACCAGACAATCCAGTGATTGATATCATGAGCATCGACCAACGCAATTGGGATCGATGACATGCATCAACCAAGTCAGCGAGCCTGACCACCCGATCCCGTTAGTCGCCTTTTACGACAAGCATAGTCACCTTTTACGGCAAGCATGGGTTGCTGAAGACCTATTCTACCCCGGAATCTTCACGGGTCACATTATCAAGCAGATGTGCTCATTTACTGTAAATACCCCTTTGCTAATGGACATATATCATACTTGATAACAACAAATGTAGCTGTACATGTACATATGTAGCACACATGTTCAAATTAAACCGGACGCATTGATTAGTTGTTCGACCATAATGATTGTGTAGTTTTTTTTTAATTGCATATATGTCTGGTTGATTTAATTCGATATATGTCTGGTTGATTTAATTTGATTTATCTATTTTTGATTTAATTCGATATTTTCTTAGTTCATCTAATTTGACATATGTCTGGTTCATTTAATTTGATATATGTCTGGTTCATTTCATTTGACATATGTCTGCTTGATTTTAATTTAACATATGTCTGCTTGATTTTATTTTGACATATGTCTGCTTGATTTTAATTTGATATATGTCTGGTTCATTTCATTTGACATATGTCTGCTTGATTTTAATTTAACATATGTCTGCTTGATTTTATTTTGACATATGTCTGCTTGATTTTAATTTGATATATGTCTGGTTCATTTAATTTGATATATGTCTGCTTGATTTAATGTGGCATATGTCTGCCTGATTTTAAATATGAACATGTCTGGTTCATTTCATTCAAATGAACCAGACATATATCAAATTAAATGAACCAGACATATGTCAAATTAAAATCAAGCAGACATATCAGACATAGCAGACATCGATCCACGCAATTTGGATACGATGGCATGCATCAACCAAGTCAGCAAGCCTGACCACCCGATCCCGTTAGTCGCCCCTTAGGACAAGCACAGTTGCCTTTTACGGCAAGCAGGGGTTGCTGAAGCGCTATTCTACCCCGAATCTTCACGGGTCCGGCTGTTTCAGTCAATCCAACTGTACCTCCATCTCTTTTCATATGGCCATTGAATCGTCCATGTGTCTGACCTTGTGCCACACCAGAGAATGTCCGTCTACTCTTGTGTGTCACTAATCCACCGGAACAATAATCGTGGCACAGCAGTGCCTTGGATATTGGTTCTCCAACATAAACGGATTTGCTGAAGCAAGCGTTAGTAGTTGTTCTTACCTGAAATGGGGCGGTGGAGTAGGCCATGTGGTTAAAGTGTTCACTCGTCACGCCAAAGACCCGGGTTCGATTCCCTACATGGGCACAATGTGTGAAGCATTTCTGGTGTTCCCCGCCGTGATATTGCTGGAATATTGCTAAAAGCGGCTTAAAACCACAAAACCACTCACTCGTTCACTCTTACCTAATACAAGTTCCATGCTGTAGAGATAACCTGTCTAACATCTTAAATGATAAAGCAATGTTTTAAGAATAAAATTATTGAGCTGGAAATACTTCCAAAGCATGGCCTAAAGAAGGTAAAGGCAAACGTTAGGACAAAAACACAAATCCTGTTTGAGAAAGTGTTACTATGAGAGTGCTTGTAAAAGTCCATAAATTATGTGTAAATACTTGAAACAAACTACTATGCTCTAGGCACCTATGCTATAAGCTATTACACACGGAACATGGCGTTGCTATCCAGTGTGTGGCAAGTATGACAGTTAAGTATCAAATACATGCGACCAATCACGCCTGTGGGAATTCATCATCAAGTCATTCGTAGCCACTCAGGATAAACAATGCCCTACTTGTCTTACTCTGTGTAATAAACCATCAATAAGTGCCTGGAATTCACAACATTAGCAGCGTCAATGTATTTATATAATACTTCATGGTTACTGTCATGGAGAGTCACCTGGCAACCATCGCTAACAAAGATGAGGACGACTTTCTAAGAGGCCACGCTATCAGAAGGGGAAAAGGTTATCTTTTTTAAGCATTTAGAATTCACCCCCATATTGAAACATTTAGGGAATTAAGGTCCATATGACGAAATAGAATTTGGTACAGGTGACTTCAGTAGGGGGTTCAGGGTGGGGTTAAACACACGTGTTTGCCATATAATTAATGTTCATATGAATTTGACTTTTTAACTCGGGCTACATTCAAAAGTTATAACAAAGTGTATTAAAGTGGCTGAAATCTTAAGTGGATGTTTGTCACAAATTGTACAAAAAGCTTCAAAATAGAACGGTGCTTTTGTTGCTAGAAGTCATATAAAGCTAATATTTGAAATTTTGTATCATATTAAATATTTTGTATCGTGTATTGCAACACATATTGACATACATGCATAGCTACTACTACAATGACGTGGTACCATTTTCAACCCCCCATATGATTGAACAATGGTGTAACTTCACATTAGTAATGATTTGGTATTCACAGCTGACAGTTACTGACTTGGTGCCACTGAACCTAGAGGGGAGATGGATGTGGGAGGGACGGCGTCCTATGGTCTACAGCAACTGGTCTCCACATCAGCCTGATAATTACAAGGGGAAAGAACATTGTCTGGAAATGAGACTGGCCTATAGTAACTATTTATGGAACGATGCTCCGTGTCACGCGTACAGTACGTCGCACTTCATTTGCGAAAAGGAAATCTGATGTCAGTCAGTAACATAAGTGAAAGTCAGTCGATAATAAAATACGACTGAAACATTATTTTGTGTTGTTTTTAAAGTGTGCGAGTGAATGTAAGGAATTAATTTGTGAAAAATGAGCATCGATCAATGCAATTGGGATCGATGACATGCACCAACCAACACTCATAAACTGTGGGACCGTTCTTACTTAATCCGCCGTATTTAAACATTTGAGGACATCTTTTTTCAAAATAAAATTTGGTAAATGAGTAGTTGAATGGTGGGGTTTTGCAACATAATAACTGTAGACATGAATTGATCTCTGAAGTCATGCCTTATTCACAGAATGCATTAACATCACTCTAAAATGTTATGCGGCTGTCTGACACTTTTAGGGGGTCTTGTGAAAGGAAAAGTTTCGAAACTGAAAGTTTTTAAGAGAAATGCATTTCTTATTTCCAGAAGGTGTTTAAAGTTAAAGTTCAGAAATGAAACGTTGTATAAACGTTTGCTTTCTGTTTTAACAACATAATTATTAATATACATGCGTGCGTACCTAACTACCTTAATACCGACTTATGGCGTGATATTTACAGCTGCCTTCTTATAAATGTGGACTGCAATGACATGGCGCCTTTTTCAAATATCTATATGGTCGAATTAAAGTGCAGTTTTATTTGTTCTAATTTGGTATTCACAACTGACAGTTACTGACTTGGTGCGACTGATCTGAACCTTGAGGGGAGGCGTCCTATGGTCTACAGCAACTGGTCTCCACATCAGCCTGATAATCACAAGGGGAACGAACATTGTCTGGATGTTCCATGTTATGCTTTCAATGGTAAGTCGCACTTCATTTGCGAAAAGGAAGTCTGGTGTCAGTCAGTAACATCTATTGAAGTCAGTGGTAAAAAAACTTCGACTGAAACATGTTCAAATGTTGTTTTTAAAGGGAGCGAGTGAGTCGGTAGGGGTTAACGCCGCTTAATTTGTAAAAATATAAAGCAAATGTTATGTGATGTTTACTAAAAAAAACAATACGTGACAAAGTGGACTTCTTCACAAAAAAACATCTTTGTTAAATTGGGAGATTAAGGCACAACGTAGGCCTCCGACTGGTCACCAAGGAAGCTCCTCTTCTTGTCAATCTGATGCTCTATGAATATGAATTGGAATTTATTCTCGGATTGGCAAGGTCAAAACAAGGCAATTGGCCAAGGAGTTTAACTGAAGCTTCAGGTATATGGATCATTACACCGGACGGCGACCTTTCTGCGACCGTTCTGCGTTCTTAAGTTTTGCCAGGTCGGCGTTGAAGGCAGAGGGGTCGCAGAACGGTCGCGTAGAGCGCCCAAGGGAGGCAGAGGGAACGCTCAGCCATCGCCAAGAGCGCCACTGTCGCTGAAAAGTTTTAAACCTGCTTAAAACAGTCGCAGTGAGATTGCTGTCAATGTAAGTCGCTCAAGGGAGGCAGAACGGAGGCAGAGGGAACGCAAAAAGGAGGCAGAGGCATCGCCATGGTCGCAGAGAGAACGCACAGATGTCGCTGAATGATCTTCATATGAATCTGTGATGTAATCTTGTTTACCTTGTGCCTTCTCTCTGCGACCTCTCTTCGACCTCTCTGCCTTTATTCGCCGACCATAACGACTTTTGTACGTCCTCGACGATCCCTGTGCCTCCTTTCTGCGTCTCCTCTGCCTTCATAAAGCCACGTGTTTTACAGTAGGTAATATATTTATTTGTTTGGGGGACATCGCAAGGTCACATGTTTTCCATCAATAGCACCACATGCATGAGGTACATTCCATCGGTTCTTAAAGTCATCTGCAACTGTCTTCCACTCATTGGGGTTTCTTGGACATTGGACAACTTCGCTCTTGTACTCTTCTCGGATTGCTCTACAAACTTCAGGTACAAACACAGAGATAGTGCTACGTGATACACGATACTGGTATTGTAGCGAAGGATACTTGTCTCCTGTAGCAAGGTATCGGAGAGTCACAGCAAGTTTAAGACCAGGGTCCAAACTTTCTCTGTAATTAGTATTTTGTCTTAATATTCTTGGGCTTACTCTTTGAAGTATTGCATCAAACATTCTTGGTTCCATTCTAAGGTAATTGAAAAATGAACCTTCGTCCTCCAAACGTAGCTCGTGCAACAATTAGCTATAATGTCCGAATTGGAACCTTCTTTGATGCGTCAACCATGGGCGAACCCACCAGGTTCTCATTTTCCTTCTTCGTCTGTTCAGTTTGCGTTCCATTATACCAATACTCATTTGGTGTAACAACAGTGCTTGATGACCTTGTATGATAGCAATTGTCAAGCGCTGGTTGTTCATCACTAGTTGCATCACCAGGAGCTGACATAGACTGATAAAAAATCGTCTGCAGATGAGCCTTTTATAGTCAGGATGTTCAGCTGTTGCAAAGAAGGCAGAAGCATCGCTGAATGGTCGTTCGGCGATCGCGTAGGAGGCAGAGGCATCGCTGAAAGGTCGTTGAGCGATCGCCATTGGTCGTAGAGGGGTGGCAGCGCGGTTGTTAGTTGCAATAAGAAGGCAGAGGGGAGGCAGAGGGAACGCAGAGGTAACGCAGAGGAGACGCAGAGGGAGCGCAGAGATATCGCACAGTGAACGCCTAGGTCGTTCAGGGAACGCAGTTACATTAACAAAAATAACATATTTAGTCGCAGAAGTAAGGCAGAACGGTCGTAGGAGCGATTACACCAAAAGAGAGTTTTCTTGAGTATGGCGACCCCACTGCGCTCTAGTCAAATTTTAGGACGCAGAAGGAGCGCAGAGCGATCGCCGTTTGGTGTAATGGCCCCTTAACGGTCAAATAGCAAGTTCCCTTTGCCTGATTTACCTACCTGAACTAGAAATGAAGGAGACCTGTGAGGGCGCCTCCTGTTTCATATCTAGATCTATGCATAAAGATTCAGTGTGACAAAACACTCTTTACAAGACTCGAGGGATAACTTCACCTTCAAATAGGCAACCTTCCCTTAATGCGAGCACTGTTTAAGCAGCCCCAGCGTTTGCTGTCTACATTTCACAACTTCTGAGATACAATCGAGCTTGCTCTTTCTTCAGCCAGTTCAAAGAGCGTCACACGACTCTTGCCCAACTGTTGTTTGAGCAATGTTACAACATCCAAGGCCTCAGTAAAGCATAAAAAAAGTGGAGGACATTCCCAAGCATCAGTGACCAAAAGGATGTCTGATGCAATTTTGTTCATGACTTGTACTTATAGATCATGTAGAGTCACTTTGAGGTGGGACGAATGTCCAATCTGATACAGGTTTTCCACGTTTATGATTATTAACAACAATCATTATTGTGTGTATGTGAGAGTCTACAATGAATTTTCTCCCTTTATTTGCACTTAAGTATTCCAATTATATCACGGCGTGTCAGGTTTATGTGGGAGGAAAGCCTGACGGGATGCATGTCTCAGACGTTTACCAGCAAGGGTATGGTGCTGGCGAACCCAGAAACATAATTAGGTCGTACTCACAAAACTCACATTGGTGGTAACAGTATTTTCAGAAGTGAATTTTGTTCATGGGAAGTATGCCATGTTGCACTGTTATATATAAAGAAAGTCTACATGTTCTTCTCTTACTGATAAAGTGTCACAAAACGGATTTTATTGTCTTTAAAAAGGGGAACTATCGTATGTATGTAAGTATGTAAATTTTATTGGGAAAGTGAAATCAATTAAATTTGTCACAGGTTTCTTGGTCAAATGTTTTACCCTTATCGTTTTCAGAAACCAATCATTCGCAAATCTTTCAGTTCAAGTCAATTTGGAAATCGTCAGGCCAAGACAATAGCAGGAGATATTGGTAGATGATGAATCACACCCCTCAGTGACAAGGCATTTTCATGTTTCCTCGAGCACAATTTCCCGGCTTTGGGCACGGTGGCATATCAACAGCATGGCACAACTAAATATTGTGCAAGATGAGGAAAACCTCGCACCACCACCACATCCAAATATCACAACATCCGAAACCTCAAACTTGGACACTCCCTGCACTGTCCAAAGCCCGTAAGTGTTTACTAACTGCATTATTCATCAGTGGCTTACCCAACATTTGTTAAGTAACGAATCCTGTATCGCAATTCTTTAAAGGAGACATTAGCGGATCCATACGTATCAAAATGTCAACAGATTTGGTGGAGAAAGCGTCTTGATGTGCGGAACCGTCATTTACTCACCGACAAAAGAAACGCGAATTGCATACATGTTGGTTGATATATGAAAAATATACTCATATTAGTTATTAGATTGGGTCGATGCTCAAACGAACATACAGTTATGTTGTGTGAACAGACAGTCATGAACGCATCACATATGACGTCAGAGACCCATGGCTCGAGATTTGTCTTGTGCAGGATCAGCGTGTAAAGTTCGGAAATTACGTGATTATCGTGATAAGCATGAAGGCACTCCGTGGCAACACCTGCCTGATTGTTAGTTTTACCATTTAGTGGTACCCATTGGAAATATCTCTTCTTAACGTACACACTTCTCTATCTATTTCTATAGTTCGCGTTTCTTTTAGCGGTGAGTATATCTTGTTAAAGCATTTTGTAGAATGACAAAGCTCGTTCCCAGACAGCACGAGTCTCTACTGATTTCCCGAGAGCTCGGAACATAAACGTAACGCCCGCCCGTCAATGGCACCAAAGTTCAAACCAATTGAGCTTCTGTGAGGTGAGCTAAATTAACGTACACGTCAACGTAAGCCAGGGCGACACAATCTGCAGCAATTACGTCAAGTTCATCGGGGGAAGGGGCGGTCGGGTAGCCTAGTGGTTAAAGCGTTCGCTCGTCATGTTGAAGACCCGGGTTCGATTCCCGACATGGGTACAATGTGTGCAGCCCATTTCTGGTGTCCCCCGCCGTGATATTGCTGGAATATTGCTAAAAGCGGCGTAAAACCATACTCACTCACTCATCGGGGGAAATGTACTTGTGGTCATTCTGGTCAGTGGTGGACACACTTAGTACAAGGCTGACCCGTGAAGATTCCGGGGTAGAATAGGTCTTCAGCAACCCATGCTTGCCGTAAAAGGTGACTATGCTTGTCGTAAAAGGCGACTAACGGGATGGGATGGTCAGGCTCGCTGACTTGGTTGATGCATGTCATCGATCCCAATTGCATGGATCGATGCGCATGATATTATTCACTGGATTGTCTGGTCCAGACTCCATTATTTACAGACCGCCGTCATATAGCTGGAATATTGCTGAGTGCAACGTTAGACAATAAACCAACCAACTAGTACAAGGCTTTACGACTGTTATGCTTGACGTAACTGCCCTATGCAAAGACTCCGTTTACTGTTTGAAGAACTGACTTTGTGATGTCCAAAGCACATCTACCATATCTGCCCTGTCTTATATCGAACTACGTACATCTCAGTATACATTCCAATGGTCCTGAGGACTATTGTACTTTAAGGAACCGAATATCCCTCAGGTTTCCAATGCGGATTTGCGTTCCAAATTTCTACGAACCAATTATTACAAAATATATAAAAGTCAAAGTTCAATGTTCTGCAATCAAACATTTCAGGTTATGAAACTTTATTACCTTTGCCACTGTCCGAACAGCTACAGTAATGTGGTCAAATACACTGAAACCCATTTAATATATGACAGCAAGTTCGTCTTACATCATCATCCAAAAGCTAGTTAGTTATTCAGTACTTTTGAATAACAAAAAACAAACCAGCATAACTGTAGTTGATTAATATACAGCCTTTGAAAAACGAACCTGGTGCGGGCTTGTTTTTCGATATTCGAAAAACGAATAACGAACCGCTGAAAACCTCAGGCCCCTGGAAATGTGGGTGATTATTCATGTTCCCTGATTAGACATATTCCCTTTAACATCTACAAAGTGTCACGAAGAAATATTGAATGGTCCATGAGCAATGTGACAGATGGATAGATATTGTAACATCTGTTGTGTCGACGTAGGCAAGTGGCTTTGTTCGAAATATGCCTCTGTTCACCCAGTAGGAGGAAATGGAGATCGCTTTTACTCTTCTAGTGCTGCATAGGATGCTTGGGTTGTATATTCCCCAGGGAGCTGAGGATGGAAATTGAGTGCACAGTGATTAAGATAATAAGATCTAGCATGGTCTAAGCGCATGTAATGTAGAGTTGTGTTGTGTTGTGTTGTGTTGTGTGGCGTTGTGTTGTGCCGTGTTGTGTTGTGTTGTGTTGTGTTGTGCGGTGCGGTGCGGTGCGGTGCGGTGCGGTGCGGTGCAGTGCAGTTCAGTGCAGTGTAGTGTAATAAGGAAGGGATAATAAGTAACCAATGACATTTTCATGTTTGTTTAGATGTTGATGCATGATGTCTTCGTACTTTGCCTTTTATTGAATGTGGATAGTCTTCAGTTGAATGCCTCCCTTAACTGTGAGTTCTGTGACTGCAAGAGGCAATAACTGTGAAGGGACCTTGTGAGTAAACAGCTTGATGCCATCTACAAACACCTGAAACGTCAAACAGTAGTTAGCATTGTTAATAATTCAAAGTAAACAGCTTGATGCCATCTACAAACACCTGAAACGTCAAACAGTAGTTAGCATTGTTAATAATTCAAAGTAAACAGCTTGATACCATCTACAAACACCTGAAACGTCAAACAGTAGTTAGCATTGTTAATAATTCAAAGTAAACAGCTTGATACCATCTACAAACACCTGAAACGTCAAACAGTAGTTAGCATTGTTAATAATTCAAAGTAAACAGCTTGATGCCATCTACAAACACCTGAAACGTCAAACAGTAGTTAGCATTGTTAATAATTCAAAGTAAACAGCTTGATGCCATCTACAAACACCTGAAACGTCAAACAGTAGTTAGCATTGTTAATAATTCAAAGTAAACAGCTTGATGCCATCTACAAATACCTGAAACGTCAAACAGTAGTTAGCATTGTTAATAATTCAAAGTAAACAGCTTGATGCCATCTACAAACACATGAAACGTCAAACAGTAGTTAGCATTGTTAATAATTCAAAGTAAACAGCTTGATGCCATCTACAAACACCTGAAACGTCAAACAGTAGTTAGCATTGTTAATAAATCAAAGGAAACAGCTTGTTGCCATCTACAAACACCTGAAACGTCAAACAGTAGTTAGCACTGTTAATAATTCAAAGTAAACAGCTTGATGCCATCAACAAACACCTGAAACGTCAAACAGTTGTTAGCATTGTTAATAATTCAAAGTAAACAGCTTGATGCCATCAACAAACACCTGAAACGTCAAACAGTAGTTAGCATTGTTAATAATTCAAAGTAAACAGCTTGATGCCATCTACAAACACCTGAAACGTCAAACAGTAGTTAGCATTGATAATAATTCAAGTAAACAGCTTGATACCATCTACAAACACATGAAACGTCAAACGGTAGTTAGCATTGTTAATAATTCAAGTAAACAGCTTGATGCCATCTACAAACACCTGAAACGTCAAACAGTAGTTAGCATTGTTAATAGTTCAAAGTAAACAGCTTGATGTCATCTACAAACACCTGAAACGTCAAACAGTAGTTAGCATTGATAATAATTCAAAGTAAACAGCTTGATGCCATCAACAAACACCTGAAACGTCAAACAGTAGTTAGCATTGATAATAATTCAAGTAAACAGCTTGAAGCCATCTACAAACACCTGAAACGTCAAGCAGTAGTTAGCACTGTTAATAATTCAAAGTAAACAGCTTGATGTCATCTACAAACACCTGAAACGTCAAACAGTAGTTAGCATTGTTGATAATTCAAAGTAAACAGCTTGATGTCATCTACAAACACCTGATACGTCAAACAGTAGTTAGCATTGTTATTAATTCAAAGTAAACAGCTTGATGCCATCTACAAACACCTGATACGTCAAATAGTAGTTAGCATTGTTAATAATTCAAAGTAAACAGCTTGATGTCATCTACAAACACCTGAAACGTCAAACAGTAGTTAGCATTGTTAATAAAATTCAAAGTAAACAGCTTGATGCCATTTTCAAACACCTGAAACGTCAAGCAGTAGTTAGCATTGTTAATAATTCAAAGTAAACAGCTTGATGCCATCTACAAACACCTGAAACGTCAAACAGTAGTTAGCATTGTTAATAATTCAAAGTAAACAGCTTGATGTCATCTACAAACACCTGAAACGTCAAAAAGTAGTTAGCACTGTTAATAATTCAAAGTAAACAGCTTGATGCCATCTACAAACACCTGAAACGTCAAACAGTAGTTAGCACTGTTAATAATTCAAAGTAAACAGCTTGGTGCCATCTACAAATACCTGAAACGTCAAACAGTAGTTAGCATTGTTTATAATTCAAAGTAAACAGCTTGATGCCATCTACAAACACCTGAAACGTCAAGCAGTAGTTAGCATTGTTAATAAAATTCAAAGTAAACAGCTTGTTGCTATCTACAAACACCTGAAACGTCAAACAGTAGTTAGCATTGTTTATAATTCAAAGTAAACAGCTTGATGCCATCAACAAACACCTGAAACGTCAAACAGTAGTTAGCTTTGTTAATAATTCAAAGTAAACAGCTTGATGCCATCTACAAACACCTGAAACGTCAAGCAGTAGTTAGCATTGTTAATAAAATTCAAAGTAAACAGCTTGTTGCTATCTACAAACACCTGAAACGTCAAACAGTAGTTAGCATTGTTAATAATTCAAAGTAAACAGCTTGATGCCATCTACAAACACCTGAAACGTCAAACAGTAGTTAGCATTGTTAATAAAATTCAAAGTAAACAGCTTGTTGCTATCTACAAACACCTGAAACGTCAAACAGTAGTTAGCATTGTTAATAATTCAAAGTAAACAGCTTGATGCCATCTACAAACACCTGAAACGTCAAACAGTAGTTAGCATTGTTATCAATTCAAAGTAAACAGCTTGATGCCATCTGCAAACACCTGAAACGTCAAACAGTAGTTAGCATTGTTAATAAAATTCAAAGTAAACAGCTTGATGCCATCTACAAACACCTGAAACGTCAAGCAGTAGTTAGCATTGTTAATAATTCAAAGTAAACAGCTTGTTGCCATCTACAAACACCTGAAATGTCAAACAGTAGTTAGCATTGTTAATAATTCAAAGTAAACAGCTTGATACCATCTACAAACACCTGAAACGTCAAACAGTAGTTAGCATTGTTAATATAATTCAAAGTAAACAGCTTGATGCCATCTACAAATACCTGAAACGTCAAACAGTAGTTAGCATTGTTAATAAAATTCAAAGTAAACAGCTTGATGCCATCTTCAAACACCTGAAACGTCAAGCAGTAGTTAGCATTGTTAATAATTCAAAGTAAACAGCTTGTTGCCATCTACAAACACCTGAAATGTCAAACAGTAGTTAGCATTGTTAATAATTCAAAGTAAACAGCTTGATACCATCTACAAACACCTGAAACGTCAAACAGTAGTTAGCATTGTTAATAATTCAAAGTAAACAGCTTGATGCCATCAACAAACACCTGAAACGTCAAGCAGTAGTTAGCATTGTTAATAATTCAAAGTAAACAGCTTGATACCATCTACAAACACCTGAAACGTCAAACAGTAGTTAGCATTGTTAATAATTCAAAGTAAACAGCTTGATGCCATCTACAAACACCTGAAACGTCAAATAGTAGTTAACATTGTTAATAATTCAAAGTAAACAGCTTGATACCATCAACAAACACCTGAAACGTCAAACAGTAGTTAGCATTGTTAATATAATTCAAAGTAAACAGCTTGATGCCATCTACAAACACCTGAAACGTCAAATAGTAGTTAGCATTGTTATTAATTCAAAGTAAACAGCTTGATGCCATCTACAAACACCTGAAACGTCAAACAGTAGTTAGCATTGTTAATAATTCAAAGTAAACAGCTTGATACCATCTACAAACACCTGAAACGTCAAACAGTAGTTAGCATTGTTATTAATTCAAAGTAAACAGCTTGATTTCATCTACAAACACCTGAAACGTCAAACAGTAGTTAGCATTGTTAATAATTCAAAGTAAACAGCTTGATGTCATCTACAAACACCTGAAATGTCAAACAGTAGTTAGCATTGTTAATAATTCAAAGTAAACAGCTTGATGCCATCTACAAACACCTGAAACGTCAAACAGTAGTTAGCATTGTTAATAATTCAAAGTAAACAGCTTGATTTCATCTACAAACACCTGAAACGTCAAACAGTAGTTAGCATTGTTAATAATTCAAAGTAAACAGCTTGATGTCATATACAAACACCTGAAACGTCAAACAGTAGTTAGCATTGTTAATAATTCAAGTAAACAACTTGTTGCCATCTACAAACACCTGAAACGTCAAACAGTAGTTAGCACTGTTAATAATTCAAAGTAAACAGCTTGATGCCATCTACAAACACCTGAAACGTCAAACAGTAGTTAGCATTGTTAATAATTCAAAGTAAACAGCTTGATACCATCTACAAACACATGAAACGTCAAACAGTAGTTAGCATTGTTAATAATTCAAAGTAAACAGCTTGATGCCATTTACAAACACCTGAAACGTCAAGCAGTAGTTAGCACTGTTAATAATCCAAAGAATACTGACACTGTTACATGAAAGCGAGAAATCCTGTGAGTCGGCTGTCATCACACTATGAAGAGCTTTTCAACGGAAGTCCAATTCACTTTCAACTATGCACACATGACAATTATTTTATTATTTAGGACGACGTTTCAGAGCTACTTCTTGCATCTTCATCAGGTGAATACTGAGTAAGTGCATAGAGTTAATATGTATATATACCTGATGATATATTTACAGAACATAGGGTGGGATAAATGTACAAAGATAACAACGCAATTACAAAACCAATGAGATTAATTACAAATATAACAATATGATGGCGAAGCTAATAAAAGATGAAAATGACGGCCCTGACCTGTCCTGGGTGTGCGGCTTCAGAGCAGACAAACCAAGGAAGGGTATGGAAGGTGATATCTAGTTTAAATTTGCTACTGATCTTTTTGCAAGGAAACAATGTATTCTTGACATATTTGAATTCCATATGTTTTTCACTGCACAGTGAGTTATAGAGCATTTCTCTGTTTACCTTTAGAGATATATCGAACCCGATGATCAATCAGAGGTTTCAAATAGCATCAGCATCCCACTGTTTCAATTAACTGCATCATTAAAGCAGATAATATTTATGAGAAAATACTTATCCTTCAAATACTGACGTGGGAAGGTAGATGACGAAATGCAGGCTGGTCCCTGAAATGTTTTTGGGACGAAATTTCCAAATTCCAAATCCATTTTGAAAATACAGTATGCTCATTACCCATTAACTGCCTCCACAAAATATTACGTGAAAGTTTATGTATAACGCATCCTGTGCAATATAGTTTTTATGTCATCTTCATTTCTAGGAAGAAGTTTTGATGATTACCTTAAAGGCACCCTCGCCAAACAGAACATCTAGCTTAAATTCTCTGTTGGCAAGATTTGGGCCTGCTTCTGCCTGATGTATGATATACGCGCCATCTCCTTCGTCGCTTCCATACGTTATCGATGAAGGAACGTTTTCCAGATTAACAGTAATCTCTATCGGTGCAACGTCCTTGTTACCAAGGGAGAATTCAAACCTTCAAAATACAATCACATACACTTCACAAAATATACAGTCGAATCTTGTTGTGTCGAACTCGTGGGGACGCCATTGACGTCAATTGTTCAAATAATTCACAAGATAATGTACTCAACAAACATCTAACAGATATAAATTCGCTGTACATGGAATTCACCTGAGACGTCAATCGCCACATAAACAATCTGTTTAAAAGACAAAATAGGAATTTCAAGTTTTTAAGTTCTAACAGAAAACGAGCATAACACCAACTATGATTTTCGTTGTATACTGACAAGAATGTAATCGCACTGCAGTTATCGTTTATGTTCTGGAATCGTGTGTGTCTGTGATGCCTCAGGCCTTGAAGAACTTATGTATCTATCAACGTATGTGCCGCCATGAGACAACGAATCTGAAGTTGTTGAAAAATAAGATATACTTACTCAAGTGCATTTATGTTTGGAACACAGTGGAAGGTTACATTGGCCCCAGTCGTTAGGCTCTCATTCAGAAATATGGTCCTCTGTAGAAACAACTCAGATATTTCAGAAAATATGCAGTCGTTTAACCTACAACAGTTCGATGTGTGAGTTTCGACCCTAAACCATACCGGGACCCGCCGATCCTGTGTTTGATTTGCCCTAATTATGCTTGTTGCTTGGGACCATCGAATAAAGGTCTAAGTGTTGCTTCATTCAGATTTTTCCGCGTGCTATTAGATAACACAGCATTATTAACATGAAGTCTTCATTGTTCATATCCGTTGGACCATCCAAAGATGTATAAAGGGTACGAATTGCTTCATTCAGATAGCACAGCATTATTAACATGAAGTATTATTTATTCAAAGCACCATGAAACTCGCTCACTCAGTATTTGTTCCAAAGGTGACTATGTTCGTGGCATCTGGTGACATTAATACTGACTAATTTAGATACCTATTGGTTTTTTCACTGTCTTGGAGTATCAAGTCTCCACTTCTTCAGTTTAAAACTAACTTAAACATGGTTTGAATGTTTAGAGCGTCATACGACTCTTGCTCAGAAGTTGTTTGATCAAAGTTACAACATTCAAGGCATCAGTAAAGCTTTCAAAATATTTTATGGTAGACATACGAAGTACATTTCCAAAATTGACGCATCAGTTTTATAGTGCTAGCGCACTGAACTGCCTTCCCACAGTTTGACATGGATACCCTGCACAGCCCCATTGTACTCTGAGGTGGCCAGTCCTTGGTTTTGCCCCTTAATGTTGAACGCCAGTCAGGGTCATGGCAAGTACAAACTTTTATCATCGGCCAGGGGACCGAACCACCGACCTTCCGCTCTCCAGGCAGAGGTCTGCATCCACTAGATCCTGGAAGCAGTTTGTTGGTTGTGGACAAAATGCAGGTATGTCTACTTCTATTGTGATAAATGAACCCAGTGAGTGGGCGAGTGTTGTTGGGATTAATGCCACTATTACAGTATTTTTGCATGTGTCTATGTTGGACACTTAACTAACGTAATTGTCATAGTAGTTGCAACAGTAAAGCACTATTGCAATGTCATTATAAACAATCAAAACAATTCTCAAATGAAAGTGAAAATGCTTTCCAAAATTATAAAACGTACACACTAACTTTGGTTCAAATCAACAGATGACAGGGGAAATTGGTGCGGAGTTACAGGTAGCTCCGGTAATTGCGATGATAAACAAACGGTTAAAGTGATGATGATCTGTACTGGATTCGTATGATTTATTTTTCCCATTTCTGTCAAATAACTGAAAAGCCAAATGGCTGTAGTGAATGTAGCATATAGAGTTGGTTCCAACATATATTCTACATTTCAATCCACACCTCACGCCACGACAATACTTTAACCTCTAATTATATAACTGCTCTTAACCTCAACACAAAAAATGCTCAACTATTGAAGGTGAACGTTAACTTGCGTGTTTCACACCCCGATGACAGTTAAATGTGGATGTTCAAATCCTATATGACCTCATCATTAGCTATATTACTAAAACGTACACATATCCACCTACGTAATGAATTGTTTTACAACACACCATAACATTAACATGTTGTTATAGATACGTGAAGACCGGGGTAGAATAGGTCTTGCGTGCCGTAAAAGGCGACTATGATTGTCCTAAGAGACGATAAACGGTATCGGTTGGTCAGGTTCACCGACTTGATTGAAGCATGGGATCGATGCCTGTGATATCAATCACTGGATTGTCTTGTCTAGACTCGATTATTTACAGATAGCCGCCATATAGCTGGGATATTGCTGAGCGTGGCGTAAAACAACAAACCAGCCAACAACCAACCAACATTTTGGTATACTTACTGTTTTGACCTGATTGTCCTCGTTGTCAGTATGACATGATCTTGTCCAGGCACCAGTAACTTGTGAATATACAGCAAGGAGAAAGAGGTGGTTGGGACACTCCAACTTCTCTGTGCGGCCTTTATATGAAAATAATATACAGGCCTAGGTAGAAAATATAACATGGTGGGATACGAAGTAATATTATATATTTATTTGTGAAAGAGAGACGTGATTAACACACTCAATGCTTATCGAATTTGCTTACACATTTACCAATATATTTTATAGTATTTACAGCCTGTGCTGATAAACGACTGATAAGCAGAATCACATGTCAAAATTTCTCTCTTAATAATATAGCTACAGTTATCTCAAAATGGTCAACTCCGTGACTAAATTACAACTTCAAAAATAAATCCTGACATTATCTGTACATTACCAGTCTGTGTTTTCGACCTTATTAAAAACCTGAATACTGCATAGTTTGGGGCGGTGGGAAAGCCTAGCAAATGCTTCATTATCACTGTTTTCGATCGGCTATGTTATACCCATATAGTCGTATACCTCTGTATAGTTACAGAACTGAAAGAATTGAAAGATCACAGTGATATATGACTAAATGGTATATATGACCAAATGGTCGTGGCGACGTTTTGGTATCAGGTGTCAGGCTTGGTTGATCGTGTATCACCGTACTCAGATGACATGGTACATTACTAACCATTATATTGACATGGCACAGACTCGATGAACTTACATAGATCACCTGGTGCTGATTGTGGTATAAACAACCAGCAAATAGTTAGTATCAGAGTATTTAAACTGCCAATCAAGGTTACCTCTTGTTAGGACACAGGTGTAGCCCCCGGCTTCCAGTGGACCCGACTGTTCGTCACACTGCATGAACTCCTCACAGTTCCCATCAATGCAGAGGGCGCCAAATGAAGGCCACGGAGAGAGAACAATGTTGAACAACTGCAGCAGCAACATCTCTCACAGATGCAATGACGGATGCTGGCTTGGCAGTATAGTCCAAATAAGGTATACATCTGCTTCATGTGGATATTGATCGAACATAAGACATGAAGCTATTAAACAATATTTGTTTGTTCTTTGTTACTTTGCATTCAATATTAATTAATCTAACGAGATCATATTTCTGAATGAAAATGTAAATGACAGAGATAGTGTTTCTTCGTATCTCTGAGGATGAGCCAGGGAGGTCGAGGAGCCTAGTGGTTAAAGCGTTCGCTCGTAACGCCGAAGACCCGGGTTTGATCCTCGACATGGCCACAATGTGTGATGCCCATTTCTGGTGTCCCCCGCCGTGATATTGCTGGAATATTGCTAAAAGCGGCGTAAAACCATACTCACTCACTGATGATGTGACGACCAAGACAATTTTTATGATGACATCCAGTAAACAGTTTCCGTTTGGTTTGAAAGAGAAAGAAAGGATAATATACAAATGTTCGGCTCTTATGGTCTGTGGCACCTCATGAAGCTTACTAAGATAACAATAGTCAATGCAAGTGAATAAATAACTAGTCTTGATTATCTGCAGAAACAGGTGAAATGGGGTTTCACTTCGCGTCGGGTTAAGTTTATTGCACTGATATAGCGACGTGCATGTCGCGTGTGTGTTTGTGTGGCTGGCAACAAGTACTAGTCCGGATTGATGCCGATTTAAAGTGCTAGCTCACTGAGATACCATGCCGCAGTTTAACATGAATACCCCACTCAGACACAGTACACTGACTCCGAGCTGACCAGTCCTTGTTTTCGCCCCTTAATGCCGAGCGCCAGACAGGGTAACAACAAGTACCATCTTTTAAAGTGTTTTGGTATGACGCGGCCGGGGATCGAACCCCTGACCTTCCGCTCTCTGGGTGGACGCACTACCACTTGACCAAGGAGGCGGTCCTTCAGAAACAGATTACCATTTGGAGTGAAGGGCAAAATGGATGTGAAAACTATATGAATGAACCACTGAAAATGAAGCCTCATGTTGGACCAAATTCCTTGTTAAAATAGAGTTGCAATTTATAATAGAACTGTGATATGTCTGATTACTACACTATATCACCACCAAAGAAATTGGATTTCTCCACCATATGATTACAACCAACGTTTATTCCTGATACGACCCGTAAAGAGCCGGGGTAGAATAGCTCTTAAGCAACCTATGCTTGCCGTTAAAGGCGACTATGTTTGTCGTAAAAGGCGACTACCGGGATCGGGTGGTCAGGCTCGCTGACTTGGTTGATGCATGTCATCATATCCCAATTGCGTGGATCGATGTCCATAATGTCAATCACTGGATTGTCTGGTCCAGACTCGATTATTTACATACCGCCGTCAAATAGCTGGAATATTGCTAAGTGTGGCATTAAACAACAAAACAACCAACCAAACAAACAAAGAAATAGAATGTATGCCAAAAGGACAACGCTCCACGAAAACAGTCATCCTCCATAATGACAACATCAACGACTTGCCCTGGCCGTCGAGATCTATAGATATCAACCTAATCGATCACCTCTGGGATGAATTCGATCAACGTAGACACTCCCAAAACTGGCCAACGCGTTACGAGCAGAATGGCGCAGGACAGAATTCGTACACTTATCCAGTCAGTGCCGAGGAGATGCAGAGCCGTGATTGGTGCCAGGGGCGGTCACACGAGATATTGAGTTCAGCGCACCCTTGTGGCCTTATGTGACATGACAATGAACGGTTTTCAATGCCTTTGTACAACAACATGTGACTATCGAGCTCCACAATTTCATATTTGTATCTATGATATTAAATTAAACAAATCGACTTAATTAGGTGCAATAAATTTACAAAAAATCCTGTGCCTTTCTTTTTTGAAGGGTGTATTTGCAATGACTTCAGTCCCAAAATACACAGTATAACACTAACAATTTGCATAGGATATTCTACGTTGTTGTCTTTCTCAAGATGCGGATCAGATAAGCGTATACTTATCAATATGAAATAATGCAAAATCCAATAGCAAGTCTACAGAAATATTGCTTCCGACTTAAGAAAGTTCCTTCCTGCCAAGAGCCTCCATTAATCAAAATAAAAAACACAACATAAACGTTAATGTTATATGAGGCATACCACATTCGCTTAATGCAACGTGAAAATACTATATCAGCTGAGAAAATACTTATTAATGTTTTTGTGTATTTCATTTTTTTCGCTTTCCAGTTTACTCGGATGTCAATATTTATTTGATTTGATCAAAAGTTAATGTCAGCCATGAAGTTTTTATTGTAATGTATTGAAATGTGATAGGTTTTCATATATTTTACGAAAAGAAGAGAAATAACCCGTCCGTTAATTTCTATTTTGATGCTTCATTTCACTGGTTTTCAAAGATTCTATTTCTATGTGTATGTATAAAGTTCACTACCTGAATGAAATAAATCAGGATGATTTTGTCGACCATTTAGTCTTTTAACTGGTCTGACACTCCTGAAGAGAGATGTTACTGTGGCAGTTATTCAACATCTTTCTGTGCTCCAACGTAACAAAGCCTTCATTTGTAGAACAATGTGCTCACGGGAAATGCAGGGAATTCATTCCATGTACCAATCAGTTCGATCAAATGACTGGGGTGTGCTCCTGTTACATAACAAGAGGTAAATTTGTCTGAAATTCAAGGCCTCAGTAAAGCTTTCAAAAAGTTTTATGGTAGACATGTGGAGGACATTTCCTAATTTGACGCATCAGTGACAAAAAATAATTCCTTTTTTTTTTTACTTGTACCATATGATCCCGTGTTTGTCAGGTGAACAATTGACTTGCCCCTGCATGTGTTTGTGCCGGGTGCATCCGGAGGGGGGGGGGGGGGGGGGGGGGGGGCAGGATAGGCTCACCTTGTACACCTGATATCATTATTAGTGATTCATAAACACATGCTTATGCTATAGTCGAAATCGTACATTAGAGATGTCTATTGCATATGGACAGGGTTTTGTCGCTTAATTATTATTGAGCGAGTGGGATATTATGTGACGATATACACAAAATATATACAACGGGCCATCAAAGATGATTGACAGAATAGGGGTCGGAATTGGAAACTCAAAATCGTCGAGACCAACAATGGGAATTATATGTCGTGTGGGTCATCAGTCACAACTGCATCAGGTAATTTAGGGACAATAATGCGCTGCCTAGTCAAACCTACCAAGACCTTTTCGGAGAATGTCAAGACTCCCCAACACTGCAGCCGTCTGCATTTCCCAGATTGTCAGAAGGGCTGTTTTCCTGGTAGCAAACCCGGGTACTCTCCCAATGTCAGTCAACGGATTGGGAGGTACCAAACCTAAAGCACCGAGAACAATAGGGAGTCAGACAGCTTGATACTTGGGATGTAAGTGTGACATTTCGAAAGCGAGGTCCGCATATTTTTTCCTCAATCTTGTCAATCATATTCGTTTCAAAGGAGACAGAAAATTCAAGGATTTCATTGGATGTATGAAAAGGGACACGATCAGATTTTTGTGGCCTGCATACGTTTGAGGCTGTAAACGGGCCTATTTCAAAGACTTTTAAAATTCATCATTTTCCATGACGCCCTCTACATATTCTGGGTCGTGTCAAACTACAAGCATGGCGAAGACGGTAATAAAATGATCGAGCTACACAATCATTGACGTTTCGAGTGGGAAGTGACTGGTTCTGAGCAGCAAACAGAAAGCCTTCCGTTTCACTTTTCAGGCCAGCTGACCTCACCCAAACAAAGGACTCTGCAGGGTTGCTGATCCTCTAAACTCACGGCACATAAACCTGATACCGTCCAGCTGTACAGAACCATCAACAAAATCAACACCGAAATTGAGATAATGTCCAACATCCTTGCCTCGTTTGAGGAAACTGTGGAATGTCTTGTTTTAAACATGAGTTTTGACATGGGATCTATTGTCTGACATGAGTTTTCGTGTGAGGGTGTCAATACCCTGCATTTCTTGTTTCGTCCAATCAACAACACCAAAAGAATACGTAAGGACGGGTACAGCTTAAGTATTTGTGGACTGACTGACCCTCCGTCTTTTATCTTGATTCGTCTCTGATGACGAATGTTGCATTTGTCGTGCCCAAAAGACATTAGAAAAAGATTATTATTATTATTATTATTATTATTATCATTGTTATTATTATTATTGAAACAGGGATATACGGTTGTGTCCTTATGAGATGTAACATTGACAGCCACCATATGTCGTCAGTACATTACCGTTATACAAAATTTATGAGGCATGCTTCTGTTTTAGTAGGCCCTAAAAAACACATTTGTGATACTTATTTCACCGCATCCGTGGTTTCAATCAGAGGTTGTCATTGTGATTTGAAACCTCAAATTGACCACTCAGTAAGGAATATTTTCTAAATTCAAAGCTTACACACATGTCATTTTCACCTTTGTAAGTTCCCCGTCGAAAAATTGGATAAGTTTTCCGAAAAACTATGTCACATTATATTCTGAATTTGTAGGAACAGTTGCCACTGAAGAGCTTCAATGTCCAAATGGCTCGTTCCTCCTTGCTCAGCTCGCTTATGGCACCAACATACGGAGACGATCATGCCACACCAATCATGTCACCAATGAAAACAATAAAGTAAGTAGCAAGGGACTGTGTAACATTGTTACAATATGATGTGTCCTGTTTTGCATATCGGTACTATTAGAGGATACAGTACCCCTCGGTTGATAGTTATTTAAATATTGGAGTTTTCTTTGTAATTTTTTTTTACTCACATATATTAAACCACTGATTACATATATTTGGAAATTCGGGAGGCAGCTGGCAACAAACAAATGGAATGAGATAAAATATGTTGCCGTGTGGCATAAGAGTAAATATCGCAAACCGAACGTGGATACTTCAGTCTGATTGTTCTATCTCATTGTGGAATGGCATTGGCAATCTAGATATATTCTGGATTTTTTCATTGACTAGTTCCATCCCTAATTTGAAAAGGAAATGACTCTTTATGCACAGATCTAAAGATTAAACAAATGAGGCGGTCTCAGTGGCTGCATAATTTTTAAGATAACCCTTTTGTATTTGATATTACATACGTTGATAAGGAACAAGTATTTGAGTGAGTGAGTGAGTTGGGTTTAACGCCGTTTTTAACAGTATTCCAGTCATATCACGGCGTGTCAGCTTAATGTGGGAGGAAAGCCCCAAGTGATGCAGGTCTCAGACGTTTACCACTTCGGTGAAACCCACGAGCACGGGTATGGTGCTGACAAACCTAGAAACATAATCGGGGCGAACCGGGATTCGAACCAACAATCATAGGTTTCTGGCGTGCCCAAGGGACGCAACTCTGCACAGCGAATCGCGGCGTCCTAGACGACTGGGCCACCCGTGCCCCCAACAAGTATTTGAAGATTTGCGCATGTTATTGAGTAACTTTCTCTGAGTGAAAACAAACAATCCTTATCAGTACAAGAGAGAAGGAATTTACTTGATTTTACCTAAGCTAATTTATTTTACATTACATTCGTAATACAACACATTTCCAGCTGTTAATTGCCAATGTTAATGTTGTATCTGCAGAGAAAGGTGTCTGTAAGCGAAAGTCTGAAGCCTGGGGACAAAGTGACCTTCACCTTAAGAACAACATCCAGTTCTACATGGTGTGTATATCTGTCACTTCCAACTCACTACGACTACAACACGACGATGCTGCATGAATGCTATATGTACATTGCGACCTTGTTTCGCACTCGTTTGAGATGCCCATATTTTACCTTGAAATGGAAACAATTGAAGATATACTACTCAAAAGAAGTTAAGGATCACCTGATTCTTTCATATTACAATAGTTAATCTCTCATGCCATGACAGATTAACTTTACCAATATGAAAGAATCGGGTGATCCTTAACTTCTTTTGAGTAGTATAGTATGACAGTAATGTAACGTGTCTGTTCCCAAATGGAATCAATGTGTTAACCCAGAAATCTGTACGTTAAACCAAAAACAACCAACAACAGGTATATAATCCAAAAATCCAAAACAAAATTCACCAGGTATACAAATCGATACAAATTACTGCACAGCAATATTCAATGGCAATAGACAATATGATAGCAGTGGTCAGTATATAATACAAAATCAGTGGTGATAGCAAAAGTCAGTGATATTAATACACTCTTCAAAAAAGGAAACGCACAGGTAGATTTTTAGTAAATTTATTGTATCTAATAAAGTCGATATATTTAATTTAATATCATAGATACAAACAAGAAAGTTTGGAATTTGATAGTCACATGTTGTCGTTGTACAAAGACATTGAAAACTGTTCATTGTCATGTCACATAAGGCCACAAGGTAGCGCTGTATCTCGTGTGACTGCCCCGGGCAGGAATCACGGCTCTGCATCTCTTCGGCACTGACTGGATAAGTGTACGAATTCTTACCTGTGCAGTTCTGTGCCATTCTCCTTGAAACGCATTGGCCAGTTGTGGGAGTGTCTGTGGCGTGCTCTGACGTTGACGAACACGTCGATCGAGTTCATCCCAGAGGTGATCGATTGGGTTGAGATCTGGAGATCTCGACGGCCAGGGCAAGAAGGTACGAAGGTAGTCTAAAGGGACACGAGCTGTGTGGAGGAGCATTGTCCTGTTGAAAGAGCTCCCTCTAGCGGTCAATGATTGGAAGAAGGTGAGGTTGAAGAATTTTATTCATGTAGCGATTTGCTGTCAAACTTCTTTAAACCACAACCAAGTCAGATCTCATGGTGTAGGATATGGCCCCCGAAACCATGACACTACAGCCACCGAATTTGTCGAATTCACGTACACAATGTAGGGAAAAACGCTCATTTCGACCACGATAAACACGTTTACTTCCATCTCGCCGGTGAAGAAGAAATCGTGATTCATCGCTAAAGCACACTCGTCTCCAGTTTCTCAAATTCCAAGGCTGAAAGGTATGGCGCCAACGCAAGCGTTGCTGTCGATAATTGGTCTTCTGGGTCGGATTCCAGCCTTGCGAAGATGGTTCCCGACAGTTTGGTCCGATATCCTCCTCAAAGCAGGGATGCGTCCTGCTGTCTCTGTAGTTGTGACATGGCGATGACGTAGGTGGAACAGTGGAATGTAGCGATCCTGTGCAGGGGTGGTAACTCTTGGTCGACCAGTCTGCAGTAGAATTTAACTGTGTGTATCGGACCCAAAGGCGGCACATGGTGCTGTGGTGGACGTTGAAGGAATCCAGGGTGATAAGTGACATCACACGAAAGCTGGTCTTGATGCAACGAAGTTGGAGAGATGATCTAGTCACGCCTTCGTGATAGCATAGGGCATAGATAAGCCTTCCAGAACTTTCAACACAGTGCCATCACATCACGGAATATTCCACATGTTTGTATAACGCTCAATCTCAAGCTATGCTGTACGGGAAGTTTGCACATCACACTGGATGCACAGGTAGCCAAGTCGCGGAGTTGCGTCCCATGGGCACACCAGGTTCGAATCCCGGTTCAAACCGTTTTTGTTTCCAGGTTTGTCAGCACCATACCTGTGCTCGTGGGTTTCATTGAAGTGGTAAACGTCTGAGACCTGCATCACTTCGGGCTTTTCTTCCACATTAAGCTGACACGCCATGATATAACTGGAATACTGTTAAAAGTGGCGTTAAACTCAACTCACTCACTCTCACATCACACTTGCATCTTAATATGGTAACTTACACCACTGCTTACATACAAACAGTACTACATTCCTGACTACTAATCTTTGTCAAAATGCAATTCAATGAATCCCAACAGAAACAATGTTATACCGTTACAATCATTATTTAACAATAGAATCCACGGTCACGCAACAGTAATACTAAATCTACGTTAATCTGCCCCTGAAATCAATTTGATAATAATTATGGGACTGCATTTCATGATACATGAGGCTTAGTGGTATATTCTACAGTGCGTAGCTGATGTTGTTGGCTGTGTCAGAAACCAATAGTGTCCGGTTCGAATCCCACATTCTCCGTGATTATGATCCTTGGTTTATAAGCAATATTTCAGGGCTAGGGAGTGAACTGCTGTTGAACTTCAGATTTTACGCTGATTTGCCAGGATAAACTAAAATTAAATAACTAATTCAAAATAATTTATTTTTTCAAGCATTTTCCGTTTGACCCTATTTGAAAGTTAACATTCCTACAAGATCTTTATTGTTCAGCTCACCTTAATTTGTAAGTGTTCAATTTGAAGGTTTGGCATCACCGTGGAAAATCCCGAAATCACCTCTTTGGACATATATGTAGGAGAAACTGAGGATGAAATTCCTCTCCGACACATGGAGTATAACAGCAGAAAAGGAAATACTGGCCCATACTGGAATACTGCAGAAAGATGTCCTAATCTAGCAAACAGGACATTCATGTTAGAAGTGGTCTTGGGACAGAATGACTTTCAGGTACAACATGGACGTTTTACATGATCATACACAATACGGGTCCATTTCCGCGTTTTGGTGATCATAATGGAGCCGGAAAATGAGAGACTCGGGTCATGCATTTCAACTAAGGCCTTAAAGCCTTCAAAGAAAGAAACACCTGTACATAATGTCCAAAATTATTATCGAAACGACACTACCTATGAAGCAAAATGATTGTAAGGTGATAGCAGCTACGGCGTCATTTGACAAGTTTTACATAACTCAATTTGAGGCACCCACATTGGAAAATTGCAATTGTTCCGTTATTACTTCTTTTTACTTGTTTGATTCGTGTCAAAACAAACTCTATTTTGAATTATGAGCACTGTAATAGAAAACTGGTTAATGTTAATGAATTTAGGAAATAGGCAAACTGTTAAAGTGTACTGCACAACAGAGTGCTTCACACGTACGACTCGAGGTGTTGGTGATGGTTTATATACATTGTCTTTGCTAGTTCTATTCCTGTATCCGCTACAGTGTCATTTTTCTGTACTTCTGCCATGATGTTTTGGAATCCTTCTCTCTCACCTCCGGTAGTGGTGTCGAGGGATAGACCTTGATTTAGACAAAGAATCAAATACTTTTATGCAAACAATAGAGAATGTCAATTTATAATTTAATACATTCCTGCAAAATGATAGTATTTACTACTTTTATTAAGGCTAATTTGTCCAGTTGAAGATCTGAATAATATAAATTTTTATAGATTTAAAAATCATCTTAAAAGTAATGAGATGTGTAAAAAGCAAAGGAGTAGTTGGACACGTCTATGTTTAAGTCTTATCAGAGAAACAAATGTAGAGGAAGTGCAGATATTGTGTAACAAAGGCTGAAATTTGTGACTATTGTGAGGTATTTCTAAACTTTGAACATGAACAAATCATTGACCCAAGTTGATTTTCTTGACAGATTTTTGAAACATGCTGATACAGTCATAGCGTCATGGACGTGCCAACATTTAGATTTTAAGTGTATCAACGTTACTTTTTACCAATCTATGTTAAGATTGAATTCGTAATTTCAGGTATCTGTTGATGGCAATGTGCTGTTCAATCATGAAGTCCCCAAGGAATTCCAGACGGAGACAATGAACACACTCACAGTGACAGGAGACGTCCAAATCAAGTCAATTTACATTAATTAATATATTTCAGGATATCAAAATGGATTGCAATGTAGCATTGTAAACTGCACGTACTATAATTCGATTTGTCTTAAAGATGACACAATCCTGATCTGTATTCCTCTTCTAGTACTTGATATAGTTTTAATAGTTCCAAGGACTCTGAGTTTCTGAGATTTCGCTGTAGTCAATATGAGTAAGAAGGTAAAATGTTTCACAAGCATTACACGATTTTGAAACTTAATGCCTATGTCTATATTTGTATTAATAGTTTTTGACCATATACAATAAGTAGATCTGTATGTCCCACTGATTCACGATTTTAATATGAATATTTATGTTTACACTTGAATTATAAAAGAATAATGTTTTACATGTATTATAATTAGTCTGGACAAGTACAAGCAGCCACACACACATGTGACTTCGCCTTGCTGTAAAATCTTGAGATCAACCAATAAACACCATTTCACCTCGTCTCACTTATATAGCGATGTGCAAACACATTGTTTGTGGTTTTGTAACTTGAGTTGTTGCTCCTTTATTGTTGATATCAAGAGCTGTCTTGCTTACATTTAGCTTGAGACACAATGAAAAGTGGAATATGTATTTTGTAAACGTAAATGACACCAGAGAGCTGGACAAGTTCCTAAACAAGTTCCTATGGATCCTAGAAAAGTTCCTAAACAAGTTCCTGGACAAGATCCTAGAAAAATTTCAGACAAATTCTAACGTTTCTTTCTTGTTAAAATATTCTATTGAAATATTGTTTCAGAAGCAACTACATTTCATTGTGGAACAAGATGTTTCGATTCTTAACTTGAAGGTTCTGGTGTCCATTTGGGACAGTAAACTATATTATGGGCATCGCAATAGTGCTTAGCTATTGTGATACTGTTGCAGTAAGTGTATCTATGCACTTGTTAAATTACACTTTCAAATGTACCTTTGTCTTTGAAATGTTAACACCAAAGACGACTGATGCCCTCTAGGTTCATAGTGTTTTGAGGTCGTGAAGATGTTAAGATAGGTAGCTCTGAATATTTTCATATCTAATGTTATGAAAGGAGTATTCGTCGATAAATACATTATTGTCAGTATTGTATTCATAGATATACAATGCATTGATCAATCGTATTGCTATAACTTAAGGCCAAATGACATTATAAGTATATAGTTAACTTCCAATTCCAGATTTTTATTCTACCGAACCACAGACTGGAAACTGCTGAACCTCTGATGTTTCAATGGTAATACCTGATTCAGTGAATAATTGAAGCCAGATCGAGGTGTGCACGCACGCACGTACATGATCTTGTCCAGGCACAAGCAGTTTGTGAATATATAGCAAGGAGAAGCAGTGGCTTGGACACTGGAGGTTTATGTGGCATAATGTATTTGCATTAGTATCTGACAATATCCCACCCATCTGTTTGGTCTTCTTGTTTGTCTTTTTTCTCTGTCTTTTGTTTTCACGAAATGGCGATCAATGGCCTGGATGATTTCTGTTCTTTAGGTTCTGTGTCTGAAAAAATGACTCGTCAGTTGCATCTGAATGATTCCCTGTAAGTACGACACAGTTGACATTTACACCTGATCAAATCGAAAGAAATCGACCTTCGTGGATTCAGACAGTTTGCACATCGGTTTTTCGATTCATACCTAAATGAACCCAAAAAATCCACAGTCTATCCTCAGTAACAATTATTCTTTGGAAACATTATTTCCTGCTGCTCCGAAAAACACCGAAGGCTACATATGACCTGTAGGCAGAGGACGCTCAGTATGTTGAACAGTAAGGGTGTTAAAGTGGAACATTGTTCTTGGTGTCGACAAGTCAAAGTTGTGTTCTTCCTGTCAGTTACCAGTTTACCTGGATCGTATTTGATTATGTACATGCCACCAGAATAGTAATGCGTTTTCAATTTTTATGATGACCTTGAACTTCATTGGAGTCTATTGAGAATATTCTCAAAATATGATCCTAACCATTAAGTCCTGCATGACGTTTTTGTCAGATTCCGGTTAATACGTTGCGTACAGACACTGGGGCATATCTACTTAACACTGAGTGAGTGAGTGAGTTTGGTTTAACGCCGCTTTTGACATTATTCCACTTATATCACGGCATGTCAGCTTAATGTGGGAGGAAAGCCCGAAGTCATGCAGGTCTCAGACGTTTACCACAAACCTAGAAAGATAATCGGAGCAAACGGGGATTCGAACCCATAATCATAGGTTTCTGGCGTGCCTAAGGGACGCAACTCTGCACAGCGAATCGCGGCCCTTAAACGACTGGGCCACCTATATACCCCCCTTCTAAACACTGAATGACCTTGACGTACAAAACATGTGCACTGTCAACTGGGCCTCGACATATATTTTCAAAATCTTTTCACGTTTATAATCAAATGATTTGAAATGATTTGATGCACTTCGCGAGGTAAGACAGCACAGATCTTGATAATCGACAAGATTCAAACACTCTTGCTTCGAGAACTGATTTAGGTGGTGTTATCCTTCATGCATAAATGACTGGCAATGGTTCTTGAATTAAACTGTTAACAAGTCATTTCACGAGTGACAATTGACACAACCATGACAAATGACAAGTACTCTGTAAGTCTGTACTAAATGATTGGAAAATGCTTCACCTTTTCTTGAATTAATCCGAAATTTGCTCATATTCATGTGATCTATTGTGACATGGCGCTGAAGCGATTAACACACCACCGAAACGATCATCCACCGATATGACAGGATATGTCTTGGGGCATTACAACTATATTTACAATGCAAACGAATGTTTACACCCTGAAGGCCCGGGGATATATGATCTGGCTCAGAGATTCATTATAATTGAAAAACAATGTAAACTTACAAAGAAGAAATCAAAATTGTTTTATAGCTTGTTCATAAAATATGCAAATTATATTGTTATATTTGTTCAAAATCAAATGGCAATCATGTTGTACTGAAAGAAGACCAGTCAAAGCTATCCAAACGTTACTATTTTATGTTTTAAAGACGATTACTTTTATTGATGTCTTATTGTCGATCAATATATACCTCATTGGACTATACTGTCTAGCCAGCATCTGTCATTGCTTCTGTGAGAGATGTTGCTGCAGCAGTTGTTCAACATTGTTCTCTTTCCGTGGCCTTCATTTGGCGCCCTCTGCATTGATGGGAACTGTGAGGAGTTCATGCAGTGTGACGAACAGTCGGGTCCACTGGAAGCCGGGGGCTACACCTGTGTCCTAACAAGAGGTAACGTTGATTGGCAGTTTAAATACTCTGATACTAACTATTTACTTTGTGCTTATGTAACAGTCAGCAACATAGAATCTACGTAAGTTGATACCATTTGAAAATAGCAATGGATTACACCACCCGAGTACCATGACACAACCAACCAAGTCTGACAACCTGTATTAAGAAGTTGCCTCAGTTATATAGTCACATATCATTGTGATCTGTCAAATGCTGTAAGAGGTAGCATTCCAAGTATGAGTATATGACTATATGGCTGTCTTTTCAAATGGACACAGTGATACCCAGGGAAGTGAGTGAGTATGGTTGTACGACGCTTTTAGCAATATTTCAGCAATATCACGACAGGGGGACACCAGAAATGGGTTTTATTTCGAACACGTGTCTTCGGCGTGAAGAGCGAACATCAAAACAACTAGGCTACCTCACCGCCCCTTGACAATTGCGTCAAGGTTGTGTTTTCGTTACTCTGTTCATGTTAGCTTTCCCATCGCCATAAAACTATACATAAGCTCAATTGGATATCATAAGGGAAAAAAATACAGACTGGTAATGCATAAGTAATGTCAGATCAAGGTTTTATACTCTGTCTGTTGAAACAAACCCTAATTCCTAGCTTAAAGTAGAGCGAAAGTTTGACATGTAATTCTGCTTTCTATCTGTATATCAGCATAGGCTGTATTAAGATATGATATATATGTTACATATGGTAAACACGTTCTATAAGTATGTGGGTTAATCACATGTGTCATTTCTCATAAACAAATATATCATTTGGATTGTATTTATATTCAACCATGTTACATTCTGCTCTTATGCCTATATAATATTTGTATCCAAAGGCCGCACAGAGAGGTTGCAGTGTCCCAACCACTTCTTTCTCCTTGCTGTATATTCACAAGTTACTGGTGCCTGGACAAGATCATGCCATACTGACAACGAGGACAACGAGTTCAATACAGTAAGTATCACGACAACCTGTAACGTTATGGTGTGATGCAAAACAACATATTACATTGGTGGGTATGTGTACATGGCACATGATGAGGACATAGTGGATTTGAACCTCGACATCTCACAGTCATCATGGGTGGACCGTGTTTGTCAACGTTAAGCTTCAGAAGTTGTGTGCTTTCCGAATTACGGTTTCTGATGAGAAAATGTTGCTAACCATACCAAATTATACTGCAGTTTATGAGGTTAGAGTTTGATAACAGCGCACGGGTCACAGTTGGATCGAAATACAGACTATAAAAAATTCAACATATATCGTGACTCTTGACCTAAACACGGAAGATAAACTTTTCTCATTCAAAATATTTTATGATGAAACTTTCTTACCTATTTACGGGACGACCTTTGCAGAAAAAAGTCGTCTTAACTGAGAAAATATAATACCTAGATTTTACATTTGAACAGGAAGTAATTTCAAAGAAAGCAAAACTTAAACTTTCACTTCTTGTTCCTTTATGCATAAGACTTAGGCTTTCTGATTGGATTGGCAAAATCCAGACGAGGGAATTTGGCCAAGAAGTTAAACGTACGTTTCAGATATATCAATGACCTTATATCTTTCAAAAATCGTCAAATAGCCAAAGCCCATAGCCAACATTTGACTTGTATGTCTTTGTGACACCTATCGTAAACGTCTGGTATAGTCACTATTTGATATTGTTCATAGGGTGAGGGTTAGGGTTAGGGTTAGTGCTAATGATATTGTTGGAATCGTACAATGGAATCTGTTTATGGAATCAAGTACAGATAATTATTTGTTTCATCCGAAAGTGATCTAGGTTCAAGGGTCATGTTCGTATCCAATCATAACACAGTCGTTATATTATGCAATACAAGTTTCATATCAGTGCACTAGCATTATAAAATATCGACAGTATTGAATGTAACATTTTAAACCCGATTTGACTTCTCCCCACTACAACTAAGATACAGACAACTTAAATAAATCAAAGGGTTTATGAGCTCAATAGCGAACACATCCAGATATTAAACCAGCAAATCAATCAGCTACATCATAGGGTCACGTGTAATGGCATCAAGGCATGAAGGCATGAAGGTATTAAATGAATTTAATTAATATTGTAGAATTAGAGGTTACATGTCAATGATTAAAGTGGTGTTGAGCAGCTTCACAAGACCTCCTTACAAATAGATGGACTCAGTGTTCAATCTGACTTTCAAGAGTCTGAGTGGAGACATCATAGTCAACGATAGTGAAAGTCCGGGTATCTAAATAAGTCAGTATTCATGTCATCAGATTTGTTGTTGTTTGTTGTTTAATGCCGCACACAGCAATATGCAAGCTATATAAAGGCAGTCTGTAAATAATTGAGGCTGGACCAGACAATCCAGTAATTGTCATCATGAGCATCGGTCCAGACCATTGGGATATGATGATCAAGTCAGGAGACCATCCGACCCCCTTTGTCGCAAGGATGGGTTGCTGAAGACCACCTAAAACCCGGATCTTCACGATTCTAGCCAGATGCCATGCACACTGCTACAGTTTCAAAATTCAGAATAAGTGAGGATGATGGTGCTCTGAGCAGTTAATACTTTAGGTTTGCTATGTCATCTAACTATGGGGGAAAGACCAAAGTGAAGCCACATGTAGGATTGTCCCTCTTGGATGGCCCTGTGCGGCCCCATGAGTGGGTATGGTCCTGGCAAAGGACGACCAATAACAAGGACTTGTGGATTCAAACCCAGGCACAGTGGATCCTAGAAATGTTCTCGCCCAAAACAGGAGGGATTTCAATCATATTTTCTAAACTGTTTTATTTTTACAGAGGACCATATTTCTGTCCGAGGGACTAAAAACTGGTGCTAATGTGACCTTCAACTGTGTTTCAGACATCAATGCAGACGAGTTAGTATATCTTATTATTACCACGCCAGATATAACACTTTTCATCTTCACATTTTCTCAACATGAACGATAAAAGGCAATGAGAAATTGTTTACGCTGACCTTTTCATTTATTCATAAATACATGCATATGATCAAGCTGGGATCGTTCGTTGGACTCTAATTGTTATGGAAATGGTTTAGTCGCTTATAATTATGTCAGCTTACAATGAAAACCAATTTAAGTGTGAAGATCGTTTCCTGTTAAAACTACAAAACTTGAAATTCCTGTTGTATCTTCAAATCTTAGATATAATATAATAAATATATCAGCTTGTTACATAGTGATTGACTACTCCTGTGTATCACATGTACAGCATATTGATATATGTTAGAAATCGCCATTTTGTTCCTAGACCACATTTTCTTGTGAACTATTTCGGGGCAGTCGGATAGCCTAGTGGTTAAAGCGTTCGCTCGTCACGCCGAGCACCCGGGTTCGATTCCCGACACAGGTACAATGTGTGAAGCCCATTTCTGGTGTCCCCCGCCGTGATATTGCTGGACTATTGCTAAAAGCGGCGTAAAACCAAACTCACTCACTCATTGTGAACTATTTCACAATAACAATTGACGACAATATCTCCCTCACAAACCATGAATGCACTCCATTAAATTTAAATATAACACGATTGTTGTCTTATGCTTGTCAGGAAACAACATAGATTAAATCATCACTTGCTCATTGCCTGTTGTAAGTGTAAACTCTTGTATTTGGGAAGGTACAGCTTCTGGCTTTGGAACCACACATCAGCACCTTTAGTCATTTCTGTTGGTATCAACTCATGGGGTACAGAAATGCAATATGGAACCGGAGATAAATATAGGATGACGGTCATTTCTTACGTAGAAGGATTCCAAAGTAACAGAGAATTCAAGCTGTGTGTTCTGATAGGCTATGGTCACTTCAAGGTAATGATTTTCCTGCAAACCAAAATAGTTGTAAAATAACATACTTTTGAGAAAACCTGTTGTCATTACTATTGACCTGTCAAGATCCTGGGCAAAATAGGTCTTCAGCAACCCATGCTTGCCGTATGAGGCGACTTAGCTTGTCGTAAGAGACGACTAACGGGATCGGGTGGTCAGGCTCGCTGACTTGTGGAAAAGGTTTTGTCATTGAATTTGAATTTGGAAACCCCGTGCCTAGAAAATTTCTAGCCTTGTGCTGTCCTTAGGAGATAAACATATTGTGTTTCAATTGTAGAGCAAGGTTACCTGTATATATAACCATGCTTAATTGAATTTGGAACCGAAAGTAAAGCATGAGTTTTCAAATGGTAAATTAAACTCGATCAAATCTGCAGGTAACCTTGCTCTACATTGCAAACACTGTGTGTTAATCTCCATTATATCATTACTAAATACAACGAGAACTCTTTCGTGTTAGCAAATATATTGAGTGAAGCGGCATGGGTTGAGTCCAGTGTTCTGAATGGGTTTGCGATCAGAATTTACGAAATCACCAGCCTGTTAACAGAAGATGGCACTCTATATGCAAGCAGTTTTTTTACACCGTTATGATTTGAAGGTTCGAATCCCGGATCACCCTGATTATGTTTCTAGATTTGTCAGCACCATACCAGTGCTCGTGGGTTTCACCAAAGTGATAAGCGTCCGAGACCTACATCACTTCGGGGTTTCCTCCAACATTAAGCTGACACGCCGTGATTTAACTGGTATACTATTATAAGCAGCGTTAAACCCAACTCACTCACTCACTACTTAAACAGGGGCATTTTGATGGTAAATGAAACCTCTGATTGATCATCAAGTTCAAGCATTCCTTAAAAAAAATGAAATAAAGACATGCAAAAAAGCATACGAAATTCTAATCTGTCATGTGTACTTTGTTTTCCTGGCAAAATGACTAGTAGCATAGTGAAGCAAGGTATCACCTGACACGTCCTGCGATTTGATGTATGTTGTGTATCATATCTGTTTCAGGTACTTGTAGATGACATCAAGGTGTTCACTCACCACGCCCCACAGAAACATTTGCCCATCACGAAAATCACAGTTGAAGAAGGCGTTCAAATAAAGAGTATCCACATTCAGTAAAAGGCAGAGTATGGAGACATGCGTCAACATCTGAATGAACATGAAATGATCGTGGATATTATTATCCCTTTCTTATTTACCCTCCAATCCATCACATTACACTTTGAATAGACACCAGACACAGGCTGAATCCGTGCATGTTGCTATTCAGGAGTAGTTTTATTTATATAAAATGTGTTTCCATGGCAAAAACAGTGGACTTTTCACTTTTCAATAATGTTTAGATTTTACGTGTCCAAGGCTACAGGTTGTAGAACTCATAGACCCTTCAATAATTTTTCATGCAACTTTGCATGCACATCAAATATCATACATCATATAATTCTGGGTTAGAAGAGGCCACAGCAACCTATGGGACAACTTAATAGAGCTGATGATCACTTTGGTTGGGTATGTTACATCGTACCCACAGCGGGGACACGGGTAGCCCAGTCGTCTAAGGCGCCGCGATTCGCTGTGCAGAGTTGCGTCCTTTGGGCACGCCAGAAACCTATAGTATGGGTTCGAATCGTCCCGATTGAGTTTCTAGATTTGTCCGCAACATACCCGTGCTCGTGGGTTTCACCGAAGTGGTAAACGTCTGAGACCTGCATCACTTCGCGCTTTCCTCCCACATTAAGCTGACACGCCGTGATATAACTGGAATACTGTTAAAAGTGGCGTTAAACCCAACTCACTCACTCGTACCCTCAGGGTACTCTGACAGTGTGAAACATTACTCATAATATGCTTTACTGGTTTGTCTGATCCACACTCGATTACTACAGGTCGCTTCCATACAGCTAGAATATTTCTGAAAGTGATGTTATTAATAAAATAAATAAAATGCCATAAATCAATTTAGGAATTCAGAATTCGTTATTTATTCAATTATGGAAACGTAAATAAAGCATTTATTTACTGGGGTAGAATAGGTCTTCAGCAACCCATGTTTGCCGTAAAAGGCGACTATGCTTGTCTTGGATGTAGACCTGTGAAGATCTGGGATAGAATAGGTCTTCAGCAACCCATGCTTGCCTTAAAAGGCGACTATGCTTGTGTTGTATGTAGACCTGTGAAGATCTGGGATAGAATAGGTCTTCAGTAACCCATGCTTGCCTTAAAAGGCGACTATGCTTGTGTTGTATGTAGACCTGTGAAGATCTGGGATAGAATAGGTCTTCAGTAACCCATGCTTGCCTTAAAAGGCGACTATGCTTGTGTTGTATGTAGACCTGTGAAGATCTGGGATAGAATAGGTCTTCAGTAACCCATGCTTGCCTTAAAAGGCGACTATGCTTGTGTTGTATGTAGACCTGTGACGATCTGGGATAGAATAGGTCTTCAGCAACCCATGCTTGCCTTAAAAGGCGACTATGCTTGTGTTGTATGTAGACCTGTGAAGATCTGGTATAGAATAGGTCTTCAGCAACCCATGCTTGCCTTAAAAGGCGACTATGCTTGTGTTGTATGTAGACCTGTGAAGATCTGGGATAGAACAGGCCTTCAGCAACCCATGCTTGCCTTAAAAGGCGACTATGCTTGTCTTGGATGTAGACCTGTGACGATCTGGGATAGAATAGGTCTTCAGCAACCCATGCTTGCCTTAAAAGGCGACTATGCTTGTCTTGGATGTAGACCTGTGACGATCTGGGATAGAATAGGTCTTCAGCAACCCATGCTTGCCTTAAAAGGCGACTATGCTTGTGTTGTATGTAGACCTGTGAAGATCTGGTATAGAATAGGTCTTCAGCAACCCATGCTTGCCTTAAAAGGCGACTATGCTTGTGTTGTATGTAGACCTGTGAAGATCTGGGATAGAACAGGCCTTCAGCAACCCATGCTTGCCTTAAAAGGCGACTATGCTTGTCATGGATGTAGACCTGTGACGATCTGGGATAGAATAGGTCTTCAGCAACCCATGCTTGCCGTAAAAGGCGACTAATGTTTGTCATGGATGTAGACCTGTGACGATCTGGGATAGAATAGGTCTTCAGCAACCCATGCTTGCCTTAAAAGGCGACTATGCTTGTCATGGATGTAGACCTGTGAAGATCTGGGATAGAATAGGTCTTCAGCAACCCATGCTTGCCTTAAAAGGCGACTATGCTTGTCATGGATGTAGACCTGTGACGATCTGGGATAGAATAGGTCTTCAGCAACCCATGCTTGCCTTAAAAGGCGACTATGCTTGTCTTGTATGTAGACCTGTGAAGATCTGGGATAGAATAGGTCTTCAGCAACCCATGCTTGCCTTAAAAGGCGACTATGCTTGTCTTGTATGTAGACCTGTGAAGATCTGGGATAGAATAGGTCTTCAGCAACCCATGCTTGCCTTAAAAGGCGACTATGTTTGTCATGGATGTAGACCTGTGAAGATCTGGGATAGAATAGGTCTTCAGCAACCCATGCTTGCCTGAAAAGCGACTATGCTTGTCTTGGATGTAGACCTGTGAAGATCTGGGATAGAATAGGTCTTCAGCAACCCATGCTTGCCTTAAGAGGCGACTATGCTTGTCTTGGATGTAGACCTGTGAAGATCTGGGATAGAATAGGTCTTCAGCAACCCATGCTTGCCTTAAGAGGCGACTATGCTTGTCATGGATGTAGACCTGTGAAGATCTGGGATAGAATAGGTCTTCAGCAACCCATGCTTGCCTTAAAAGGCGACTATGCTTGTGTTGTATGTAGACCTGTGAAGATCTGGGATAGAACAGGCCTTCAGCAACCCATGCTTGCCTTAAAAGGCGACTATGCTTGTCTTGGATGTAGACCTGTGACGATCTGGGATAGAATAGGTCTTCAGCAACCCATGCTTGCCTTAAAAGGCGACTATGCTTGTCTTGGATGTAGACCTGTGACGATCTGGGATAGAATAGGTCTTCAGCAACCCATGCTTGCCTTAAAAGGCGACTATGCTTGTGTTGTATGTAGACCTGTGAAGATCTGGTATAGAATAGGTCTTCAGCAACCCATGCTTGCCTTAAAAGGCGACTATGCTTGTGTTGTATGTAGACCTGTGAAGATCTGGGATAGAACAGGCCTTCAGCAACCCATGCTTGCCTTAAAAGGCGACTATGCTTGTCATGGATGTAGACCTGTGACGATCTGGGATAGAATAGGTCTTCAGCAACCCATGCTTGCCGTAAAAGGCGACTAATGTTTGTCATGGATGTAGACCTGTGACGATCTGGGATAGAATAGGTCTTCAGCAACCCATGCTTGCCTTAAAAGGCGACTATGCTTGTCATGGATGTAGACCTGTGAAGATCTGGGATAGAATAGGTCTTCAGCAACCCATGCTTGCCTTAAAAGGCGACTATGCTTGTCATGGATGTAGACCTGTGACGATCTGGGATAGAATAGGTCTTCAGCAACCCATGCTTGCCTTAAAAGGCGACTATGCTTGTCTTGTATGTAGACCTGTGAAGATCTGGGATAGAATAGGTCTTCAGCAACCCATGCTTGCCTTAAAAGGCGACTATGCTTGTCTTGTATGTAGACCTGTGAAGATCTGGGATAGAATAGGTCTTCAGCAACCCATGCTTGCCTTAAAAGGCGACTATGTTTGTCATGGATGTAGACCTGTGAAGATCTGGGATAGAATAGGTCTTCAGCAACCCATGCTTGCCTGAAAAGCGACTATGCTTGTCTTGGATGTAGACCTGTGAAGATCTGGGATAGAATAGGTCTTCAGCAACCCATGCTTGCCTTAAGAGGCGACTATGCTTGTCTTGGATGTAGACCTGTGAAGATCTGGGATAGAATAGGTCTTCAGCAACCCATGCTTGCCTTAAGAGGCGACTATGCTTGTCATGGATGTAGACCTGTGAAGATCTGGGATAGAATAGGTCTTCAGCAACCCATGCTTGCCTTAAAAGGCGACTATGCTTGTGTTGTATGTAGACCTGTGAAGATCTGGGATAGAACAGGCCTTCAGCAACCCATGCTTGCCTTAAAAGGCGACTATGCTTGTCTTGGATGTAGACCTGTGACGATCTGGGATAGAATAGGTCTTCAGCAACCCATGCTTGCCTTAAAAGGCGACTATGCTTGTCTTGGATGTAGACCTGTGACGATCTGGGATAGAATAGGTCTTCAGCAACCCATGCTTGCCTTAAAAGGCGACTATGCTTGTGTTGTATGTAGACCTGTGAAGATCTGGTATAGAATAGGTCTTCAGCAACCCATGCTTGCCTTAAAAGGCGACTATGCTTGTGTTGTATGTAGACCTGTGAAGATCTGGGATAGAACAGGCCTTCAGCAACCCATGCTTGCCTTAAAAGGCGACTATGCTTGTCATGGATGTAGACCTGTGACGATCTGGGATAGAATAGGTCTTCAGCAACCCATGCTTGCCGTAAAAGGCGACTAATGTTTGTCATGGATGTAGACCTGTGACGATCTGGGATAGAATAGGTCTTCAGCAACCCATGCTTGCCTTAAAAGGCGACTATGCTTGTCATGGATGTAGACCTGTGAAGATCTGGGATAGAATAGGTCTTCAGCAACCCATGCTTGCCTTAAAAGGCGACTATGCTTGTCATGGATGTAGACCTGTGACGATCTGGGATAGAATAGGTCTTCAGCAACCCATGCTTGCCTTAAAAGGCGACTATGCTTGTCTTGTATGTAGACCTGTGAAGATCTGGGATAGAATAGGTCTTCAGCAACCCATGCTTGCCTTAAAAGGCGACTATGCTTGTCATGGATGTAGACCTGTGAAGATCTGGGATAGAATAGGTCTTCAGCAACCCATGCTTGCCTTAAAAGGCGACTATGCTTGTGTTGTATGTAGACCTGTGAAGATCTGGGATAGAAGAGGTCTTCAGCAACCCATGCTTGCCTTAAGAGGCGACTATGCTTGTGTTGTATGTAGACCTGTGAAGATCTGGGATAGAATAGGTCTTCAGCAACCCATGCTTGCCTTAAGAGGCGACTATGCTTGTGTTGTATGTAGACCTGTGAAGATCTGGGATAGAAGAGGTCTTCAGCAACCCATGCTTGCCTTAAGAGGCGACTATGCTTGTCATAGATGTAGACCTGTGAAGATCTGGGATAGAATAGGTCTTCTGCAACCCATGCTTGCCTTAAAAGGCGACTAATGCTTGTCGTAGAGCTGGAATATTACTGAGTGCAAGAGACAAACAAACAACAACGTCGGGATGAAGAAAGCATTCTGCCAAATCGTAACGCCACTTGTAATCATCACTTTAGGACGAAGAATTGGGGACTGAGGCTGGAGTTATATCGATTACATGGTCTTCTTCACCTTCAATATAGGAAGTATGAAGATGAAGGAGTAAGTCGATACTGTTTACAACATTTTCAGCTTTAGCAGCTATTGCATTAAGGTAAGCCAGGGCAAAGGCAAACCAGTTGTCACCACTCTTAACGAACCACGATGATACACACAATCGGTAAGGGCCTAAGAACCTGTTGGCGCAATTCCTGCCGGAATAGTGCTAAAGGAAGCATAACACTATACTCATTCACACACGCTCACTACTCCAAAGTATCCATACTTATGTACGAGTAATGGTTCAATAAGGCTCCAGACTGCATAGGTTGAACAAATACCACTATGTTTGATAAGAAGAAGTGCTGCATTCACAAAACAAACAGGTTGACGTAAGTCCACTGTGTGTAATATTTTTATCTGTATAAAGCTTGAGAGGTGAATGTTATAACCTGTGTATCTATATAGGTATAGAGTGGATAAAACGACAATTGTTACAAGTGGTGAAGAGACTAACCATTCAACGGTTCAGAGGAAAATATATACACTTTTATTTTGTAATTATTTTTTATTTTGTAATGTTATTGGGATTGAGCTACTGTTGGTGGTGTTTTTCTTCACCTTTAATTTGTGAAGATGAGTGAATTTTGTTTTACACCACAGTTGACATTATTCCATCAATAAAACCATGGTGGCCAGTAAAGGTAAACTGTAAACTGTAAACTGTAAAGGTCAAGGTAAGCCAAACCAGTCACTGTCACTTGTAAAGAACGAGTAGGCACGATATATTTTTTTCTGGAAACTTGCTAAACACGCTAACTACTCTAAAGTGTCTGTACCCATGTTCATGTACTTGAGATATAAAGGTACATTCTTCATTGGTTAGTTTAATTCCAGTGTCTGTGATCAAATAAGGTTCAATTCTTCATTGGTTAGCGTAATTCCAGTGGCTGTGATCAAATAAGGTTCAATTCTTCCTTTAGTTGGCGTAATTCCAGTGTCTGTGATCAAATAAGGTTCCATTCTTCATCGGTTGGCGTAATTCCAGTTGCTGTGATCAAATGAGGTTCCAGAATGCATTCGCAAAGATTCATTTAGTAGTTACAAGGGCAGCCTCATAATATCTCTCTTTTAAGTTTTTCTCCAAAACAGCAGTTTGTTCAAAGTTTCAAGAACTCCGAATGTTCAAGTTTTTATTCCAACAAAATGAACCAACGTCTGATTATAGAAAATTTTTACAGGACAATGAAAATGTATGAACACACAATGCCCTTAAGAAAGTGGTCAAATGTAACAGATGTTGGGATAATACTTTCTCAGTAAAGTACAGTCGTCTGACTTCCATTTTTTGAAAGCCTCGATGGCTGAGTGGGTTAGATCGCTGACATTGTGTGCTGGTGATTAGGTGCTTCATTTTGGCAGTGTTGGTTTGAATCCCGGACGGGACTAAACCCCCAATAGAACGAGAATCTGTACTTTATTGAGAAAATGTTATCCTAAGTCTGTTACATGGAAATTTATATTGATTTATTCGAAGATAGATAAGATGGATGCTGACATAACACACACGTGCTGATCAGTACAATTCAAACCCAGAGAGTTCCAGCATCCAGTGCTACAGTGCTATTAAATTCTGACGAGCAAGCTGTCACGCAAGTAAGATGTTCTACAATGAAACATTTCCAAGTTATGAATTTTGATACTCTTCTGCAATTCTCAAAATATTTAAGAAATACATTTCAGAAACACACCTTTGTCATGGTGGTTCTTGAGGCCAAGAGGCTAACTGGAGCCACAAGGCTCTGCAGCTACCTGCCTGACTTAGGGCGGACCATTTGATTTCTAGAGGGGGTGGGGGAAACAAATTACAGTTCGTAGTTTTGTGTAAATAAAAAGCTCAGTCTCCATCTGCTCGTAAAAAAATAACTCAGCCTCAATAAAAAGTCTCGACCACAATATGGCCATCCTCATCAATACAAAATATTTTGTGAGTAAAGCCGTATTTTTTTACTGAGAGACAGTATGCCTCTAGCCCTTTATTAATAATAATAATTTCAAATCTTCCATTTCAAGAGGTCATGTCATATGTTGACTCCGATGGAAAATGACCATTAAGCATCATATACCCTTACTTGGAAACTGACGAGCAAGAGAAATGTTACCAATTGTTTGTTTGTTTGTTGCTAAAAACAGAACCGGACGATTCTTGTGTGGTCAAAAGACGTGAATTAACAGCATCATTTCAAGTTCCGCCATGAGAATCAAGTTGGCCTAAAATGTACCTATTGTAGTTTGAGATGCATCAGTTGTGATGATGAAGGGTTACATGTCTGAAGCCTATTTCCGGTGTTCCCCGCCATGACATTGCTGGAATATTGCTAAAAGCGGAGTAAAACCATTTTTACTCACTGAGGATGAGCCGACTAACACAATTCCTATCATGACATCCTGTAAACAGTTTCCGTTTGGTTGGAAGAGAAAGAGAAAGAAAGGATAATATACAAATGTTCGGCTCTTATGGTGTGTGGCAGCTCATGAAGCTTACTAAGATAACAATAGTCAATGCAAGTGAATAAATAACTAGTCTTGATTATCCGCAGAAACAGATTGCCATTTGGCGTGAAGCGCAAAATGAATGTGAGGTGAGGTGAGGTGAGGTTAGGTGAAATGGGGTTTAACGTCACGTCCAAGATTATTGCACTTACATAGCGACGTGCATGTACATGTGTGTGTTTGTGTGGCTGCTTGTACTAGTCCGGACTGATGCCGATTTATAGTGCTAGCTCACTGAGATACCATGCCACAGTTTGACATGAATACCCCACTTAGACACAGTATACTGACTCTGGGCCGACCAGTCCTTGTTTTAGCCCCTTAATGCCGAGCGCCAGACAGGGTAACAACAAGTACCATCTTTTAACGTCTTTTGGTATGATGCGGTCGGGGGTCGAAACCCGGACCTTCTGCTCTCCGGGCGGACGCTCTACCTCTAGACCACGGAGGCGGTCGTATCTTCAGTAAGACGTTCAGTGTCCATGACTGGTGTGGTTATGAAATGAAAATGATCCATCAATGCTAGAGACGCGACTGGTTTTGCATCAAGTAAAATACATGGAGACAAATTCATTAAAATAATTTATTTGTTTTTACAAGACATGAATGATAGATATATATACATATACACACAGTGACACTGCTTGTTAGGACTTCACACTTCTTACAGCTCTATATATTATGAGGGTGCATTGCTTAATGTTCCACATACAAATACAATTTCTTAGAAGTTGACAGATGACGAAGTAGACACAATTTATGGAGGGATTTGCTTCACAACTATAAGTATCTGTGCCCAAACATTGCTTTAATAGTATGAAGTTGTTATACATACCGTATTCAACGTAATAAGCACCCAGGGCACTCTCAAAATTAGAAATAAGGGGCTCTTATTAGAATATTTTTTGGTGGTGGAAAAAAAACAGAGTTGAAAGATAAATTTTGAGGTTTATGCTGACAGCCTGAAATGTTATATACAAGAAATACATTTTTCCAGAATTTAATTGCCCATAATTAATTTATTAACACACGAGTGCGTATTATACGCAAATAAATAAGTGTTGTGTACATTGATCAATCGGCAGGGGTGCTAATTGGTATTGTTCAATAGCCAATATGTTAGCAAATATCGCCGTGGGCGATTAGAGCAGGCCGCTTATTACGTCGAATACGCTAAATTGCGTCTACTTCAACAAACAAATCATCTTGTTCATCACGACAATTTCACTGGTAACAGGTTGGTGGGTCGAAATAAATTAAACAAACAAAAGTCTCATTTCAAATATTTACGTAATAATTTTATACATTTTCAACAGGTATTAATTAAAGTATATAAATAATTTATTCATATCATAAGCAACAGTAAACAAGTTAATTCTTTCGATGTTTTTCTTATTTATGGTCGCCCGAACTGCTTTTCATTTTATTTGTTCACATTTCAAATTTGGGGAGTCATCGGATTTCTAACCAAGTGTTAAAAAGTCGGACATTGACAGTGTTTCTCTGTACACCCTGCCCCAAGTCACAGCAAGCTTTTATATACATCCATCAATCGGGACGGTCTCAATCACACACTTCACATCCCTTAGGGAAAAGAGATAAGGGGTGTCATGAAAAAATGAAACAGGGACAGAGGGGTGTTACCAAAATATATGACGGCGGTCGGGTAGCCACGTGGTTAAAGCGTTCGCTCGTCACGCAAAAGGTCCAGGTTCGATACCCGACATGGGTACAATGTGTGAAGCCCATTTCTGGTGTCCTCCGCCATGGTATTGCTGGAATATTGCTAAAAGCGGCATAAAACCATACTCACTCACTCACTCACCCACCCACCCACCCACCCACTCACTCACTCACTCACTCACTCACTCGCTCACCCACCCACTCACTCAAACTTATCAAAACTCTAGGGGGGTGACAGCAATATTTAGTCAAATAAAAAATTCCTAAATTTAAACATTGTCTAGGGACTGTTCATTCAAAATTGTTTCATGAATGGAAAGGTAGGTGGGGTGTGGTGAAATAGGGTTTAACATCGCGTCCAAGATTATTGCTCTTATATAGCGACGTGCATGCAAGTGTGTGTATGTGTGTGTATGGCTGCCTGTATAAGTCCAGACAAATGTCTATTTTAGAGTGCTAGCTCACTGAGATACCACCGCAGTTTAAACATAAATACTCCACTCTGACACAGTATACTGACTCCGAGCCCACCAGTCCTTGGCCCTTTAATGCTGAGCGCTAGGCATGGTAACAACAAGTACCATCTTCTTATGTCTTTCAGGTGATGACACGGCTTGGGATCAAAACACGGACCTTCCTCTCTCCGGGCAAACGCTCTGCCTCTGGACCACGGAGGCAGTCACAAAAACTAGGGGATGGGGAGAAGGGCAAAATATGACCCTGACCAATCCTACTGACCAGTCCCTTATCTGACTCAGTGACAAGAGAGCATATATTTGGACAATTAAAGGGGTTTGATGAGTGACAAATTATCTAATAAGGTTAGGTGAGGTGCAATTGGGTTTAACGTCGCGTCCAAGATTATTTCACTTATATAGCGTCGTGCATGTATGTGTGTGTGACTGCTTGTACTAGTCCGGACTGATGCTGATTTATAGTGCTAGCCCACTGAGATACCATGCCGCAGTTTAACATGAATACCCCACTTAGACACAGTATACTGACTCCGAGCCGACCAGTCCTTGTTTTAGCCCCTTAATGCCGAGCGCCAGACAGGGTAACAACAAGTACCATCTTTTAAAATCTTTTTGTATGATGTGGCCGGGAATCGAACCCCAGACCTTCCGCTCTCGGGGCGGACACCCTACAACTAGACCACGGAGCCAGTCTTATCTTAAAAGACATAAAGCATGCAGTTTCAAATCAGTTGTCAGAATTCTGAGAATGAGTAAATATCTGGAATGATGGCATCATTTGGAGAGAAAGGAGTATTTAGCACAGCTTTGACCAGTATTAAAGAAGTACGACGCTGGTCAGCGTGATATTGAAGAAAAACCAAAGTAATGGAAATCATTACCATCTTTGTGAAACCAACAAGCAGGAATGGTCTGAAGGAAAACAAGTAGATCCTTGCACATGAAAGGGAAGCAACTCTTGAGTGAATTGCAGCACTTTAAACCACTGGGCTAACTTTGAAAAGCTATTGAACGAGCGGATCACTGGAAAATTTCAGTACCGTGTTGCTAAGCCTTAGAAATTTGTTTCTTTAAAGATGAATGTAAACCGAACATCAATAGTCCCTAATTTGTACCTAATCCTGCTTGAACCAGACAAGATTGTTTACTGTGTCTATTTGTACCGGTAATATACTTGAGAACGACATGTTCAACATTCCCTTAACAAATACGCAACCATAAGTATTTCTGTGATATCTGGAATGTAATGCTGTATTTCTGAAAGGAAAAAAACTGTAGAATTGGCGATTCCTGGAAATGTCATGTTAATGTCATCAATATCAGACCTGTGCTAGAGTTCCTCATCATTTCTGTATATTCGAATTAAAACAAAGTCTTCAGATCTGATGCAATGTGCAGTATCTTCAAAATTGAAGAAAATGACTTGAAGTGACCACAAATCATGCTGACAAAATTGTTTGTAGTGCATGTAAGATTAACCAATCTTTTAAGTCATATTGTCCAAGTGATCACAATCATTTTCACTGTCCAATTGTTTGTTGTGCATATAGGATGAACCAATCTTTTAAGCCGTATTGTCCAAGTCATCACAATCATTCTCACTGTCCAGTTCTGTGAATTTATCTCAGCACAGGCGTTTCCCTTGAACATTCTCCAGTGTCAGTCTACGACCTTGACCGACTGGATGTGTGGTGAGAGCACGACCGGTGACCCTTGACCTGCTAACCTCTTGAAGATCTGACCTCCTTGCTGTGATGGGAACTTGCTTGCTGCTGCTTTCCCAATTGTTTGCTGAAAAAAACGACAAATTTAAACATTAAACTTTTAAGGAAACAAAAACAGATATTCATCCATAGTCATCGATAGGGGCTCCCAGGATTCGGGGTTAGACTGAGTGAGTGTGTTGGGTTTAACGCCGCTTTTAACAGTATTCCAGTTATATCGCGGCGTGTCAGCTTAATGTGGGAGGAAAGGTCGAAGTGATGCAGGTCTCAGACGTTTACCACTTCGGTGAAACCCACAAGCACGGGTATGGTGCTGACAAACCTAGAAACATAATCGGATGAACCAGGATTCGAACCCACAATCATAGGTTTCTGGTGTGGCCAAGGGATGCAACTCTGCACAGCAAATCGCGGCTCCCCCCTCGGGGTCAGAATAGGTCCAAGGAAATCTATGCTGTTTGTAGGCGACCAAATTGATCGGGTGGTCAGATTTGGTCACAATCAGGTGACTGATATGATGAAATAGACAGACAAAGGTTCTTCATATACACTTGTATTCAATATCCATCAGCCAACACAATACACCTCCTGCACCCACACAGGTTGTCACTCAACTGCCTGCCTAGAGCAAACCAAGATGGCCGCCGTAAAGTTATTCCCAAATCATAGAGGGCAGTTTCGTATTCGAGGGGAAGTTTCGTATCCACACATTAACATGATATTGTGTGCAAATATCCACGCCTTTGGGAAAAAAGACATACAATCAACCAAGTCACCATAGCTTAATGTGGGAGGAAAACCCGAAGTGATGCAGGTCTCAGACGTTTACCACTTCGGTGAAACCCACGGGCGTTATCATGCTGAAACTTGTGGTTGCGGTGACATGCCAAATGAGGTATGGCGTGTGGTCTCAATACTTGATCAATGTACCGAGCTGCTGTGACACCATTGCCTCTCCCTGGACCGATGTTCTGGAAGACCACAGGGCCGACCCTCTGTGCAAGACCAATTCCACCCCACACCATGACGCTCGGACCAGCCCACGAGTCTCTCTCAACAACACAAGCATCCAAATTATGTTCCCCACGGCGTCACCAGACTCTCTCTGCCATCTGCTGTTGAGATACAGTAACGGCTCTCGTCTGAGAAGAGGACTCTTCTCCGTTGCTGATGGCGCCAATGCTGGTGCTTTGTTGCCCACTGAGTAGAGGTGAGGTGAAATGGGGTTTAACGTCGCGTCCAAGATTATTGCACTTATAAAGCGACGTGCATGCACGTGTATGTGTAAAGCGCCAGCTCACTGAGATACCATGCCGCAGTTTAACATGAATACCCCACTCAGACACAGTATACTGACTCCGAGCCGACCAGTCCTTGTTTTAGCCCCTTAATGCCGAGCGCCAGACGGGGTAACAAGTACCATCTTTTAACGTCTTTTGGTATGGCGCGGCTGGGGATCGAACCCCAGACCTTCTGCTCTCCGGGTGGTTGCTTTACCACTAGACCACAGAGGCGGTTTGCCCACTGAGAGATGTTAGGCGACACTCATGGGTCACCTGCCCGACTGACCTGTTGGGTTTTCAAAATATTTTTAACACTGGTTATTAATGACATTTGAATCTGTTTATCAGTTACCTTGTTGACAGGCTGATGCCTCTCAACGATGACAGATGCCATGGGAGGAGCTAAGGTGGCGCCTGATGCTGTCTGACCACGAGTGGACTTTCCCGAATCGACCTTGGCAGTGACCTTAGCAGTGATGACCTTGCCGCGATGTGAAGATGATGTGGCGCTGGTGGGACGAGATGACACCTACAAGGACACACTGGAATTCTGATTACCAGATACATTGTCAGGTAGATTAAACTCACCTACCATTCATCAAGGACTGGGGGATGATTGGACATTGATCTATGCCCTGACAGCAACCATCTGTCCACACGAGCACAGAGCTCATGCTTAAGTGTGCCCTTAGAGCTTCATCCTCTACATCTCCAGGGTCCACTTGCACAAAGCGATCGTAGCGCTAAGATGATCGTAACTAACATTCTTTATCATAGGCTTACGATAGTCTTAGCGCTAAGATCGCTTTGTGCAAGTGGGTCCAGGCCCCCGTTCCTCAAAGCGATCGTAGCGCTAAGATGATCGTAACTAACATTCTTTATCATAGGCTTACGATAGTCTTAGCGCAAAGATCACTTTGTGCAAGTGGGTCCAGGGCCCCGTTCCTCAAAGCGATCTTAGCGCTACGATGACCGTAAGCCTATGTTAAAGTATGGGACTTACGATCACCTTAGCGCTAAGATCGTTTTGTGCAAGTGGGTCCAGGGCTCACATTTCGGTAAACCTACACTACCCACTGGATCCTATCCCGTGGTTCTCGCGATTTTAGATTATCCACCCTCTGATCCCCCCAGTTCCTTAATAAATTATCATTACTCACAGTGACCTACAACTCATTAATTAACTTTTTACATTCGGACGATAATTACAGTCCCAACAACCAATTTACTTTCGAAATTTAGCTGTCTAAATCGGCCTGGACCAAACCAGACGTTCTCTCACTTTGAAGTGAGCTCAATCATTGTCAGCTAAAATAACAATACTAATCGTGCATGTTTTGTTTGTTTGTTTGTTTGTTGTTTAACGCCGCACTCATCAATATTCCAGCTATATGACGGCGGTCTGTAAATAATCAAGGCTGGACCAGATAATCCAGTGATTGACATCATGAGCATCGATCAACGTAATTGGGATTAATGATATGCATCAACCAAGTCAGCGAGCCTGACCACCCGATCCTGTTAGTCGCCTCTCTGATCCTGCACATAATCCTATTGATCCTAACACTTTGTTGTCCGATTACTGTTTTGCTCTCCTGTTAATGAGAAACTCAGCCTAGTTAGACTAACTCAGTGTCATGAGCGTGTCAATAAATGATGGTAAACACAGCTTGTCATTATCAAACGCTCCAACTTACAGAGACACTCCAAGTTATGTGGACGGCAAATCGGCGCTTGGATAAATTCCCAGGTTTTTTCTGATTGGCTGAACGACTTGAACAGATAGATGCGTAGACAGAGAAAGAAAATTCTGCTGTTAATAGATAACGCTCCATCTCATCCAAACACGGGGTAGAATAGATCTTCAGCAACCCATGCTTGCCGTAAAAGACGACTATGCTTGTCGTAAAAGGCGACTAACAGGATCGGGTGGTCAGGGTCGCTGACTTGGTTGACACATGTCATCGTATCCCAATTGTGTGGATCGATGCTCATGGCATTATTTACTGGATTGTCTGGTGCAGACTTGATTATTTACAGACCACCGTCATATAGCTGGAATACTGCTGAGTGCGGCGTTAAACAACAAACCAATTGGTAGAGATTCCACTGTACAAGTTCTTTACAACCAATAAAGAAGTTGTATAATACACAGACTTGTATCCCTTGTCCATTGTACAAACCTCTGAATGCCACCTAAAGAAGTTATGAAACAGACCTAGTCACACTTGATCTAGGCTGTGACACTGTTGATGTACGAGACCCCTGGCTGGTGACTATACGAGGCAGGGTGGGAGACATGATATAGACCTAGTCACACTTGATCTAGGCTGTGACACTGTTGATGTACGAGACCCCTGGCTGGTGACTATACGAGGCAGGGTGGGAGACATGATATAGACCTACTCACACTTGATCTAGGCTGTGACACTGTTGATGTACGAGACCCCTGGCTGGTGACTATACGAGTTCAGGGTGGGAGACATGATATAGACCTACTCACACATGATCTAGGCTGTGACACTGTTGATGTACGAGACCCCTGGCTGGTGACTATACGAGTTCAGGGTGGGAGACATGATATAGACCTACTCACACTTGATCTAGGCTGTGACACTGTTGATGTACGAGACCCCTGGCTGGTGACTATACGAGTTCAGGGTGGGAGACATGATATAGACCTACTCACACTTGATCTAGGCTGTGACACTGTTGATGTACGAGACCCCTGGCTGGTGACTATACGAGGCGGGGCGGGGTCAGAAGGTTTAGACATGTAGACAGACTCCTGCGGTATTGTCTTGGAGTGACCGTAAGCTTTGTCCAGGACATAACTGTCCAGATTGTCTGCTATATCATCAGGGGAAACACGCTTCCCGGTAGAAGCTGAAAACAAACCAAAATCATGGTGAGTGAGTGAGAGAGAGAGAGAGAGAGAGAGAGAGAGAGAGAGAGACACACACTTCGGTGCAGTGGTGATTTAGCATAACTCCACTGCAACAGGCTAATTTGCATATCACTAGACCAGACTTTTCTCTTGTTTGTAAACAAACACGCTTTTTCAGAAATAAGAAAAGAACGCACTAATGCAACATTCGTGACCAGCTCGTGTTATTCCGGGACAACCTGAATAGCGACTCGTGCCCCTCTAATGGCCATTTTTGCGACCGGGTTCTTTCTTAGCGCACACGGGCATACCTAAAACAATTGTCCACTCGTTGTGTAATGGTTCACATATATTTCCCCATATATCATTTATATTTCAGATGCAATTAAAAGCACATCTGGAGGTTCGTAATTATACAGTATGATTGAACACATTTAACTGTGTCTTTGGTATATTTTTAGAAGCAAGACATATGCAAAATCAAAAATTATTTCTGTGGTATTCTTTGACGAAGAACTTGAAATCATATGCGCATTTTGATTGGTTTGTCGTATTTTCGCACATAACATTCATCGATAGGGGGACGAATCTTCTTGCAGGTTACGGAAAGGGGCGAGTGGTGACGAATGACTTATTCAAGTATTGTATAGATATGCTACTACAACTGTGACAGTAAGTTGCGTGACAATACAAAATTACACATCAAAGTAACCAATGTTGGCAGTGTTAGAAATTGTCACTAGTCCTGTAGTCCTTGCCAAACTGCCCAATAGTTAAGGTATCATAAGGACTAGTAGAAATTGGCATTTTATAAGGGTTTGGCTTTACGCTATCATTATAAGGACTTGTGGACTAAAAATGTTAGTTTCTACCCCTGGTTGGATAACTATGTGTGCGTGTGTGTTTGATGTGTGTGGTTTGGTGTGTGTGTGTGTGTGTGTGTGTGTGTGTGTGTGGTGTGAGTGTGTGTGTGGTGTGTGTGTGTGTGTGTGTGTGTGTGTGTGTGTGTGTGTGTGTGTGTGTGTGTGTGTGTGTGTGTGTGACCTACCTTGTCCCTCCTCCCCCTCCTCCTCCCCGTGGAACATGGTCATGGCCTCCAGGTTGAGGGCACACACTCCCCTCATGAAGGCCTTCTTCATTGCCTCCTCATAGTGCTCCCGCTCCACGTTCATCCGCCCGATCTTCACATGTGCAGCCTCCAGCTCCTCGTTCAGCTGCAAGGGAAGCAACACTGCACCTCACAAGTCTTAACTTGGTATTGCATCCTTACACATGTAGCGGTCATAAGATTGCAGAGTCCCGTGATGGGATTCGAACCACGGACCTTCTGATCCGAGGTCGGATGCCTTGTCCACATGACCAAAGAGGTTAACCCCGTCAGCAAGCTGACAAGGTAAGGATGTCATCTGTGGGATGACTCCACACCCTGCTACATACTCCCTCCTCAACAGAAGGCACGTCCCAACCGCATAGTAGGGTACTAAGGCTTATTTTGCCCATATTTAATATAAACGTGCTCAGCCCCACGTTGGGCGCCAATGTAGCAGCCATAAAATTTCCGACTCCCATGATGGGATTCGAACCAAGGACCTTCTGATCCGAGGTCAGACGCCTTGTCCACATGACCAAAGAGGTTAACCCCGTCAGCAAGCTGACAGGGTAAGTATGTCATCTGTGAGATGACTCCACACCCTGCTACACATATAAAAGTTGGAAATGGACACAATTAAAATCCACTGCAATTCCCACTGGATACAAACAAGTTTCATCTTACCGAGGCAAGAGAGTTAACTGACTATAAAAGTCCAGTTTCCACCCTTGCCGAACTAGGCTGGTATTATGAAGTTACATTTAGGCTGGACTAACGTGTCTATGCATAGTCCAATCAAAATCGCGAACCGAAATCAAAATCAGGTTAGTAAAATGTCATGCAGAGTTCGGGCGATTGCAGGATTTGCAAAGCATGTGCACCGCCAACTCATTGTCAACAGATATTTTCTAAATCTTTTCAAGTTTTTAATCAAGGTGCTCATGTGATTTGATGCATTTCGCGATGTAAGATCCGTTTTATCACAATACAGATGTTGATTATCAATCAGATCGTCTTGTCTGGACGCTTCCTTTTTGTTTGAAACAAATGCAAGTGATACGAGAGGTGGAATCTGATTGGCCCATAGGAGAGTCATAGAAGGGACATAACTCAAATAAACAATGGTGGCGCTACAATCGATCCCAGGAATTCCAGCCTAGTTCGGCAAGGGTGGAAACTGGACTTTTATAGTCAGTTAACTCCCTTGCCTCGGGAAGATGACAAGTTTGGATTTTGGAACAGAGCTAATAACATTGTGGCATGTATGGCAGATTAATCTGATATTTCTGTTCTGATACGAAATAGAGTTAGTGTTCAGACAGTTACTGGCAGGTTTTCTGGGTAAAGTTGTCAGCCTGAACCCCAGCGAGGTTTAACCAAGGGTCCCCACACTTGGACCAAGTGAACGCGCTCATACGTCTCTCTCTTAACATGCCGGCAAGTAAAGCTGTTGACTGAAGTTAACACATAGAGATTATGATACGAGCATGTGTGGCATACTCGTTTTACGAAATGAGTGTCAGATTCTTGTATTTCCTGAGCGAGAGCGGGTTTCGTAAAATCAGTATGACACAAAAGCGTCTACCGTATTTGATGTAATAAGCGCCCTGTTCTAATAAGGGCCCACGGCGATATTTGCTAATACACATGTATTGGCAAGTGAACAATCCAAATGAGCATCCTTTCCGATTGATCAATGTACACAAGACTTATTTATTTATTCGTGTATAATACGCACTCGTGTGTTATAAATGTTATATGCACCCTTAATTATGGGCAATTAAATACTGGAAAATGTATCAGTTGTATATAAACAGTTCAGACCGTCAGCATAAACCACAAAATTTATCTTTCAACTCTGTCTTTTTCAACCAAAATAATATTCTAATAAGAGCCCCCTATGTCTAATTTTTAGAGCGCCGTCGGCGCTTATTACGTGGAATATGGTACTGATTTCTTTACTACCCATTATTTCTTAATCGTTTTGAGCTCCCCTTTAAAAAAATGCACTTATCACGACCGCCGTCCACAATACGATTTGAATGACGCCAACAATGCTGTCCACATGACGTAAACAATCCATTGGTGCGTGTCAAGTCATATTTGAACTGGTGCACATACGATTTTTTTAACTCATTTATTTCTAACCCTTTGGGTAATAACATAAACTAATGCACATTTAGGTTAAAAAAGTTAACAGGTCATTCCGTATCCCGTTGGTTTTATATCCCTTGTGCACTTTTGTAATCGGGTAGTTTCGTTTTCCATTGTGTCGTTTGGTAACCAAGTTGTTTGGAATAAGGCTTTTTTCAAGGATAGAATTTCGGATAGCACCTGACAATAAATGTCCTTGTTAGTTACAGTTTCAGTACAATATACCAAAAGATTCATATAATGTTAACATTAACACAAACTTCCTACAGATATGGAACACCAAAATTCAAAAAAGGGCTTTTCAAGGTTTTTCAAGGCTGTCAAACTGTCATTTTCAAAGCTTTTTTAGTTGGGTCATTAGCCTTAGTCAGTCAATATTTTATTAAATCCAGCATACTGTACATTAGTCGAAGACCAAAACAGCAGTATGACAATCACACATTTTCCAACAAGATATATTTTTAACTAAAAAAACCAGAGTCATCAGAAAGATGACATATCCCCCCGGCAGCTGTCTGTAAAGTAACCACTAGTAAATGTGCAATTCTGTATATAATGAGTCAACAGTTGAATGTTCTTTAAGAAGCATACATTGTTTACCCACTGAATGGTTTTCGAATTCTGGCCCGGAAACGAACCCGAAAAGATTTCAAAAGGCATCACTTCAGTATGTGCCTGATAGTTTTGCCAAGTTTCGATCATATACACTGAATGGTTTTCGAATTCTGCCCCGGAAACGAACCCCATCCCCAATTGAGTCTATGTCCAACTTCATTCCATAACTTTTTTTAAAAAAAATAAAAATTAGAAAAATCCCAAAATATCAAAAGGCACCACTTCAGTATGTGCCTGATAGCTTTGCCAAGTTTCGATCAAATACACTGTATGGTTTTCGAATTCTGCCCCGGAAACGAACCTCATCCCCAATTGAGTCTATGTCCAACTTCATTCCATAAAAATTTAAAAAAATAAAAATTAGAAAAATCCCAAAATATCAAAAGGCACCACTTCAGTATGTGCCTGATAGCTTTGCCAAGTTTCAATCAAATACACTGAATGGTTTTCGAATTCTGCCCCGGAAAAGGAAATGATTACGGACAGACTGACGGACAGACAGACTGGCTGATCGCTATATCACCCCCCGCATTATATGCCGGTGGGATAAAAAGAAAAAAAGTCTGTCATGAATTCTCCAGGATCTTTGGCACACAAATCTATCCCTGTCATAAATCTCCCTTAAACATCTTAGGTACATATTTTTGGGTGCTTTGGTACTTTTATTAAGTAAATATGTCATTTTGTACAAATTCAAGGCTTTTCAAAGTATTTTGGAGATTTTCAAGGCTTTTCACTGTTGACACAAGAAAATCAAAGCTTTTCAAGAGGGACCTTAAGAATCAGGGCTTTTTCAACCTCTAACCATTAGCAAAAATAAGAACAGTATCTGTCATGCCTATAAGTAGACAGATACTAGTAGTAACATATTTGTCAAGACGATCTGATCGATAATCAAGATCTTTATATTGTGATAAAACGAGTCTTTCACCGCGAAGTGCATCAAATCACGTGAGCACCTTGATTAAAAACATGAAAAGATTTAGAAAATATCTGTTGACAACGAGTTGGCGGTGCACATGTTTTGCAAATCCTGCAACCGACCGAAATCTACACGACAGTTTACAAACCGGATTTCGATTCTGTTACGCGATTTTGATTGGACTATGCATAGACTCGTTAATACTCCATAATATCAGCCTAGTTCGGCAAGGGTGGAAACTGGACTTTTATAGTCAGTTAACTCACTTGCCTCTGGTAGATGAAATATATGATACTATACAGTAAGCATTCTGGGGAACAAAAGAATCTGAGAGTAACAACCCTATTATGACACATAACTACCAGAACCTTAAAAATGAGATTCATTTGTTTAAGAAACTACTGCAATTGTCTCATTTTTTTAATAAAAGGTGGCAGTTTCTCCTTGCCATGTTCTAGAAGGAACTCTGCACCATTGACCACTAACCTGTCTGATTTTGGCTTCGTATTCATTGGTGAGTTGCAGACACACGTCCTGCGCCTTGGACTGACACGCCTTCTCCACGCGATGACGCCACTTTGTCTCTATGACGGAGTGCCAGGCAGCCCACACCTTGGCCGACAGACTCCTCTCATAGTGCTTCCTGGCCAGGTTACTGGCAAATGCCTGTTACAGGAGCCAGTCAATCGCATTAAAATCAGATCTTAGTTCTGGCTTTGGCTACACAAAGATCTGGGCCCACTTGCACAAAGCGAACTTAGCGCTAAGATGATCGTAACTCCCATACTTTAACATAGGCTTACAATAGTCTTAGCGCTAAGATTGCTTTGTGCAAGTGGGCCCAGATGACATCCCATTAAGGGTCACGTCAGAAATGGATGATTTTTTCCACAGACCCTACACCGATCTTGACATCTTGTGCTAACTGGCGAACAGTTATACGTCGGTCTGCCAAAATGGCGGTCTCCACTTGATGGATAGTGTCCTCATCAATGTAAGCTGTGATTAACTCAGAACATGTGATGTGATGTGAAATGGGGTTTACCATTGTTTTGAACAATATTGAGTGAGTGAGTGAGTTAATGCTTTACATCACATCGGCAATATTTCAGCCATATCGTGACGAGAAATTATACATTTTTAAATACATATATTTTAATTAAATTAAAATCTGTCTCCATGGACAGTTAAATCACTAGAATATCACAGATCATTATTTTAAAACTAGCATACAACCATAAAAAGGTTTATAATTAAACAGACATGAAACATTACAATGTAAAAAAGGGCTATAGATCGCCAGCATCTGAAGGTAGATCACCATGCTAGGTGAGTGAGTGAGTGAGTTTTGATTTTACGCCGCTTTTAACAATATTGCAGCAATATCACGGCGGGGGACACCAAAAATGGGCTTCACACATTGTACCCATGTTGGGAATCGAACCCAGGTCTTCGGCGTGACGAGTGAACGCTTTAACCACTAGGCTACCGACCGCCCCTTCACCATGCTAGGGTCCATGGGGACTTACAGTACTTTTGCTACCTGCATGGACCCCAGCCAGATTTACATCATCCCTTCAGAAGTTGGCAACAATTTGGAAATTTAGCCGAAATTAAAAGAACACAAATTCTACAATTAAAACTATGATAGGAATAACATTCTTTGAATGCTATGGACTTATTATACCCTCTCGGGAGAACAATATTGCATTTTGTGCGTGAATGCATTTGGCTGCTTGTACTCATCCGGATGGATGAAGGATTTATAGTGCTAGCCCACTGAGATACCATGCTGCAGTTTTAACATGGATAGGGCAATCGGGTAGGCTAGTGGTTAAAGCGTTCGCTCGTCACGCCGAAGACCCGGGTTCGATCCCCGACATGGGTACAATGTGTGAAGCCCATTTCTGGTGTCCCCAGCCGTGATATTGCTGGAATATTGCTAAAAGCGGCGTAAAACCATACTCACTCACTCACTCACTTTAACATGGATACCCCAGCGGTAGAAACTACAAGGTTTGAACCACTAGTTCTTATAATGATAACATACAGCAAAACCCTTAAAAAGGGCAAATTTCTACTAATCCTTCTGATACCTTAACTATTTGCAGAGCTCCAGATAAGCTTTTGGTGTTGTGGTATTTTACCCATGCATTGTAAAATCATTGGGTATCAGTAATTCTATCTGGGTATTCAAATTTCGGTAACCCAATAGTTTTTACACATGTGGGTATTTAAGTTAAATATTTAAAAACACTATTCATCTAGTCCCTGCAAACTGGTGTCGTGTGGGTTCGAGAGCTTTATAGGACTCAAAAATACCAGGATACTTCCACAAGAAAGTGTGATGGCCAATGATCATGATGTAACTGTCATTGAGGAGTTTGGCAAGGTTGACTGAATGCCCATTTATAATTTCAAAATAAGTTGCTGATTTGCTAATCGAATACGCAGGGTTACTTCACAATATTTTGATGATACGCACAAGTTTTATTTTTGTAATGTTCGTTGTGTATTTGATACGCTTGGATTTTATTTTACTGCGTATTTCTTCATTTCTGATGCATATTTTACGCAGATACGCAGCTTATATGGAGCTCTGTATTTGGCAGGACTAATGCCAATTTCTAACGCTGGATACCCATCCAACTCAGACACAGTATACTGACTGAGGCGATCAGTCCTTGGAATAGGCCTTAAATGTCCTTAACATAGATTGATGCTCATGATGTCAATCACTGGACTGTCTGGACCAGTCTCGAATATTTACAGACAGACATCATATAGCTGGAATATTGCTGATTGTGGTGTCAAACAACAAACAAACTAACTAAATTAGCTAACTGTTTCAATTCTTTGCTTTTTCCTTGAGGTAAGCGAAATAATCCACAACGCCCAGGGTATATGTGAAGATCCGTGGTAGATAGCTCTTCAGTAACCCATGCTTGCCGTAAAAGACGACTATGCTTGTCGTAAGAGGCGACTAATGGGATAGGGTGGTTGGTTGATGACTTGGTTGATGCATGTCATCGATTCCAATTGCGTGGATTGATGCTCATGATGTCAATCACTGGTTTGTCTGGTCCAGAATCGATTACTTACTGACCGCTGTCATATAGCTGGGAAATTGCTGAGTGCGGCGTTAAACAAAAAACAAACAAACAAAACCCATGCTTGTCGTTAGAGGCGACTAACAGGATTGGGTGGTCAGGCCCACTGACTTGGTTGATACATGTCATCGATCCCAATTGCATGGATCGATGCTCATGATGTCAATCACTGAACTGTCTGGTCCAGACACGATTATTTACAGACAGCCATCACATAGCTGGAATATTGCTGAGTGAGGCATTAAACAACAAACAAACAAACAATTGACATAACAAGCCAATGGACCTGAATGCTCACCTCTCGCTTCAGGTCATTGTGGCGGAGCTTCCACTCGGTGAACTTCTTGAGCATGTCAAACTTCTCCCTCTGTTTGTGCAGGGCGTGGGTGAGGTTGGAGATCACCTGGTCCTTCCGCTCGATGGACTGCTCGTAAGTGTGCAGCAGCTCCTTCAGCTTATCGATCTCATTCATCATCTGGTTCTTGTCCGACACAAACCTTAAATACGGACAGGACAAGATATAACGGCTCTCACTGCCCAGATTGGAATAACTTTATCAAACCCTTGGAAGTCTTTCTGTTCATATGCTTATTTCAACACCATCTTCCGGATTCAAAGGAGTTAACTGACTGTAAAAGTCCTGTTCCAACCTAGGATAGAATTTCTGCGCATGATGCTCATGATGTCAATCACTGGATTGTCTTGTTCAGACTCGATTATTTACAGACCGCTGTCATACAGCTGAAATAATGTCGAATTCTGCATTAAACAACAAACAAACAAACAAACATAAAGAAACACAAATCACATCAAATCTGGGATTTGAACCCATGATCATAGGTTCCTGGCACAGCTAAGGAAGGCAACTCTGCACAGGAAATCGTGGTGCCTTGATATATATGGAACACCCTTGCCCAATTGGTTTCTGACACTGATTAGAGAGTGCTACATATAAACATAAACGTGCAGTTCCGAATGCAAACAAAAAAGGCTGTCCTATAACACAAATGCTCTCAGTACCTTTCCCTCTCCTTCTGCAGTTCCAGTCTGCTCTTCTCAACAATCCGGATCTTGGACTGACCAAATTCAGCCTGCAAGACAAAAATAACACAATGAGAAAGTGAAATTACAGGTCAGCTGAACAGGGAATGTTTAAACACAAGCATTCCTAAACATGGTTAAGGACACAGAGTGAGTGAGTAAAGTTTAAGTACTTCTGTCCAGGTAGCCTGTGGTAAAATCAAGAAGTCAAGCCAATATTGTAGGTAGCCAAAAGCATTTGAAATTATCTTGTATCAAATAACTATTATGATATGCACAGGACTTGAAATTGTATATTAGTGGAAACTGTACTTGACTTTTGTCTTTTATGACTCAAACAATGAGTAAATTTACGTTACTAGATCATATACATGATATACCGTATTCGACGTAATAAGCGCCCAGGGCGCTCTCAAAATTAGAAATAGGGGGCTCTTATTAGAATATTATTTTGTCGGAAAATAAAACAGAGTTGAAAGATAAATTTCGTGGTTTATGCTGACAGCCTGAAATGTTTATATACGAGAGAGATATTTTTCCAGAATTTAATTGCCCATAATTAAGGGTGCATATAACAAACGAGTGCATATTATACGCGAATAAATAAGTATTGTGTACATTTATCAATCGGAAAGGGTGCTAATTGTGATTGTTCACGAGCCAATAGATTAGCAAATATCGCCATGGGCGCTTATTAGAGCGGGGCGCTTATTACGTCGAATACGGTAGGTATATTATTGTCAACTAAAACAAAATAGTTATTACATTAATATTTATGTATTTTGGTTCATTGTCAACTTTTTTAATGTCAAATTATTTGTGAGTACAATTATTATTAGCAGACATGTTTTCCAAGATCAGCTGTTATATATTTTTGTGTCTACAGGTGTGTAGCAATAGACTTAAGTCACCACAATATATTTTTCAAGGTTGTCATTTGGCTACCTCTGAATTTTAGACAGTGGACAAATTGAAATTTAGGTCGCATTGGCGACCATTTTAGTCGCAACTTTGAGGCCTGTGATCATGCTAACAAATCAATTACATTTTAAACTTGGGCATTTGATTTTTAATTACAGGAAACTACAATTATAAAGAACATTAAAAAGATTATCCTGGATTCCATTGCATCATAAATAAATTGCAAGTGATTCCATGATTTGAGTTTGAAACATCCGACCCACTTACGAGCACATTTCTTTTGAGGTCAAGCGTCCACTGGTCCAGAACGTTCTCCATCCGGGCGACATCCGGATCTATGGTGGAGGTATAAACAGTCTCTTCTATCACTCTTTCCTCTTCTCTCTCCATCTCGGGGTCAGGGAAGTACGTCTGTCTTGGTGCGGAGTACTGACTTGACACACGTGGAGTTGACTTGTCTGCAGCAAAGTGAAGAAGATCAAACAAACTCACAGAGTCAGAAGACCGCCTCCGTGGTCTAGTGGTAGAGTGTCCGCACGGAGAGCGGAAGGTCCGGGGTTCGATCCCCGGCCACGTCATACCAAAAGACATTAAAAGATGGTACTTGTTACCCTGTCTGGCGCTCAGCATTAAGGTGCTAAAACAAGGACTGGTTGGCTCGGAGTCAGTATACTGTGTCTGAGTCCGGACTAGTACAAGCAGCCACACAAACACACACACGTACATTCACGTTGCTATATAAGTGCAACAATCTTGGACGCGACGTTAAACCCCATTTCACCTCACCTCACCTCACAGAGTCAGGAGTTTGTACGGAGAATGGGCTGTACCCCTAATGCCCCCTTTCAACACGACCACAAATATCCCGAATCACCCCGAATTGGAAACTTTCGAAATTCGTAATGATTCGGCCAATAATGCAAACTTTCGTGGCTAACCTGGTTGAAAAATATGAAGAATGCCAGGAATCGGTTAAGAAACATACGAGTACGAATTAAAAGATTCATGTACGGATCATGCACAAATTGTTAGAATCACCTACGACTAAGTTACGAATATGCCGAAATTTGTTCTTGCTTAATTCTTACATGATTCGTAGTTGACTCAGGACATTCAAGGCTGTTTCGGGTTTTCGGGTTGAAGACAAGAACTTTTGGGAGCCACGAATCCATAAGAATAGCCAAGAATGCAAAAGAATGGACTGTGAAGCTGTTACGGAACATAAGAATTAATTACGAATGGATTACGATTCAGCCACGAAATTTCAATTCAGGGACCCTTCCACGAAATTTTGACAAACAAAAACTTTCTCGCCGATTTGACGATCTCCGGCGAACTGTACCAATGTTTGGGAATCAAATAAGATTCATTTAAGAAAATGATTGAGATTTATCTACGAACAAGAAAGATTTCCTATTCGGGGTGATTCGGGATATTCGTGGTCGTAGCGAAATGGGGGTATAAGTGGGCTTGTTTAATGGAATAGCAGTGTCCTGAGTCACAAAAACAGACTTGTGATAGCCGAGTGATGACACAATGCAGTGGGGTTCGATATATCCCGTCTGTGATAAATGATATATCCACCAGTTACGAATGATATATATCCCATTAGTGATAAATGATATATCCACCAGTTACAAATGATATATCCAATCAGTGATAAATGATATATCCACCAGTTACAAATGATATATCCAATCAGTGATAAATGACATATCCACCAGTTACAAATGATATATCCACCAGTTACAATTGGTATATCCAATCAGTGATAAATGATATATCAACCAGTTACGATTGATATATCCCATCAGTGATCAATTATATATCCATCAGTTACGAATGATATATCCTGTCAGGGATAAATGATATATCCATCAGATACAAATGATATATCCCATCAGATACAAATGATATATCCACCAGTTACAAATGATATATGCCATCAGATACAAATGATATATGCCATCAGTGATCAATGATATATCCACCAGTTACAAATGATATATGCCATCAGATACAAATGATATATGCCATCAGTGATAAATGATATATCCACCAGTTACAAATGATATATCCACCAGTTACAAATGATATGTCGACCACCAGTTACAAATGATATATCCCATCAGATACAAATGATATATCCACCAGTTACAAATGATATATGCCATCAGATACAAATGATATATGCCATCAGTGATCAATGATATATCCACCAGTTTCAAATGATATATCCACCAGTTACAAATGATATATCCCATTAGTGATAAATGATATATCCATCAGTTACAAATGATATATCTCATCAGTTACAAATGATATATCCCATCAGTTTCAAATGATGTATGCCATCAGATACAAATGATTTATCCCATCAGTTACAAATGATACATCCCAACCGATACACAAGACATTTATTTGCATATAATACGCAGTCGTGTGTTATATGCACCCTTAATTATGGGCAAGTTAATTCTGGAAAAAATATATCCGTCGTACATAAACATTTCAGGCTGTCAGCATAAACCAAGAATTTTATCTTTCAACTCTGTTTTTGTCATCAAAATAATAAGAGCCCCCAATTTCTAATTTTGAGAGCGCCCTGGCGCTTATTACGTCGAAAACGGTATATACAGCTAATGGGTAGGACAAAAAAAAACAGTTCGTTATACTGTAAACAGCTTTATTTCTGCGCCGTTAAAATATCCGAATACCACGCCAAAGACAATACTGCAACGAGATATTTTTGCGAGTTGTCGTGTTGAGATGACCCCTCGCGTACCAAACAATAGACAGCTTCTCTCCGAAACTAGTTTTTCAGAGTTGGTCGGAAAGTTGACCGGAAGAGATTGCGACCAATTATCAAATACGATAATTGACTCAACTCAGTGTCATGTCATGTGTGGACAAAATTGCACAGGACACTGACGCAATCAAGCGAGGTTGGAAGAAGGCAGAATTACTGTGAGGTAACAGTGACACTAACTGGTCTGTTTACACTCTCATTTGTGATGTATTGTGTGACCATTCTGCATTCATTTGTGTTTTTAACTTATTGAGTAACTTGTAGTTCTGGTTCATTATTTCAACATTTGATGACGTGTTGCAATGAATAAAGTATGTATGTATTATTTATACTTATTTTTGCGTTTTTAATTTTTGCGATTGAGTCTCGTTCGCAAAACTCGCAATAATAAAACGGTCGCAAAAAATTCCCTGTTTACAGTATATATATGTCAGTTCGTTAAACATGTTACAAGCGTGTTCGTTATAAACGTAGTTCACAGTACCTTTTTATGTAAAATAGTTACATGTTGATTGATTTTCTAATATGCCTCGAAGGCACAGTTTCATATTGGCACAGTAACATATCTAACAGAGTTGAATGCATGCTATCCTGTCCTTTCTGAAGTTGAAACGTTCGACCAAATCAGCTATATTTTAAAAATACCTCTCTTAAGCTAAAAAAAATAATAGTCTTGGTTCTCAGGCACTGCCCATATCATCATAAAGTTCATTGTATGTTTCGTTTCTGTTTCCATTTTTAATATTTTTTGTGCACTGTGTTCAAGTACCATATTCAACGTAATAAGCGCCCAGGGCGCTCTAAAAATTAAAAAAAAGGGCTCTTATTAGAACATCATTTTGGTGAGAGAAAAAAACAGAGTTGAAACATAAATTTCGTGGTTTATGCTGACAGCCTGAAATGTTTATTACGACAGATATATTTTTTCAGAATTTAATTGCCCATAATTAAGGGTGCATATAACACACGAGTACGTATTATACACAAATAAATAAGTCTTGTGTACATTGATCATTCGGAAGAGGTGCTTATTGGGATTGTTCACTAGCCAATATATTAGCAAATATTGCCGTGGGCGTTTATTAGAGTTGGATGCTTATTACGTCGAATGCGGTATTAGGATTTTAATATTTTTTGGAAAATGGAAATTAAAACAAAACATGGGCGGACGTTATGATGATGCGGAAGGTGACTGAGAACCAAGACCATTATTTTTTTAGCCTTACCAAAATACTCTGGAACAAGCAGCGTGCATACTTCTTATCATTACATACCTGGCTGTTCCAGTTCAAAGTCATCCTCATCAACATTGTCCCCATCTCTGGAGCCGACTGGACTCTGTCCGAAGTCAGGCATGTTGGATCTGGCCTGTGACCCTCCTGGAATGCCCTTGACCCCTACTTCTGGTTGACCTTTGTCCATTTCAAGATCGGCTGAAACATTTTGGCGGAGATGAACACCAATGTTTGGAAACAATACTACTTTAAAGACGAAGATTTTACCTGTAGGTGTTAGATATTTAAATTCATAAACCTGCAAGACAAGACCTTGACCTTGACCTTGACCTTCGTGAAATACAAGTCACGTCTACAAAGCCATCACATCAGTTACAACTAAAGTTCGTTTCAAGGCGTCAATAGCGGTAATCTGACCGTGGTTGCTATAAATAACGGTGAGTTGTGCGATCTAGTCTACTGATCACTTCGCATACGATTTCGCCAAAATTATTGTAAACATTATTATAATATTGAATGAAATTTTGAATATAATTAAAAAAATATATTGCAAACATTAGCCCAGATAAACAATGAACATTATTTTTCATTACCAGATATTATAATAATCATGATAAGAGGATTAAATTGCGTATTTCAGTTCGGATTTGTTGTCTGGTATTTCCAGTGTTACCTGATCACAGTGATCAGCTGATAATGTTTACTGAGATGGGGGAAACCATTGTGTCATTTCAAAACTTGAGAAATTAACTTTAATTAATTTTGAGAGCCATGATTTACCGGGCGCTTTAACCGAGTTAGCGCTATATTGAAAGGCGCAATAACGAGGGAACACTGTATACAGTATGTGTATGAACATCAAATTGTAACTTCTTAATTCTTTGAGACCCGTGAAGATCCGGGGTAGAATAGGTCTTCAGCAACCCATGCTTGATGAAAAGGGGACTCTGCTTGTCTTAAAAGGTGACTAACGGGATCGGGTGGTCAGACTCGCTGTCTTGGTTGATGCATGTCATCATATCCCAATTGCATGGATCGATGCTCATGACATTAATCACTAGATTGTCTGGTCCAGACTTGATTATTTACAAACCGACATCATATAGCTTGAATATTGCTGAGTGCGGCGTTAAACAACAAACCAACCAACCAACATAATTCTTTGAATACACAATGCCATTTACTGATTTAGAAAGTGGTCAAATGTAAAAAAATGTTATATTTTGGATAACACGTTCTTCGTAAAGTACAGATTCTGATACTTTTGGGGGTTGAGTCCTGTCCGGGATTCTAATCCACACTCCCAGAGTGAGGCACCTTATTGCCAGCACACAAAGTCAGCGATCTAACCCACTCAGCCACCGAGGCTATCACAAATAAGAAACACCGACAACTGGAAGTCTAGATCACATACTTTGTGTACCCCTCTGACAAGTATAAATTGGCGCAGCTCCCTAGGCTGAATAGAAATATTCTGTGGTTAAAACAGTGATAGATGAATTACTTTGAATGAAGTGGTCTTACATACCCTCTCAGGGGGACAATCAGTTTACATTACTTTAACCCCCTTCAAGGATATAGCCACTAACAGTCTGTTATTGATTCATACTACCATTGTAAAAGTGTCATAAAATGTGTCATCTGTAATAATCTGACCATTTTATTGTTCTAAATCTAGTTTTACAATTATAACCTGTGAGTTATTGCTGGTTGATGAACTGTCCTTCGACGACAGTTTTTTTAAAAATATATAATATAAATGCATAACTTGTTTAGTCACGATATGGCTGAAATATTGCTGATGTGACTTTAAATATTAACTCACTCACTCACCCAAGGCTGAAAGCTATGAATACACTATGCCATCTCACTCTGAGTGTGTGGGTTCGAATCCCAGATTTAGAATAAGTGTTATCCCAAATATAACATTTGTTCTTAATTTGGGAAATTTTACTGATATTTGCTGCAGACTTGGAGCCAAATACTTGCCTCTGAGTAGATGTAGATACATAAAGGGCTGTTACATATGGAATATAGGGTCTTGTAAACCAACAAATTAAAAATCATTTGCTGTGTTATAAATGTAATGGATTTGTTAGTACTTGGGAGACCTAAGAAGTGTTTCTACATACACAAGTAACGTCATGTCATTATTCATATGTGATGTTGACAGCCTACAGCCACACCCACCTTGCCCTGAGGTCCTGGCGGGGAGAGTGTTGACGGCGATGCCCCGCCCGGTGGGGGGCTGGGGGAAGGAGGAGTGGGCGTCGGTGATGGTCAGTCGGGTTTTCTTTGGGTCGTAGTTGGGCAAGACGACGGCATACTTCAGCAGCTCATCATACTCCTCCTGAAGAGAGATGCTGGGTGAGTGAGTCGGGTTTCAAGATGACTGCTGGGATCAAACTGATGCGGTAACCATGGTAACATGTCAAGAATGGCCGCAACTACCTATTCTTGTGTTTGTTTGTTTGTTTGTTATTTTACGCCGCACACAGCATTATTCCAGCTATGTGACGGCGGTCTGTAAATAATCGAGTCAGGACCAGACAATCCAGTGATTGATATCATGAGCATTGATCCACTCACTTCGGATCGATGACATGCATCAACCAAGTCAGCGAGCCTGACCTCCCAATTCTGTTAATCGCCTTTTACGACAAGCATAGTCGCCTTTAACGGCAAGCATGGGTTGCTGAAGACCTATTCTACCCCGGAATCTTCACGGGTCTCCTATTCTTGTGACAGAATTCACAGAATAAAGGCAACAGGTCCAAGATATATAGAGAATATTTCATGTGTTGAATGAAATATCAATATATTATCATCTTTCTCTCATGGAGTGACGGGGGAAAAGGAGATATTTTTGCTCTTGGCTATGCAACTCTGGAAAATATCTCCTTTCCCAAAGTCACTTGATGAGAGAAACATATTTCACGAGATGTATGAAATATCCTATTTATCATATTCTTTTTGGGTAGGTGTCTACCGGAAAATGAAATTATTTCATCTTGTTAATTTCAAATGTAAAACCTTGAAATGTAAATTCTCCCTACCGAACACACATCATGCACATGGACAGTTCACCACCCTTTGTAATTGCGACTTAAAAAGTAGTTCTGTGTTTGCACACTCTTCAACAATATAAACAAAATTATCAAAAAATATTTAGGGTCACGAAAATTCTTTATCATACATTTAGATATGATAAAAAACAAAATCAACCCTAATTAACAAAAATATTCTTCAAAACTAGAAGGCCGCTGTTGGAAGCGAAAGAATACACAATGGTCAAGCGAAAATAACAATTCTCAACTTCAGAAAACTGGGTCTTTCACACTGAAGTATATATGTGGGTGTGTTGGGGTGGGTGTGGGTGAATGTTGGTGTGGGTGGTGTGTGTGTGTGGTGTGTGTGTGTGGTGTGTGTGTGTGGGTGTTAGTAAACATGGTACAATGATACACAGAAAGTTAAGTTTGTTGGAAGAGACCTAGCAAACAGTTTAAACATCAATGAAACTTTAATGGCTTTATTGATAATAGTGACTAGGCAATTATATCCACCTACTCTGCTGTTTTCTGTAATACACACAAGAAAATAACGACCAATTTTTAAATTTTCAACCTTAAGCATGCTTAGAAAGATCACTTACAGATTGGTCTACAAATGTTCCGAGGGCACCTAAATCGTCGATTACGGTCTCTCTGTTATATGACAGCGCTTACCTGTAACCTTGACGACACAGAACTGCCTGGCGAGTCAGGAGGCAGGTGCGGAAGGCTGTCTCCACTGTCAGACATCATGTTTGTTGATAAGAGTACTGCAAGAAGAAAAGAAAAATCATGAATACCGCATTCGACGTAATAAGTGCCCACGGCGATATCTGTTAATATACTGGCTAGTGAACAATCCTAATTAGCGCTCCTTTCGATTGATAAATGTACACAAGGCTATTTACTCTTTGAACTCAAACATATATATTCTAATAAGAGCCCCATATTTCTAATTTTGAGAGCGCACTGAGCGCTTATTATGTCGAATACGGTATATCCTTTTCTTTCACAGTAAGAAAGATGCGTAATTTTACTTTAAACATGTTTAGCTTTATTGTCCTTAATTTTAGAACCAAATGATTTCAGCATATCAGAGCTCCAGATCAGCTTTTGGCGTTGTGAGTATTTTACCCATGCATTTTAAAATCATTGGGTATCAGTAATTCTATCTTGTTATTCAAATTTCTGTTACCCACTAGTTTTTACACATGTGGGTATTTAAGGTAAATCTTTAAAAACACTATTCATCTTGTCCCTGCAAACTGGTTTCATGTGGGTTCGAGAGCTTTATAAGACTAAAAAATACCACGATACTTCCACAAGAAGGTGCGATGGCAAATGATCATGATGTAACTGTCATGGTTGACAGAATGCCTGTTTATAATTTCAAAATAAGTTGCTGATTTGCTAATCGAATACGCAGGGTTACTTCACAATATTTTGATGATACGCACAAGTTTTATTTTTGTAGCGTATCTGTAATGTTCATTGCGTATTTGATACGCTTGGATTTTATTTTACTGCATATTTCTGATGCATATTTTACGCAGATACGCAGCTTATCTGGAGCTCTGGCATATTTAGCATGTTTAATTACTTACCAGCTGCAAAAGAAATATGAAAGTGTTCACATTTTCTTGCTGTTTCTCCATCTTCCAGAATTACGGAATATCGGGATATGTTTTACCCCCTTGTTCCCAAACCATTCAGCTTTAAATTAATACAGACAAACCTTTCCTTTTGAAGTGCAGTTTTATAGAGTCATGAGTCTAATATCACCAAGGGGTTGAGCATGTTGAGTAAAATATATCGCTGTCTATAAAGCGACCTTGCATATAAGATGCCCCCTGTAAAACCCTTCAAAATCGATGCTAATGTATAAAATTATCTATAATGCGATCTGGAATGAAGTACATCATCAATGCATATGCAATCCCCAATATTGCAATAAAAACCTATCTTCTGCTGTTTCAAAATTCAAGTATTATCATAAACTAAGCCGGGAGTGAGTGAGTGAGTTAAAATTTAATGTCACATCGGCATTATTTCAGCCATATAGCGACGAGACAAAGTTTAATGTGTTCAGAATTGAACTGAGCTGGGAACAGCTATCAGCTGTACGCATGTTCTCTCTGGATCTAATATCTACCGTAGATTCGGTTAAAAATTACCTCAAAATACAACTTTAAAGAACTGTTGAGTTTATTCAACCCTTTCATGATTACAGGTTCATACTTTTTGACAAAATACATTTTCAAATGACAAATGGGTTAGGAACCATACGGTATAAAATCTTTTCTATTTTTTTTAAATCTATGACATTGTTTCATCTGCACTCAGAAAGAACTCCGGACTTCAGTAGAATGCAGGGATTTAAACAAACCTGCTCAGAGACCAATATGTCATAACATGCAGTCCCATGTCTGCAGCAAATGTCATTAGCATTGATTAGATATTCCTAATTTGAACTAAAGACGTCCCAATTCATTTTAACATGTTTAATATATATAAAATAACTAAGTTTATTGATTTGTAGATGGTAGAGAACATGAGAAGGCACATATTTCATTAATAAAAGGACCATTAGTTTTATATAACTGCATTGAACGCAATATTAAAATACATCAAAATACCCCTGAATTTAAGAAAATAAGAACTAAAACAAAATCACAATTAGTGACCAGTGATTTCAGATAGTAAGAGTGAGTGGGATAGTTTTACGCCGTTTTTAGCGATATTCCAGCAATATCAAGGCGGGGGACACAAGAAATGGGCTTCACACATTGTACCCATGTCGGGAATCGAACCCGGGTCCTGGAGGAGTGAACGCTTTATCCACTAGACTTTATCTGCCCAAGAGTGGAGGAGTACATCACAGACATCATTACATCCCTAGCATTGACAGCAGATTCTGCAGACGGATCTCAGCTGATCAGCTGCTGATTATGTCCAAATCATTTGGGAACGGGGGACTTCAAACTGTTTTTACACATACTGGTTAGTTGTGAATTTTTCATCAATACATGAATAATTGGTGACAGTATTATGTCCATGAACAGTTGTGATAAAAATGATTGATAAATCATAGTATAATTTTATGAACATGACAGATGCTGATTTCATAATTGTGAAACAGTGTTTTTACTTGTGATATATATATCAAGATTAAATCAACAAGCAATCGGTTCGTAACACACTGGTCGGTTATTTTTTTCAACACTGACATCTTATTCCCATTCAATACTATAGCATGATAGGCCTAGATCCCAGTCTATCCTGTATCCATGCATCGACTGTCGTCGGCTGTGAGTGTTCAGACCAAGCAAACGCAATAACAAACATGAAAAAACATATCTAACAATAACATGTATCACCATCAACACAAGAAGAGCAAGTGTTTCTCTTACAGTTCAAATATGCCATCTTCAACAAAACCGTATCCCTGATAATGTTTCATAAATATTGCAGACATTTATCGAAGCGTACATTCGTGTTCTAACACGTTCTATTTTTACCGCACTGTCAATCGGTTTCATGGAGATTAATGGGATCAAAGGTTTAGATCGGCGGGAATTTTAACACTGTTACGCCTGCGATACCTATATGACACTACTCACCGAGTGACAAGCGACAACTGCGTCTTGGTCAGAGAAAATATCCACAAATCTGACTCAGTAAAATCATCAAACCATCGCCATCTTGTAAACAATGTTTGAAACTGGTCCTAGCATAAGACGAACAATATGATTGGTTAACAATAGATATCAACTGACCTTCTATTGGCCAAAAGCCACATTTCCACGAGCTCCTTACAGATGCAAATATCTTGATTTTCACAGCAATGTATAGAGCTTCCAACCAGCTCAAAATTAATTTTCTGTTTGTTGTTCAACATTGAATTTCTCAGTTAAACTTCACTTTTGTGCTGAGTCAAAATTGTTTCAGGGTGCATCATCAGTTAAGCTTGCAGATATCCCCTTCAATTAAATGTGTTAAATTACAAGATCTGTTGGTAGTTACCAATAATTTAGTAAACCAAAGACGTATAGAGATGCATGTACGTCTTTTGAGTAAACAAATATTCAAAGCTCCTAACATCACTTCAGTAGAAAGCTGATTACTTAAAAGTAAAACATATTTTATTTATATTTTCAAAACATTTCACTTTCAAATAGGGCGGGGACGGGTAACTTCTCGGGTGGGTACTGATTAGGACCCGGGTACCCACAGGACTACCCGGACCCGTGGTTAGTCACGTGATATATTGTTTCATGACAAAAATCACTGACTATGAACACGTTCCTTCTGACCAGAGACCATATAATAATACAATAATGTTTGAACAAAGCTAAAACCTCAGTCAACTTCAGTGTATGCATGACCACGTCGTTTTATACATGTATCTAAAAACATTCTGCTAGGGCTACTGTCAAACTATTCCCAATCGGACATTTTATACCTATCTCTTGACACCAACAGCAGGTACCCGGGTAGGGTCGGGTAATAGGCGTGTGGGTACCCGGGTAGTAAATTTGGACTCGTCCCAGCCCTACTCTCAAATGATTTGTAGTCCTCTATACAATCTGATAACAGAAAGTATACGTACATTTGAATTTAAACCAATGAAATTGACATTTATATTTGTTTGTTTGTTTGTTTAACGCTACCCACAACAATATTCAAGTTATAAGAAAACTGTCTGTAAATAATCGAGTCTGGACCAGATAATCCAGTCATTGATATTATGATCATCGATCCACGCAACTGGGATACAGTGACATGCATCAACCAAGTCAACGAGCCTGACCACCCGATCCTGTTAGTCGCCTCTTACAACAAGCATGGCCGGCTTGCAGAGGGCCAAATCTATCTCGGATCTTCACGGGTTAAATGACATTCATGCAATTATGAGATATCTGGCATACCCCTACCTTCTATTTGTCGGGACACTAGCTGTCCTTTGTCATGTTGTATAAGAAAAAGTGTCCTTGTTTGTTGATTAATGACGCACACAGCAGTAATCCAACTAAACGGCGACGGCTCGTAAATAGTCGCATGATTGATATTATGAGCAATGCAACGTCACCGGCGGTGTACGATGACATCCATAACGGAAATGGACCGCCTCCGTGGTCTAGTGGTAGAGCGTCCGTCAGTAGAGCGGAAGATCCGGGGTTCGATCCCCGGCGGCGTCATACCAAAACACGTTAAAAGATGGTACTTGTTGTTTCCCTGTCTTGCGCTCGGCTTTAAAGGGCTTAAACAAGGACTGGCGGCTCGGAGTCAGTATACTGTGTCTGAGTGGGGTATTCATGTTTAACTGCGGCAGGGTATCTCAGTGAGCTAGCACTATAAATCGGCATCAGTCCGGACTAGTACAAGCAGCCACACACACACACACACACACACACACACACACACACACACACACACACGTGCATGCACATCGCTATATAAGCACAATAATCTTGGACTCGACGTTAAACCCAATTTCACCTCAACACCATAACGGAATGAATTATCTCGTTGCCTGTGAGTTGTTTGTAAGTATGATAAATATATTTCAAAGTTATGCAAATTGCAAAATTTTCGGTCCAGTCTGTGACTATACCGATTCAGCAATAGAAACTAACATTTTTAGTCCACTGGTCCTTATAATGACAACATATCGCAAACCCTCTAAAATTGCAAATTATTTATATCATAGTCCTTATGATACCTTAACTATTGGGCAGTTTGCCAAGGACTATATAGGAGTAGTGCCAATTTCTAACACTGCCGATATCGGTATATGGTCTCTGCTATATGATCCTGATTTTGTTTAAATGTCCCCTCTCTCTCTCTCTCTCTCTCTCTCTCTCTCTCTCTCTCTCTCTCTCTCTCTCTCTCTCGTAAATATCTTTATTACATATGTTGCACGAAGTGTCTCTTTAAAGAGTGACGTGGTACACACCAGGCTCCATACAGAGATGGCACCACTCGCTTGCCTTACACCTTATCAATGTAAAGCAGTTAGCACGCAGAGAAGAGAGTACAACGGACGCCGGCAAACAAGAACTAGGTACCGTCTAATGAAATCACTGAGAAGCGCAATATTAACAGCGCGGATGCCAACATAACCAGTTCGAGGCACCTGCTGGCGGAAGTAGCAGTCAGTGTACTTGCACACAACAAGAAAAATGGGTGGTCTCTTCGAAATGGACTTTTTGGACGATGTCCGACGCATGAATAAGAGACAGGTTTGTTTACATCGTAATTAATTACAAGGGCTACGCACTCCTGTGACATTAGAATGATCTGGGTGGTATTTGTAGGTGCATCAACTCCACACAAACCGGCATCTGTCCCTTCACACACGTGTAACAAACGGATTGGCATATATACAAACATATGGCCGAATTTTGGTGAAACTTTACATATGTTAAGATTTTTTCTGTCTCTGTTATGTCATTGAACAGTAATGGTGAAATGCATATGGTTTATGAATGTAAGCTGATAGTGATTTGGAACGAAGCAAAGTTCAAATTTGGAGTTTTAGAAACATATGTCACCTAAAGCAGATGGACAGGGAAGTTGAAATCTTAATTAAAATGGCTCAGATCTTGCAGATAGTCATTAAGATTTGTGTATGAAGTGATTTGGCGTTGTAAATCTTATGGCTTACACTGATCCCTCCCACATGAAGCTGATATGCCGTGATATACTGAAATGCTGTTGAACCCATGAAGATCCGGGGTAGAATAGGTCTTCAGCAACCCATGCTTGTCGTAAGGGGCGACTAAAGGGATCGGGTTGTCAGGCTGGCTGACTTAGTTATGCATGTCATAGTATCCCTTTCGCATAGATGGATGCTCATGATATCAATCACTGGATTGTCTGGTCCAGTCTTGATTATTTACAGACCGCCGTCATATAGCTGGAATATTGCTGAGTGCGGCGTTAAACAACAAACAAGAAATACTGTTGAAAGCGGCATTAAGCCCAACCCACTCACTGTATTATCTATGTTGGTGTCACATTGTCTCATACATCTGTTTTTGTTTCAGCTGTACTACCAGATTCTCAATTTTGGTATGATAGTGTCCTCGGCCCTGATGATCTGGAAGGGTTTGATGGTTGTGACTGGAAGTGAAAGTCCCATCGTTGTCGTTCTCAGGTGAGTGAATCTGTCATATTTCAAGGTTGGTGCAATATCTTTTAGTGGTTATTGCTAGTTGTACCACTAGTAGCATTGTTACGCCACAACAACCCTAACCTGTGAACTTTGTAGTTAAAGATGGCGTACAGTAAATTTCCCATCTTCCCGAGGCAAGAGAGTTAACTAACTATAAAAGTCCAGTTTCCACCCTTGCCGAACAAGGCTGGTATTACGGATTTACATTTTGGCTGGACTAACGAGTCTATGCATAGTCCAATCAAAATCGCGCACCAAAATCAAAATCCGGTTCGTAAACTGTCATGCAGATTTCGGTCGATTGCAGGACTCGCAAAGCATGTGCACCGCCATCTTGTTGTCAACAGATATTTCCAAATGTTATGTTTTTAATCAAGGTGCTCACGTGATTTGATGCATTTCACGATGTAAGACCCGTTTTATCACAATATAGATCTTGATTATCGATCAGATCGTCCTTAATGGGCGCTACCATTATGTGTAAAGCAAACGCAAGTGATACAAGAGCTGGAATCTGATTGGTCCATAGGAGAGGCTTAAAATGGACATAACTCGTAATAGCCACTGGTGACGCTATGATCGAGCCCAGTAATTCCAGTCTAGTTCGGCAAGGGTGGAAACTGGACTTTTAAAGTCGATTAACTCTCTTGCCACAGGAAGATGTAAACTTCCTGACGAAACTCATGTTATGTTTGAGTCCTCTCTCGTATCCTTAGGACAGTTAGATTTGTTCCAATCTATATTCCAGCTATATGACGCCGGTCTGTAAGTAATCGAGTCTGGACCAGACAATTCAGTGATTGACATCATGAGCTGATTGAATGTTGATGCGATATCTATGACAACTATGCAAGAATATCGCGGAATCGCGGCCTAAGTCAATCGCTGGCAAAATAGATCCAAGTGCTGCATGGTTGAACAACTGGTTTGTTGGTTTGTTGTGTAACGCCGCACTCAGCAATATTCCAGCTATATGACGGCGGTCTGTAAATAATCAAGTCTGGACCAGACAATCCAGTGATTGACATCATGAGCATCGATCCAGGCAATTGGGACCGATGACATGTATTAACCAAGTCAGCAAGCCTAACCACCCGTTCCCGTTAGTCCCCTTTTACGACAAGCATAGTCGCCATTTACGACAAGCATGGGTTGCTGAAGACCTATTCCATCCCGGATCTTCACAGGTCGTTTGAACAACTGACTGAAATGAGGACTGGATGTCTTAGACATAGTTGAAATATTGCTGACTGTAGCTTCAAGCAAGCTTCTTCTGTCCTGGTTCCAGGGTAGAATAAGTGCCCTGTAAAATACAAGTATCCTTCTCGTACGAAGAGGTTCAAATGGATATCGTGACAGTTTTTGAAATAATTTTAGAGCCCAGCAAGGCAGTCGGGCAGGTGACTCAAAATTGTTGCCAATAAAAGACAAATGGCGTCTTGATTCAGTTGAAATATGCAAATAATTTCTTTGAGTATACATACCGGTAATTTATGTTATTGTAATGATGTTTTGATATTGATGTTATTGTGGTGTTCCTTGGACATAGATTTTATTGTGGTGTTTCTTGGACATTGATGTTATTGTGGCGTTCCTTGGACATTGATGTTATTGTGGCGTTCCTTGGACATTGATGTTATTGTGATGTTCCTTGGACATTGACGTTATTGTGATGTTCCTTGGACATTGATGTCATTGTGATGTTCCTTGGACATTGATGTTAATGTGGTGTTCCTTGGACATTGATGTCATTGTGGTGTTACTTGGACATTGATGATATTGTGGTGTTCCTTGGACATTGATGATATTGTGGTGTTCCTTGGACATTGATGTCATTGTGCTGTTCCTTGGACATTGATGTCATTGTGGTGTTCCTTGGACATTGATGTCATTGTGGTGTTCCTTGGACATTGATGTCATTGTGGTGTTCCTTGGACATTGATGTTATTGTGGTGTTCCTTGGACATTGATGTCATTGTGGTGTTACTTGGACATTGATGTCATTGTGGTGTTCCTTGGACATTGATGTCATTGTGGTGTTCCTTGGACATTGATGTCATTGTGGTGTTCCTTGGACATTGATGATATTGTGGTGTTACTTGGACATTTATGTCATTGTGGTGTTCCTTGGACATTGATGTTATTGTGGTGTTCCTTGGACATTGATGTCATTGTGGTGTTACTTGGACATTGATGTCATTGTGGTGTTCCTTGGACATTGATGATATTGTGGTGTTACTTGGACATTTATGTCATTGTGGTGTTCCTTGGACATTGATGTTAATGTGGTGTTCCTTGGACATTGATGTTATTGTGGTGTTCCTTGGACATTGATGTTATTGTGGTGTCACTTCGATGTTGATGTTATTGTGGTGTCACTTCGATGTTGATGTCATTGTGGTGTCACTTCGATGTTGATGTTATTGTGGTGTCACTTCGATGTTGATGTTATTGTGGTGTCACTTCGATGTTGATGTTATTGTGGTGTCACTTCGATGTTGATGTTATTGTGGTGTCACTTCGATGTTGATGTTATTGTGGTGTCACTTCGATATTGATGTTATTGTGATGTTCCTACAGTGGAAGTATGGAGCCGGCATTCCACCGAGGTGACCTGCTGTTCCTCACCAACTACAAGGAGGAGCCCATTCGTGTGGGGGAGATCGTGGTGTTCAAGGTGGAAGGCCGAGACATCCCCATCGTACACAGAGTCCTCAAGGTGCACGAAAAGTAAGTGATGCTGGTCCTTCTTCATCCTCAAATATGTACAGGGATCCAGAAAGTAAGTGATGCTGGTCCTTCTTCATCCTCGAATATGTACAGGGATCCAGAAAGTAAGTGATGCTGGTCCTTCTTCATCCTCCAATATGTACAGGGATCTAGAAAGTAAGTGATGCTGGTCCTTCTTCATCCTGGAATATGTACAGGGATCCAGAAAGTAAGTGATGCTGGTCCTTCTTCATCCTGGAATATGTACAGGGATCCAGAAAGTAAGTGATGCTGGTCCTTCTTCATCCTCCAATATGTACAGGGATCCAGAAAGTAAGTGATGCTGGTCCTTCTTCATCCTGGAATATGTACAGGGATCCAGAAAGTAAGTGATGCTGGTCCTTCTTCATCCTCCAATATGTACAGGGATCCAGAAAGTAAGTGATGCTGGTCCTTCTTCATCCTCCAATATGTACAGGGATCCAGAAAGTAAGTGATGCTGGTCCTTCTTCATCCTCGAATATGTACAGGGATCCAGAAAGTTAAGTGATGCTGGTCCTTCTTCATCCTCCAATATGTACAGGGATCCAGAATGTAAGTGATGCTGGTCCTTCTTCATCCTCCAATATGTACAGGGATCCAGAAAGTAAGTGATGCTGGTCCTTCTTCATCCTCCAATATGTACAGGGATCCAGAAAGTAAGTGATGCTGGTCCTTCTTCATCCTGGAATATGTACAGGGATCCAGAAAGTTAAGTGATGCTGGTCCTTCTTCATCCTCCAATATGTACAGGGATCCAGAATGTAAGTGATGCTGGTCCTTCTTCATCCTCCAATATGTACAGGGATCCAGAAAGTAAGTGATGCTGGTCCTTCTTCATCCTCCAATATGTACAGGGATCCAGAATGTAAGTGATGCTGGTCCTTCTTCATCCTCCAATATGTACAGGGATCCAGAAAGTAAGTGATGCTGGTCCTTCTTCATCCTCCAATATGTACAGGGATTCAGAAAGTAAGTGATGCTGGTCCTTCTTCATCCTCGAATATGTACAGGGATCCAGAAAGTAAGTGATGCTGGTCCTTCTTCATCCTCCAATATGTACAGGGATCCAGAGAGTAAGTGATGCTGGTCCTTCTTCATCCTCGAATATGTACAGGGATCCAGAAAGTAAGTGATGCTGGTCCTTCTTCATCCTCCAATATGTACAGGGATCTAGAAAGTAAGTGATGCTGGTCCTTCTTCATCCTCAAATATGTACAGGGATCTAGAAAGTAAGTGATGCTGGTCCTTCTTCATCCTCAAATATGTACAGGGATCTAGAAAGTAAGTGATGCTGGTCCTTCTTCATCCTCAAATATGTACAGGGATCCAGAAAGTAAGTGATGCTGGTCCTTCTTCATCCTCGAATATGTACAGGGATCCAGAAAGTTAAGTGATGCTGGTCCTTCTTCATCCTACAATATGTATAGGGATCCAGAAAGTAAGTGATGCTGGTCCTTCTTCATCCTCCAATATGAACAGGGATCCAGAAAGTAAGTGATGCTGGTCCTTCTTCATCCTGGAATATGTACAGGGATCCAGAAAGTAAGTGATGCTGGTCCTTCTTCATCCTGGAATATGTACAGGGATCCAGAAAGTAAGTGATGCTGGTCCTTCTTCATCCTGGAATATGTACAGGGATCCAGAAAGTAAGTGATGCTGGTCCTTCTTCATCCTGGAATATGTACAGGGATCCAGAAATTGTTTGGAGCATTGATCATTTTCTCAATGTTATCAATCACACTGGGTAGTGATAGTATTCAATATACTTTTACACTAATGAGAAAACATTGTCCTCAATAATTCTGCTTAAAATGTTGTTTCAAGTGACTTTTAATTTATATCCCTAAGTGCAGGCCTCAAAGTTATTCCAAACCACTGATTCCGTGAAAATTATCGCCTATCTCTCGCTTCTGTGGGATAAACATTTGAACGGAGGAGGCATTGCACAGTACGTGGGAAACACTGCTGTGCAATCTCAACCATATATTAAACATTCTGGAATGTTCGTTTGTTCAGTTTTCAAAATTTTAATCGAGAACTGTGTCAACTTATTTTTCAAGCATAGTCTGAAATGGAAGTCGCCGGGTTGAAACGAGTGCTGTAAAGGTCGAGGAAGCTGCTTTCTGATTGGCTGATGTCGACTTCTTGTTAGTCATTTGACTGCTCGGTCAAAGTTCGCGGAAGGTCGTCCTGACGTGACCCGTAATGGGATGTCTTCAGATCTTTGTTTAGCGGCAGCGAGAACTTAGATCCGATTTTAATGAGATTGGGGGTAGCCAAATGACTACCTTGAAAAATATCTGGCGACTAAATTCCATTGCTATACATATGTAGACACAAAAATATACATGTCTTCGACTAATTGTACTCGCAAATAATTCCTCCTAAAGTCACTGAAGTGTTGTTGATATAAAGGAAATGCTATTTTTTTCAGGGCATTATCATTTGCAGAAGTCTGACTTCTTCCGTCAAAATAGTGAAAAATAAACAACAATATCGGTTTTGAAACAGTTACTGCGATCAACACAAATTTCACTAACCCACATTCACTTGCCCTCAGTTATGTTACGCTGAGGAAATTTCTATAGGGTTCAATGTAAAGGGCAAAACTGGGGTATGTTTTGTTTGTTTGTTTGTTGTTTAACGCCGCACTCAGCAATAATCCAACTATATGATGGCAGCCTGTAAATAATCGAGTATGTACCAGACAATCCAGTGATTGACATAATGCAATTGTGATACAATGATATGTATCAACCAAGTCAGCGAGCCTGACCACCCGAACCTGTTAGTCGCCTCATACGACAAGCATAGTCGCCTGTTACGGCAAGCATGGGTTGTTGAAGACAAGGATCTTCATAAGATAGAAATAGAAAAAAAATGTTAAATTGAAATAAATGTATCGCTTTTGAGTCTACATGTGTCACAATAACATGTTGTTTGTTATCAGACAAGACGGCACAGTGAGGTTCTTGACCAAGGGAGACAACAACTCGGTGGATGACCGAGGTCTGTACGCCCCGGGGCAACTGTGGTTGGAGAAGAAGGACGTTGTGGGCCGAGCCCGGGGGTGAGTTCACGTCACTGAATGATCTCGTGAAATAAGGTGAGGTGAGGTGAAATGGGGTTTAACGTCGCGTCCAAGATTATTGCACTTATATAGCGACGTGCATGTACATGTGTGTTTGTGTGGCTGCTTGTACTAGTCCAGACTGATACCGATTTATAGTGCTATCTCACTGAGATACCATGCCGCAGTTTAACATGAATACCCCACTCAGACACAGTATACTGACTCCAAGCCGACCAGTCCTTGTTTTAGCCCCTTAATGCCGAGCGCCAGACAGGGTAACAACAAGTACCATCTTTTAACGTCTTTTGGTATGACGCGGCCTGGGGATTGAACCCCGGACCTTCCGCTCTCCGGGCAGATGCTCTACCACTAGACCACGGAGGCGGTCTCGCGTGAAATAAGGAAAACTCATAATACAAACCTTGTATACAGTCTGTGTTTGTCGCACGTGGTCCTGTGCACAGGGCACAGGCAACAAGTCAGGTGAAGTTAAGCAATGTTGGTCTCGGAGAGTCCTTGGATGGGTGACCACGTTCTGCAGCTTGACTCCTGAGAGTTTCTAGGGCTTCGGTCCTGCCCCACACTTAAGCACATGTACCACATGTGGTGTCTCCTTAGGCAAGTGACTTTGTTCGAAATGTGCCTCTGTTCACCCAGCAGTGAGTGGGTACCCGGTAGGATGTGATGGTAATGTGGCCGTTAACCTTCTAGCGCCTCACAGGTTGTATACTCCCCAGGGAGCTGTGAATGAAAATCGAGAGCTCACTGATCCATTGACCGGGGTAATAATAGTGTAGCGCTATGAGCATCAACTTGGTGAATGGAATCTGGCGTATTATAAATGCACAATTATTATTATTGTTGTTATTATTATTATTATTATTATTATTATTATTACAGTCTTAGAAATTTGTCATAGCTACTGTGGTGCTTCGATCGAGCTTGGAAATTCCAACCAAGCTCGGCAAGGGTTGAAACTGGATTTTATATTCAGTTAGCTCCCTTGCCTCAGGAAGATAGATCTTGGCTTCAATGAAGGAAAGCCTTTTCATTCTTGTCCTGCTTTCACTCAACATTAAAGTTCATGCGTTGTGTCTTTGTTTCAGATTTGTGCCGTACGTCGGCATAGTAACAATATTGATGAACGATTATCCAAAATTTAAGGTATGTATAAGACACAGAATTGTGAAAAGAGATATTTAATTTACAAATACTTGCTTGGCTCCTGAGCGTTTCTAGGGCTTCGGTCCTGTCCTACAATGAAGCACGTGTAGCCTTGCTTGGTGTCATCTTAGGCAACTTTGTTGGAAATGTACCTCTGTTAACCCAGCAGTAAATGGGTTTATGTTTTTAGGTTTGTCAGCACGATACCCGTGTTTCACCGAAGTGTTAAACATCTGAGACCTGCATCATTTCGGGCTTTCCTCTCACATTAAGCTGACACGCTGTGATATAACTGGAACACTGTTAAAAGCAGCGTTAAACCCAACTCACTCACTCACTCACTCACTCACTGTAATGGCCCCAAAACATTCCTTGATGCCTCTCTCTTTGACTATTAAATGGTCACTGATGAGGATATCGATGACATTTTGAGATGATAATATGCATTCATTTGATAATCCTTTCTTTTTCTTTCAGTATGCTATTTTAGCATGTCTTGGGATCTTCGTGTTGATACATCGAGAATGATCACGTGACCTCATCAGCCAATCACCAGTTATTTCATCTCGTTGAGGCATGTGTGGATGTAACTGTTTCTATGTTCAACAATGCTGCTACATGACTTGTTATCAACAGCTTGGATTGGAAATTTTATGTTTAATCTTAAGTTTGAGTAATCATGAACTGCCTGCTTGATTGATACACATCATGATGTTAGTGTGAATGGGTAAATATTCAACGTATTTGACGTATGTTTGCCAGAGTTGTCCTCCCTTTGCTACACATGCTATTTGTCACACGCCATTTGTCACACAAACCTTTAAACTTCAAAGGACAGGGTTGACAAAACGGATAATCCCCTAGCTCTTACCCGACTGTTAGAGTAGAGGGGGCACGGGTGGCCCAGTCGTCTAAGGCGCCGCGATTCGCTCTGCAGAGTTGTGTCCCTTGGCCACGCCAGAAACCTATGATTGTTGGTTTGAATCCCAATTGCCCCGATTATGTTTCTAGGTTTGTCAGCACCATACCCGTGCTCGTGGGTTTCACTGAAGTGGTAATCGTCTGAGACCTGCATCACTTCGGGTTTCTTCCCACATTAAGCTGACACGCCGTGATATGACTGGAACACTGTTAAAAGCGGCGTTAAACCCAACTCACTCACTGTTAAAATACAATAATCCAGACAAAACACAACACCAGATTGTTTGTTTAGTAGATCAATGCTCATGATATCAATCACTGGATTGTCTGGTCCAGACTTGATTATTTACAGACCTCTGCCGTATAGCTTGAATATTGCTGAGTCAGCGTTAAACAACAGACAAACAAGAACCAGATTGTTTAGAGCATCTTTATATGTTAATCAGTTCATCACTAAACATATATTACAATATGTTGAATATTGATATGCAGTTACATATTACATAATTGTACACCATGTGGACTAATTCATCACTATCCATCACTATATTATTTTACAATATCTTTAATATTGATATATGTGTTAGATTATTATGTCTCTCAGCCATTTGTAAGCAGATGACCAAAAGTATCCTACTCCTAGTACAGGTCTTTTAGGCATCAGGCGCAGTCTTATTAGTAAGTTGGATTATGCTAATACAACTGTAGTTATTTTGTTAGGTTGGTAATCCAGCTATATGACGGCTGTCTGTAAGTAATCGAGTCTGGACCAGACAATCCAGTGATTGACAACATGAGCATCGATCCACACAATTGGGATCGATGACATGCATCAACCAAGTCAGCGTGCCTGACCCCCCGATCCCGTTAGTTGCCTCTTGCAACAAGCATAGTCGCCTTTTACGGCAAGCATGGGTTGCTGAAGACTTATTCTACCCCGCATTTTCAGGGGTCACTACAGTAGGTATTGTCTTACTTGACAAATGGCATGTGTAACTAATGGGAGTGACCTTGCAATATGACCCTAAGGTTAGAGTAAAAAAAAAAAGGGACATCTTCCTGAGGCAAGGGAGTTAACTGAAAGTCCAGTTTCCATCCTTGCCGAACATAGGCTGGAATTATGGAGTTATATTTTGGCTTTATTGACGAGTCTGTGCAGTCCAGTCAAAATCGTGTAACCAAATCGACATCCGGTTCATCAACTGCTGATTTCGGTCGATTATGGATTTGTAAAGCATGTGTACTATTAAAATGCCATCAACATAAATTTTCCAAATCTTTTTTCGTTTATACTCATGGTGCAATTCACAATGTAAGACCAGTTTTATTACAATATACATCTTGATTATCACTCAGGTCCTCTTGACTTTTTGTTTGAAGCAAATGCAAGTGATATGAGGTAGAATCTGATTGGTCAATAGGAGGGACATTGAAGGGACATAAGTCATAATATCCAATAGTGGTGCTATGATCAAGTCCAGACATTCAAGCGTAGTCTAGTTTGGCAAGGGTGGAAACTGGACTTTTATTGTTAGCTAACTCCCTTGCCTCAAGAAGATGGAAAACTTTGTAGTGCTTGAAGAACACATATTAAGTGGCATTTAGAAGCTATAGCATCCGTGAAGACTGGGTGGACGTCTTTGTTCTTTCAGTGTAATGTTTCCGTACAATGATTGTACATTCATCAATAACTTGTACTCAAATGTTGTATTGGAAGAGTAAGGGAGTTAACTGTCTTCATTGAACAACTTGAATCACACTTGCTAGAACTTAAAATTTGCCAGAGCCTAGTACCTCTTTAGTTGTAGGAAAGTCAAGGAGAGAAATCATTTCATTTGAATTACATATTAAAAAAAGATTGAAATATGGTGGTTTGGAAAGAAAAGCTGTGTACATCTTCCTTGTTAGAATGATATCCCTTTAACGATTCAAGGATGGAAATACCAGAGAATAGGTGTGTAATGATATGGAAGGCCATTATACGATACCTACCTTGATACACTAGTCATGATACGATACATATCTCGATACACCTGAAAAAAATCCTGAACTGAAATTCTCATCACTAAATGCTCATGTATTACAGATCGGTGGAAAGATGAAGATAGGCTGTATCTTCTTTTTAACTGTTCTGAGTCTGTCCCAAAAAGTAATGCCGAAATTGTCCCAAACAGCTGATATGAATGACGAAGAAGCCTTTTCAGCTCACGTTTGCTCCTATTTCTTTAGTCGTCAAGATATGGCTGAAATATTGCTAATGTGACCCTAAACATTAACTCACTCACTCCTATTTCTTTGGGGTTATTCTTTCATTAAAATAAAAATAAGTATTTTGTATCATCATGTATCGTGATACACGGGACTATGTATCGTATCAGAGGCCACATATTCGGGTGCATCAGAGTTTGGGAGTATTGATTCACAGTAACATGATGACTATCATCAAGGTTGTCATGGTAACGAGATGAAGATAGTCTTCTGGCTTGAAGCCCTATGGTGAAGGTGATGCTATTCTGGGCTAAAAGACTGTTTTGTTGTGTGTCTGATCATATGTGTGGAGGGAGCCAATTGAATGTTGTATTTTATTTTTCTTAAACAGACTGTACAAGCCATCTCTTGTATTTACTACGATAACAGTAACTGAGGATGTCTACGTAATCTGTGGGGCGGGTAGCCTAGTGGTTAAAGCATTCGCTCGTCACGCTGAAGACCCGGGTTTGATCCTCGACATGGGTAGAAATTGTGAAGCCCATTTCTGGTGTACCCCGCCGTGATGTTGCTGGAATATTGCTAAAAGCGGCGTAAAACCATACTCACTCACTACGTAACCTGTAACAATGGTTATAACGCCCCAGCCAACATCACACAGTTTTAGTAGTAACCAAAAAATAATCGGGCAATGAATGTTTAGATGCTGGACACCTAGTCCTGTGACAAGTGACTAGTGTGCCATCGAATGAGAATTCTACATTTTTTTAATAAAAGAATTGGAATTATTTAATGATGATATTTGACAACCAGCTTATTTTTCATTATCATTATTATTATTATTGTTGTTATTTAGGAAAAGGATGGTAACTGTGTTTCAAACAGGCTGCTTGGAAGTGGGGTAGCCTCCTGGATAACGCGTTCACTCGTCACGCTAAATGTCTGGGTTTGATTCCAATGGGTACCATGTGTGAAGCCCATTTCTGGTGTCCGTGGTATTGCTGGAATATTGCTAAAAGCGGCATAAATCCATCTCTCTCACCCACTCCTTCATTTGGCTGAGATGATGAATGCTCAAATGAATCAATAATTGATTAAATTTGAATATATTTTTTCATTGGGCACCTAGTTGACCTCTATTTCCTGAAGCCATTTTATTTGTTTGTTTGTTTGTGTGGTTTGTCATTCATTGTGGTAGTGGTGTATTAGCGGCCATTCTTTCATTAGTTTGTTCATTGCTGAGTTTGCAAGTTATTGTTTTAACTTAAGATCTGAAATGTTATCAGTTTGTTGTCAACCAAGATTTAAGTTATGACATTTGCATTTTGATTGGATGGATTTAATGTTAAACACCGGTCTGTGTGTGTCCGCCGGGAAAACAGTTGTCCTTTGGGATCCAAACAGATTGGTAATTGACAGTTGTTCAAACTCAGGTTTAACAAATACCATATTCAGGTAATAAGCACCCACGCCCAAAATATTGGCTAGTGAACAATCCCATTTAGCACCCCTTCCGATTGAGCAATGTACACAAGACTTTTTATTCGTGTATAATACGCACTTGTGTGTTTTATGCACCCTTAATTATGGGCAATTAAATTCTGGAAAAATATATCTGTCGTATATAAACATCTCAGGCTGTCAGCCAAAACCCTGAAATTTTCGATCTTTCAACTTTCAGGATTTTTTTACCAAAATGATATTGTAATAAGAGCCCCTATTTCTAATTTTGAGAGCGCCCTGGGCACTTACGTTGAATATGGTATACCAATTTAGGCTTGCAACAAGTGGCACAGAAATGAATTGCAGAAAATCTGCTGTAACCAACACAGCAATTTTCACACTTTTTTCATAAATATGTTTTTATTTTCTGTGTTTATATTAATGTTAATCAAAATTAAACGATTTTCTTTAGAAGTTGGACAATTTGGATTTAGGATCATGATTTTCATTTCATTCGTCATTAGTCCAGCGGCCAGTGTAGTTCTTGAATGCCGTTCTTGAACGCTGCTGGCTGATGACTTGTGTTAAACAAAAGGTACTTGAAGAAAATGTCTGTCGATGGAACATTATGAATGAATATCATTGTTATCAACTTATCGTACACTCATGCTTTGTACATTGTTCATCAGTCATATCTATGACAAAATGTTACATCAATAAAAATACTAAATTTTGTAACTGAGTTCACTGTATGTTGCCAAGGTACAGATGATTGACTCCAGACACAAATCCTGTAGGGAGAAGAGTGAGTGAGTGAGTGAGTTTGGTTTTACGCCGCTTTTAGCAATATTTCAGCAATATCATGGCGGGGGACACCAGAAATGGGCTTCACACATTGTACCCATGTTGGGAATCGAACCCGGGTCCTGGGCGTGACGAGCGAACGCTTTAACCACTAGGCTACCCGACCGCCCCCAGGAGAAGACAGAATAGAATCTCAGTGCCCCACGGCTGTCTGTTCGATGTGCCACTGAACATCTTCCCGAGTCAAGGGCATTATCTGACTGGCTGGACTAACAAGTTTATGCATTGTACAATCAAAATTGCGCAACAAACTAGACATTTGTAAACAAGATGGATTTGAACGGGCTGATTTCTGTCAACTGCAGGATTTGAAAAAGAGGAAGAAGCATCTGGAGAGTGCTTTTATGTCAAATATTTTTGTGAATATTTATGTTTCAGTTTGTTTTTTATGAGTGAATATCCGTTGGCCAGATAGGGTTTAGTCTGTTATGACCACAGTCTGTAAATAAGTGATTCTGATCAGACCAACCTTTGATTGATAACTTGAGCAACGTTCCCACACCATTAGTGTAGTTAACACACAGTCGGGGCGGTCGGGTAGCCCACCGGTTAAAGCGTTCGCTCGTCACGCCGAAGACCCGGGTCTGATTCCCGACATGGGTACAATGTGTGAAGCCCTTTTCTGGTGTCCCCCGCCGTGATATTGCTGGAATATTGCTAAATGCGGCGTAAAACCATACTCACTCACTAACACACATTCAAGGAAGTCACACACCCTCTGATCCATTAATTAACCCCTTGAGAAAAGTACCGTAGCTAGGGATCTATTTTAAACTAGTGACTGACAGCATTATAGACCAAGGTCACAAATTGTAACCTCACGATGTAACAAATCTTACTCCAAATATGTTAATTAGACGACCCTTCTTGGACATCACATTTTAAAACAGCTGAATTGAATGCATACGTAACACCCTGTTCTTGTGTCGAACCGCTGAACGATATAAATTACACCCTCCATTTGAAACAGATTACCTAAAAATGGCGGAAATTTGCATGATTGTGTGACATACATGCAGGTTAAATGAGCTCAATGTTTATCATGCCTTAAACATAACATAAATATAGATATATCCTTTATACTATAACGAAATCTATGAACTCTGTGTAATTTATTAGGTTTGTTTGTTGTTTAACGCCCCACTCAGCAATTTTCCAGCTATATGACGGCTGTCTGTAAATAATCGAGTCTGGACCAGACAATCCAGTGATTGACTTCATGAGCATCGATCCACGCAATTGGGATCGATGACATGCATCAACCTAGTCACCGAGCCTGACCACCCGATCCCGTTAGTCGCCTTTTTACGACAAGCATCGTCGCCTTTTACGGCAAGCATGGGTTGCTGAAGACCTATTCTACCCCGGATCTTCACGGGTCAAGTCTTTCCCAGATCTTCACGTATTAAAGGGGCAAGTTACCAGTACAATTGGGCAAAACAGACACTGAAAATAATTAATCCGCATTCAAATCTGGAAGAGATGTTGAAGTAAGAAAAGTCAACCCGTTCTCCTAGCTATGGGGAAATATTGAGGTATACCCTTAAACATGTATTGAACGAATTACATAATTTACGTTTTAAGCGATTGAACGAATTAGGATTCGATCAACGCCCTTAGCATTATCCGTTCAACAGGATCACTAGGTTTGTAACTTTCTGCACCCCTTCTTTAAACGTTCGGGGCGGTCGGGTAGCCCACCGGTTAAAGCGTTCGCTCGTCACGCCGAACACCCGGTTCGAATCCCGATATGGCTGCAATGTGTGAAGCCCTTTTCTGGCGTCCCCCGCCGTGATTTTGCTGGAATATTGCTAAAAGCGGCGTAAAACCATACTCACTCTCTTTAAACGTTCAAGATAATCAAGACAAAAACACAGTAAAATCAATGCACTGATTATCACAGAAACTACGCATATATTCTTCTAGTGTGCACAGGGGGCACAGGTGGCCCAGTCGTCTAAGGCACCGCGATTCGCTGTGCAGAGTTGCGTCCCTTAGGCACCCCAGAAACCTATGATTGTGGGTTCGAATCCCGGTTCGCCCCGATTATGTTTCTAGGTTTGTCAGCACCATACCCGTGCTCGTGGGTTTCACCGAAGTGGTAAACGTCTCAGACCTGCATCACTTCGGGCTTTCCTCCAACATTAAGCTGACACACCGTGATATAACTGGAATACTGTTAAAAGCGGCGTTAAACCAAATTCACTCACTCACTCTAGTGTGCACAATTTAGTTGGTTTATTATATACTTCAGTGGGAAAGACTGAGTTTTCTGAAGTTGAGAAAAGGGATATCTTCATTGTGCCAAATAGGGAGAATTTACGTTTCAAGGTTTTACATTTGTAATGAAATATTTTATTTTCCGGAAGAAAACAACACAAAAAGTATATAATAAATGTGATCTCAAATTCGCCACTCGTGAAATTTTCTCCTTTCTTATCGTCACTCGAAGAGTGAGTGAGTGTGTTGGGTTTAACGCCGATTTAAACAGTATTCAAGTTATATCACGGCGTGTCGTCTTAATGTGGGAGGAAAGCCCGAAGTGATGCAGGTCTCAGACGTTGACCATTTCGGTGAAATCCATGAGCACAGGTATGGTGCTGACAAAACTAGAAACATAATCGGGGCGAACAGGGATTAGAACCAAACAATCATAGGTTTCTGGCGTGCCCAAGGGACGCAACTCTGCGCACCGAATCGCGGCGCCTTAGACGACTGGGCCACCTGTGAGTACCTCGTTAAACAACAAACAAACAAACACAATCTTAGAAGGATATTTTGAGTGTACCTTGGACTGCCAAATGCGTACAAATTTACATCCACTTCATCTATTTGATGTCAGTATTTTATTATATTCGCTGGGACATATCGGCATCTGCTATGTCAATAACTGTCACATAAGGACATGAACCCACCCATTCACTGACAAGTATTCTCATTATCAAACATATCATCATGTATGCGCCATGTCCAAATGTCCGGCCAAATCGCTTCAATATCTGATGGCCTAAGGCCAAGTACAGCCATTCATTGTTTCTTGTGTCTGAATGACCCGCCTACGTTCAGAGTGAGTGAGTGAGTGAGTTGGGTTTAACGCCGCTTTTAACAGTATTCCAGTTATATCACGGCGTGTCAGCTTAATGTGGGAGGAAAGCCCGAAGTGATGCAGGTCTCAGACGTTTACCACTTCGGTGAAACCCACGAGTCCAAGTGCAGACATTCATTGTTTCTCGTGTCTTAATGACCCGCCTACGTTCAGAAAAATGGTCAATTGGTTTCGAAAAAAAAATCCTTCCTTGTGATACTGCCAAACAACGTTTAAATTCCATGGAGTGAGTATGGTTTTACGCAGCTATTCCAGCAATATCACGGCGGGGGACACCAGAAATGGACTTCACATATTGTACCCATGTGGAGAATCGAACCCGGGTCTTTGGTGGATGAGCGAACGCTTTAACCACTAGGCTACCCCACCGCCCCATAAATTCCATGGAGACTTGGCTGTGAAGTCTTGGTGATCTGCAACATGGTTTAATCAATTTACATTGTATAAATGATGTAAGGAGTGAAATGGGGTTTAACGTCGGGTTTAAGATTATTGCATTTATATAGTGACCGTGCGTGTGTGTGTGCGTGTGTGCGTGTGTGTGCGTGTGTGTGTGTGTGTGCGTGTGTGTCTGTGTGCGTGTGTGTGTGCGCGTGTGTGTGTGCGTGCGCGTGTGTGCGTGCGTGTGCGGACTATTGCCTGTTTTAAAATGCTAGTCCATTGAGATAATATGCCACTGTTTAACATGGATACCCAACTCAGACACAGTATACCAACTCCATTCCAGTCCTAGTTCTATCCCCTAAATGCGGAAAGGAGGCAGGGAAACAACAACTGTCATCTTTTAACTAACAATGGGTGTGAAACAATTCACATTGTCATTCATTTCTGGTTAAGTGAGGTGAAATGGGGTTTAACGTCGCGTCCAAGATTTTGGCACTCATATAGCGACGTGCATGCACGTATGTGTGTGTGGCTGCTTGTACTAGTCCGCACTGATACCGATCTATAGTGCTAGCTCACTGAGATACCGTGCCGCTGTTTAACATGAATACCCCACTCAGACACAGTATATACCGACTGCGAGCCGACCAGTCCTTGTTTTAGCCCCTTAATGCCGACCGCCAGGCAGGGAAACAACAAGTACCATATTTTAACTATACAAACGTGTGCGTCAGCTTATGTGTGCGCATTTTATCGGCCACTAAGTCAAGACATACATTCTTAGAGGAGCCGGACCTTGGAGTACACTATTGTGAGAGGAAACGTTTTCAAGTAGTTTGGAGAAACTAATTATCTTTCTTGAAAAGAAATCAAATGAACAAACTGCAAAGTTAAACCTCATCAACATCTGTATGTCCGTGACCATGAAACAGTTTTGTCCTCTCCTCGCCTAACCTGATACCTATCAAGGTGATGGATTCGGTGTCTCCATACAAGAACCCTCCGTGCCCCGATAGTTCAGCCTCCGCTGCCATGTCTGCCAAACGTGTCACCTTTCTGACTCTGGTCGCAATGACCCTCCTCTGTGGACTTGGTACAGCCGATGGTATGTATTTCATTCTTTTCTTTAAGATGTTTTTTGTTTGTTTAACGCCACACTCAGCAAATTCCAGCTATATGACGGCGATGTGTAAATAATCGAGTCTGGGCCAGACAATCAAGTGACTGATATCATGTGCATCGATCCACGCAATAGAGATACGATGACATGCATCAACCAAGTCAGCGAGCCTGACCACCCGATCCCGTTAGTTGCCTCTTACGACAAGCATAGTCACCTTGATAGGTAAGCATGGGTTGCTGAGGACCTATTCTACCCCGAAGATCCGGACTTTCACGAGTTGTCATGTACAAGTGTTTTCTACAGGTGAGATCGGTCAAGTTCACATGTCATGTTCAGGTGTTGAGTACAGGTGTCATGTCGTTGAAGACCTATTCTACCCCGGATATTCACGGGTTCTTTTTTGTTTCTTTTAAAAATTGTATTTGCGTATATTTTTCAACACACGAATAATAAATACAACTCTCGAACACAAAGTATTCGGGTGGTGGTCGGATGTATTTTTTGTTTGTTTGTTTGTTTATTGTTTAACGCCGCACTCTTTAGGCGGTCTGTAAATAATCGAGTCTGGACCAGACAACCAAGTGATTGATATCATGAGCATCGATCTACGCAATTGGGATACGATGACATGTATCAACCAAGTCAGCAAGCCTGACCACCCGATCCCGGTAGTCGCCTTTTACGACAAGCACAGTCGCCTTTACGGCAAGCATGGGTATTCTACAACGGATCTAAACGGGTCGTGTGTGTGTGTATGAGTGTGGCGATTGGTAGAATGCAGCACTGTATCCAAGTAGTCATCGTCTTATCAACTAAGCGGCTATAAACAACATTCCATACAGTCTTAAACAAGGTTTTACGATTCGCCGAAAAATACGGGAAGAAAAATAATGCCCATTTTTAATGGGTGGTCAGGCTCGCTGACTTGGTTGATGCATGTCATCGATCCCAATTGCGTGGATCGATGCTCATGATATTAATCACTGGATTGTCCAGAATCGATTATTTACAGACCGCCGTCATATAGCTGTAATATTGCTGAGTGCGGCGTTAAACAACACATCAACCAACCAATCAACCAGGATAGTGCTGGGTCTTTTTATTATTATCGCTGAGCCTGCTGGTACCATGCTTATGAATAAACAATTGTTTTTTCTCTACCTGGTTGAGATAAGAACTGTTTTTTCATGTGAACAATTGACTTGCCTTTGCATGCGTTTGTGATGGGTGCCACTGGTGGGGCAGGATACGCTCACCTTTCGTGAACACCTGGTGTCATCACTTTGTGATAGTAACTCATGAACATAGTCGGAATCGTACAATGGCTTTTGGATTATGAAAATGGTTTTATCTCTTCTATTAGTGAGTGAGTGAGTTGGGTTAAACGCCGCTTTTAACATTATTCCAGTTATATCGCGGCGTGTCAGCTTAGTGTGGGAGGAAAGCCCGAAGTGATGCAGGCCTCAGACGTTTACCACTTCGGTGAAACCCACGAGCGCGGGTATGGTGCTGACAAACCTAGAAACATAATCGGGGCAAACCGGGATTCGAACCCACTATCATAGGTTTCTGGCGTGCCCAAGGGACTGCACAGCGAATCGCGGCGCATTAGACGACCGCGCCACCATCTCTTGTATTAAGAAACCTGACTTGTGTTGTGTTTCAGAGTGCTTGTATCGGTGTCGACAGGACCCTTGTATGATGGCGAAGGCTGCTGGGGGATGTCTCCTACACCCGACGGCAGAGTGTCGGTAAGTATAAATCACTGTATCATTAAAGAATACGCTGGGGACACTCATTGAATAAACCAATCATATTCCAATCAAATACAAAACAATTACCATCAACTTCATTGATTACGAACAGATCTATCCGATCGAATTTATTAAGAGTTAAAAAAATTAATCGGGAATATACCAATTCGTGTGCAATCTGTTTTAACAGAAACTGTTTTAACAATTATGGTGATTCTTTACATGAATGCTTGTTACAGAGTATTACATTGAGATGCTGTCCCCTCACTTTAACCCAGGCACATTACACAGCCACCCCTCCCTACCTGATGAGTAAAGACGGCCTTGATGAGACATAACATTCTCTCGTCAAACCATCAATACTGTCTTAAGATTGCCTTGATGAAACAAACAAACAAACAAAGATGACTAACGATTTCCTTCATGAGACATAAGATTCCCTTTTTACGACAACAAACAAACCAAACAAACAAACGAACAAACAAACAAACAAAGATGACTAAAGATTTCCTTCATGAGACATAAGATTCCATCTTTACGACAACAAACAAACAAACAAAGATGACTAACGATTTCCTAGATGAGACATAACATTCCCTCGTTACACCACACAAAGATGACTAAAGATTTCCTTCATGAGACAACATTCCCTCGTTGCGACAACAAACAAACAAACAAACAAACGTGACTAAAGACTTCCGGACATTTGCGACTCCGTGAAACACGTCCTCTGTTTGCAGGAGCAATGCTTGTGAAGGCTGCATCCCTGAGTGGTACGTCAATGGTCAGAGAGTGGTCAAGTGTATTGACGACTCATTCAACCTCATCCATATCGGTTGACAAGCGTGTTGATACTCCTTTCAACATCACCCGGGTGACAACGATGTTATCGAAGTAATATTTTAATCAACCAAATCAGCCCCACAAATTACATCTTTTTGTGACCACGGGAGATTGTCTTTTTCCAAGATGCTTATTTCATCGAAATAAAATGTCTCAATCTGGGTGACAAAATGTTGTTGATTTATGCTTAGATATTCAGAGTGACGAAATATATTAAAGGGAGATGACTTCATCTTTCCATTAGAAAACCTTTATTGGATGTCAAGCAATACTCCAGCCGCTCCATCCCTTAATGTTAACATTTCACCACTTTTGAGATACTATCGAGCATGCTCTTTCTACCAAGATTTCAAAGAGCGACACTTGCTCCAAAGTTGTTTGACTAAGGTGACACCATTTAAGGTCTCAGCAAAGCTTTCAAAAAGAAATATGGTTGACATGTAGATTTTAAAATTTGACACAGCAGTGACAAATATTATGTTCGCTGCAAGCCCATTTTGTTTCGTTCCATATGTTCCTTTAATTCAGGTGAACAATTGACTTGCCTTCCCATGTGTCTTTGACGAGGCAGGATACGCTCACATTTGCCCGAAGTGATACAGGTCTCAGATGTTTACCACTTCGGTGAAACCCACGAGCACGGGTATGGTGCTGACAAACCTAGAAACATAATCAGGGCGAACCGGGATTCGAAACCACAATCATAGGTTTCTGGTGTGCTCAGCGAATCGTGGCGCCTTCGACGACAGGGCCACCCGTGCCCACCTAGGAATTTCATGAATTTGTCATATGTGTATAGCAATCATGCATGGTACGCAAAGGGTGCTATCAGTGATATACACTCTTCAAAATAATAAACCCACAGGTAGATTTTTAGTAAATTTATTCTACCTAAATAAGTCGATATATTGAATTTACTATCATAGATACAAATATGAAATTTTGGAGCTCGATAGTCACATGTTGTCGTTGTACAAAGGCATTGAAAACTGTCACAAAATGTCATGTCTCATAAGGCCACAAGGTTGCGCTGAACTCGTGTGACCGCCTTGGGCAGCAATCACGGCTCTGCATCTCCTCGGCAATGACCGGATAAGTGTACGAATTCTATCCTGCGGAATTCTGCGCCATTCTACTTGTAACGCGTTGGCCAGTTGTGGGAGTGTTTGTGGCGTGTTCGGACGTTGACGAACACGTCGATCGAGTTCATCCCAGAGGTGTTCGATTGGGTTGAGATCTGGCATTATGGAGGTGGTCTACCGAGCTGTGTGCGGTGGGGCGTTGTTCTGTTGACCTAGCTCACTCTGGTGGTCAATGATTGGACAAGGTGAAAATAAAGAATTTGATTCATGTTGCGATACGCCGGTGAAGAAGAAATCGTGATTCATCGCTTAACCACACTCGTCTCCAGTTTCTCAATTTCCAAGGCTGTAAGGTATGGCACCAACACAAACGTTGCTGTCGATGGATCTGTTGCAAACCAGGACCACAACTGGTCTTCTGGGTCAGATTCCAGCCTCGCGAAGATGGTTCCTGACAGTCGGGTCCGATATCCTCCTCAAACCAGGTATGCGTCCTGCAGTCTCTGTAGCTGTGACACTGCGATGACGTAGGTGGAACAGCCGAATGTAGCGACCCTTTGCAAGGGTGGTAACTCTTGGTCGGCTGGTTCTCGGACGGTCTGCAGTGGAATTGAACTGTGTGTATCTGTCCCAAAGGCGGCAAATGGTGCTGTGGTGGACGTTGAAGTGGCGGGCAACAGAAGACTGCGATTCCCCTCTTTCGGCAGTTTCGGCATTTCTGAACTTGAAAAATGTTGACAAATGAATGACAAATTATTGGCTTATGCTTGCTTTCTTATAGCCATTACCACGAGTTACGAAAGCCATAACTTGCACGTGCATTTTGCTTTACTGTTTTCCTCAAATGCCGTTTAAGACATTGCAAACCGATAATGGCTGCGTTTTGACGCACCGTTTGTCGGATATCAGGCCACCAACATTTTCCAAAAGCATATATCCAATATATATTTTTGGTGAAGTCAGGTTCAATGAACTACATTATTACCTGCGCGTTTCTTTTTTTTAGGTGAGGTGAGGTGAAATGGGGTTTAACGTCGCGTCTAAGATTATTGCATTTATATAGCGACGTGCATGTACGCGTGTGTGTTTGTGTGGCTGCTTGGACTAGTCCGGACTGATGCCGATTTATAGTGCTAGCTCACTGAGATACCATGCCGTAGTGTAACATGAATACCCCCACTCAGACACAGTATACTGACTCCGAGCCGACCAGTCCCTGTTTTAGCCCCTTAATGCCAAGCGCCAGACAGGGTAACAACAAGTACCATCTTTGAACGTCTTTTGGTATGACGCGGCCGGGGATCGAACCCCGGACCTTCCGCTCTCTGCAAGAATAGATTGGAACATTGTTGCATTACACACAACTTACATTACGGAATTGTATTATGAGATCATGACCAGATTGAAGGACCCGTGAAGATTCCGGGGTAGAATAGGTCTTCAGCAACCCATGCTTGCCGTAAAAGGTGACTATGCTTGTCGTAAAAGGCGACTAACGGGATCGGGTGGTCAGGCTCGCTGACTTGGTTGATTCATGTCATTGATCCCAATTGCGACCCGTGAAGATCCGGGGTAGAACAGGTCTTCAGCAACCCATGCTTAGCGTAAAAGGTGACTATACTTGTCGTAAAAGGCGACTAACGGGATCGGGTGGTCAGGCTCGCTGACTTGGTTGATTCATGTCATGTCCAGATTGAAGGACCCGTGAAGATTCCGGGGTAGAATAGGTCTTTAGCAACCCATGCTTGTCGTAAAAGGTGACTATGCTTGTCGTTAAAGGCGACCAACGGGATCGGGTGGTCAGGCTCGCTGACTTGGTTGATGCATGTCATTGACCCCAATGTGAAGCAAAATGGTTCTATTTCGCTCCAGGTATGGCTTGGAGCCTGTGCTCAAGTGTTCTTCTCTCTTGGCCCAGGATGGAGAGCCATCATTACACTGGCTAGTTACAACACCTTTCATTCTGATTGCCTCAGGTAAAATGTGTCCTGTGTTTAGCTTCAAGTCTTATGCTTTTTGTTTGCTGATAACATCAATGGTGACTGAATGTATATACAACAGAAATATAGAATGGTTTGTTGTTTAACACCGCTCTCACTAATATTCCAGCTATACTGAGTCAAATTAAAAACTTCACATTTTTAAAAGTAATCCCATATATGATATACAACGGACAAATGTATCAGAGAAGGTAATTTTTAATCATTAATGTCCAAAGAAGGATTTTAATTAACGGTGGTAACCATAATTTGTTCCAAGCACCTGCGGTATTCGGTAATAATATCAACAGTTTGAATCATAAGTCCCAAGCACGAGAATCTGATGACACGCAAGTTCAGTAGCGTGTATGGCCACCATGTGCGTTGACAACTGCGACACAACGCCTCCGCATGGACCTTGTGATGCTTGTGAACACATGATTGGGAGGACGACGCCATTGTTGCTGCAAAATGGTACCAAGATCTTGCAAATTCTGTGGTTTGGTTCTGGAGAGTGCGCAGACTTCTGCCAAGAGCATCCCAGACGTGTTCGATGTGATTGAGGTCGGGGGACCTTGACGGCCAGTCCATGACGTTGACTCCCGCATTCTGAAGGAAATTCCTTGTGAAATCTTCCTGTACACAACACTGGGCGTAACGTTCATGACGGCGCCTCCACACCCTCGCCCTACCATCAGCAAATCGAAGATTAAATCGGGATTCATCACTGAAGACGACTTGATTCCAATTCCTCTGAGTCCATCGTAGGTGTCGCTGTGCCCACAATTGACGTTGACATCTGTGTAATTGAGTCAGAATCGGCCCGCAGTATGGCCGTCGTGCTTGAAGGTGAGCAGTTCTCAGACGGTTTCGAACAGTTTGCGCAATCAGTCTACCCCTAAACAGTTCAATCCTGGTTGATCTAGCCGTCAAAACTCGATTACGGAGGTGACGTAAGACAATCTGACGATCGTCTGCATGTGACGTCACATCGTCCTTGCAACTTCAGCTACGGACGGTCCCGTCTGCAACATGCCGATGGCAGGTTCACGTTGCACATTTGAAAGGCGTGGCATGACAAATGGCCGTAAAGACGTTTGTTTTCCCTTGTTTTTATTTTTTTGTTAATGACTGCTAACAAGTATGGCTGAAAACACGTGCGGTATTATGGTCACGTGACCAGTTGCACGTGAACAAACACTTGTGCCACTATAGTGCTGTGCACATGATTTTGATCGATTCACCTGCACAAAAACGCGTGTTATCTGAAGACAATACGTGGCCATTACTGTTTAAATACACAATAAGGGCCCAGAATGATAACTGATCAAAATGTTAAAATTTTAGGATTGTGAAGTTTTTAATTTGGTTCAGTATATATGACGGCGGTCTGTAAATAATCCAGTCTGGACCATACAACCCAGTGATTGATACAGTGAACATCGATCAACGCAATTTGGATCGATGACATACTTCAACCAAGTCAGCGAGACTGACCACCCGATCCCGTTAGTCGCTTCTTACGACAAGCACAGACGCCTTTTACGGCAAGCATGGGTTGCTGAAGACCTATTCTACCCCAGATCTTCATCAATGTAGACTCAATGTATATACAACAGAAATATAGACTGATTAAGATGTAACCACCGATGTGTGATTGAAGGGCTTCAAACAGTATTAACTTTGTTGTACTGCCAGAACTTTAGTTCCTATGGCTATCACATATTGACATGTTTGGAAAGGAATGCAGTCATCTGTACGTTCGTTTGTGGAGGAACCAGTTTGTTTGCCGGATTGGTTGTCTTCTCTGTTCTTGGATTCATAGCCCATGAAGCAGGCGTGCCAATCACAGCGGTTGCGGCCTCAGGTAATTTTGATTTACATATAATCAAGTTATCAATATCTCACAACCAAATTCGTAATGTTATTGAGAGGGGATTACGCCTTTTTGGATAAACAAAATGAGATTTTTCTGAAATTGTTGATGGACACTGTCTACAAATGCTTCTTTTAATTATTCTTCCAATCCAAACCATGGCATCAATATTTGTTCCAGGCCCTGGTTTAGGTTTGTTGTTTACCCAGAAGCCTTTGCACAACTTCCTGTTCCTCAACTATGGAGTTTTCTCTTCTTTATAATGCTCGTGTTGTTGGTATTGGATACACTGGTGAGTAAAAAGACATTTCTCTGACATCAGGGGCGGTCAGGTAGCCTAGTGGTTAAAGCATTCGATCGTCAAACCGAAGACCCGGGTTCGAATCCCGACATGGGTACAATGTGTGAAGCCCATTTCTGGTGTCTTCCGCCGTGATAATGCTGGAATATTGCTAAAAGCGGCGTAAAACCAAACTCACTCACTCACTCCCTGACATCAATAACTAAATTTTCAGGTATCCAGTGTTTTACATCTCAGTATTATTTTAATAAATAACGAGGGCCCATTTGCTAGCATCGTTTTGAATCCGATTCGAATAACAATGCTAAAGTCCAAGCAAATCATTGGCGAGAGAACTGCAGTTAGTTTGTTTGTTTGTGTGTTGTTTAACACCGCACTCAGCAACATTCCAGCTATATGACGGCGGTCTGTAAAGAATCGAGTCTGGACCACGGAATCCAGTGATTGACATCATGAGCATCGATCCACGCAATTGGGACTCGATGACATGCATCAACCAAGTCAGCGAGTCTGACCACCCGATCTCGTCAGTCGCCTCTTACGACAAGCATAGTCGCCTTTTTACGAACTGCAGTAAGAAACGGCATGAAATGAGATGTGGATGTTGAGATTACCTCCCCAACTAATTACATCAAGATAGGGGGCACGGGTGATTGTGGGTTTGAATCCCGGTTCGTCCCGATTATGTTTCTAGGTTTGTCAGCACCATACCCGTGCTCGTGGGTTCCGCCGAAGTGGTAAACGTCTGAGACCTGCATCACTTCGGGCTTTCCTCCCACATTAAGCTGACACGCCGCGATATAACTGGAATACTGTTAAAAGCGGCGTTAAACCAAACTCACTCACTCACATCATGATAGATACACAGATGCGTTTTTAATTATTATGAAATAGATTGACTATATCTTTAATTTAATGTGTTTTGCCCTTGTCCTTTATCGGCTTACATAAAATGCAACTAAAGTGATTTTTTTTATACTTTTGTAGTTTTTAATGGTTGAAACTGCCATATCAGTCATCCTGGATGAGTATCCCTTCCTGATGAAATGGAGAAGCTCTATTACTCTTGGTTACTGCATCGTCTCCTTTCTGATGGGAATTATATTCACCACTGAGGTCGGCATTGAACAGTTGTTTATTTCTTTAGAATTTCTTTCTCAGAATATGATTTATTGCATGGATAAATTAATATTGTAGATCTTTCCATGAATTATGTGGAACTAATTAACGACAATTTAATATCACTTCTACAATGCCTTAATAATTTTGTTTTTTTATTTCCGAATGTCGTTTCAGGGTGGGATGTATCTGTTTCAACTGACCGACTGGTATATTGCCTCCATATTCCTCATCTTTGCTGGATTTCTGGAATGCATCGTACTTGGGTGGATATATGGTATAGCTATTATTCCTATCAGTATTAGTAGAATCGTCATCGTTGTTTAACAACAATAATAATAATAATGATAATGATGATGATGATAATAATTTTATTAAGAATGATAATAATAAAAGTGCCTTATCAAATTGGCCTAGACTCATTTTTTTTCAAGAAGAGGCTAGCTGAACGACCACTGCATCGAGTTTGCGTGCAGTGTGTTGAGAATGTCAGCCTTTCAAGACTCTTTGATCAGAAACTTATTTTTTAAACTTTTTACATTCACATGTTTGTATTTCAAATCAAAACGACACAATATTCGTTATGTATAAGGCAAAATACGCCTCCGAGATATTAGTTGAAAATCTAAAACCGACCATTTGGCTTTTCCTTCGCTCGCGTTTTTGCATTTTCAACCAAAACCTCGGACGCGTGTTTTGCCCAACTTATGAACCGTCTGAATCTAAGAAATACCACAAAAAAAATCAGAAAACATCGACTTATCTTATCGTGAAACATTACAGTGTATCGCGGTATAAACAGGAATTCGCCAAACGCGTGCGAGAGAAAAAAACACGTGCAGCATGCACTAGCTGGAGTCATGGCATGATACATTAAACAACTTTTCATTCAATCAAGAGGCAAGTTTATGAAACGTTAACTGTAAAACCAAGGTATTACAGTTGAAATGTAAAACCTCAAAGCAGGTTTAGAATAGACCAATTTCAAAACAAAGGTTTGGAAGAGAACCGAATGAAACTTGGGTTTGGAAGATGAGCTGGTAACTAGGTTTACCCGGGGTAGTCAGAAACCCAGTGCAATATATGCTTGCCATAAAAGGCGACTATGCTTGTCGTAAAAGGCGACTAACGGGATCGGGTGGTCAGGCTCGCTGACTTGGTTGATGCATGTCATCGATCCCAATTGGGTGGATCGATGCTCATGATATCAATCACTGAATGGTCTGGTCCAAACTCGATTATTTACAGACCGCCGTCATATAGCTGGAATATTGCTGAGTTTGGCGTTAAACAACAAACCAATCAATAAATCAATTCTTTCATGGTGTGTTTGTGTGTGTCTTTGTATCAGGAGTGAATCGTCTCAGCGAGGACATCGAGCTGATGATAGGCAGACCAGTCCCGTGGTTCTTCAGACTCGCATGGCGTTATGTCACTCCCACTCTCCTCCTGGTGAGTCTCAGCATGGCCAGAGTGAGTGAGTGGGTTTGGTTTTACACCGCTTTTAACAGTATTCCAGTTATATCACGGCGTGTCGGCTTAATGTGGGAGGAAGCCCGAAGTGATGCAGGTCTCAGACGTTTACCACTTCGGTGAAACCCACGAGCACGGGTATGGTGCTGACAAACCTAGAAACATAATCGGGGCGAACCGGGATTCGAACCCACAATCATAGGTTTCTGGCGTGCCCAAGGGACGCAACTCTGCACAGCGAATCGCGGCGCCTTAGACGACTGGACCACCCATGTCCCCCAGCATGACCAGAAGTGTATTCGGAATTGTTAAACTCATACATTTGCAACCCACGCAAGCCTGACCACCTGATCCCATTGGTTGCCTCCTACGACAACCACCCACCCACTCCCAAACAACACCCAATGCATTCACCAACTAACAAGAACCCCTTTGGGACTCAAGTGACACTAGGTCCCCAGCAACCTATACTGATTGTAGACCCGTGAAGATACGGGGTAGAATAGGTCTTCAGGAACCCATCCTTGCCATTTAAGGCGACTATCCTTGTCGTAAAAGGCGACTAATGGGATCGGGTTGGCAGGGTCGCTGACTTGGTTGATGCATGTCATCGTGTTCCAGTTGCGTGGATCGATGCTCATGATGTTAATTAATTGTTGTCTGGTCCAGACTGGATTATTTACAAACCGCCGTCATATAGCTGGAATATTGCTGAGTGCGTCATTAAACAATAAATAAACAAACAAACACCCCACGGTAGTCCCGCGTCTGTTGTTTCAAAGGCCGAGTCGGTGTTGTTTCAAGGGCCGACTGTGTGTTGTTTCAAAGACCGAGAGTGTGTTGTTTCAAAGACCGAGTCTGTGTTGTTTCAAACACCGAGTGTTTTTTGTTTTTTTCCAAACCGAGTGTGTTGTTTCAAAGACCCAATGTGTGTTGTTTCAAAGACCGAGTCTGTGTTGTTTCAAAGACCGAGAGCGTGTTGTTTCAAAGACCGAGAGTGTGTTGTTTCAAAGACCGAGTGTGTGTTGTTTCAAAGACCGAGTGTGTGTTGTTTCAAAGACCGAGTCTGTGTTGTTTCAAAGACCGAGAGCGTGTTGTTTCAAAGACCGAGAGTGTGTTGTTTCAAAGACCGAGTGTGTGTTGTTTCAAAGACCGAGAGTGTGTTGTTTCAAAGACCGAGTGTGTGTTGTTTCAAAGACCGAGTGTGTGTTGCATCAAAGACCGAGAGTGTGTTGTTTCAAAGACCGAGAGTGTGTTGTTTCAAAGACCGAGTGTGTGTTGTTTCAAAGACCGAGTCTGTGTTGTTTCAAAGACCGAGTGTGTGTTGCATCAAAGACCGAGAGTGTGTTGTTTCAAAGACCGAGTGTGTGTTGTTTCAAAGACCGAGTGTGTGTTGTTTCAAAGACCGAGAGTGTGTTGTTTCAAAGACCCAATGTGTGTTGTTTCAAAGACCGAGTCTGTGTTGTTTCAAAGACCGAGAGCGTGTTGTTTCAAAGACCGAGAGTGTGTTGTTTCAAAGACCGAGTGTGTGTTGTTTCAAAGACCGACTGTATGTTGTTTCAAAGACCGAGTCTGTGTTGTTTCAAAGACCGAGTGTGTGTTGCATCAAAGACCGAGAGTGTGTTGTTTCAAAGACCGAGTGTGTGTTGTTTCAAAGACCGAGTGTGTGTTGTTTCAAAGACCGAGAGTGTGTTGTTTCAAAGACCCAATGTGTGTTGTTTCAAAGACCGAGTCTGTGTTGTTTCAAAGACCGAGTCTGTGTTGTTTCAAAGACCGAGAGTGTGTTGTTTCAAAGACCGAGTGTGTGTTGTTTCAAAGACCGAGTCTGTGTTGTTTCAAGGACCGACTGTATGTTGTTTCAAAGACCGAGTATGTGTTGTTTCAAAGACCGTGAGTGTGTTGTTTCAAAGACCCAATGTGTGTTGTTTCAAAGACCGAGTCTGTGTTGTTTCAAAGACCGAGTGTGTGTTGTTTCAAAGACCGAGTCTGTGTTGTATCAAAGACCGAGAGTGTGTTGTTTCAAAGACCGAGTCTTTCTTGTATCAAAGACCGAGTGTATGTTGTTTCAAAGACCGAGTCTTTGTTGTATCAAAGACCGACTGTATGTTGTTTCAAAGACCGAGAGTGTGTTGTTTCAAAGACCGAGAGTGTTGTTTCAAAGACCGAGTCTGTGTTGTTTCAAAGACCCTGTCTTTTATTGTATCAAAGACCGACTGTATGTTATTTCCCTATCTTTGTTCTCTTACGAGTAGCATAGTCGCCTTTTATAGCCAGCATGGGCATGAGGAGGTATTGAGACAATGTAACATAATTAACGAATGACGTATGCAATGATATAAACGTGAAGGTATCCATGAAAAAGATCGGAAGGGCAATTTGCACTCATCTCATTAAAGAAGCACCAGAAAAGGCAATATTCCAGCTATATGACGGCGGTCTGTATAAATAATCGAGTCTGAACCAGACAATCCAGTGAGTGATATAATGAGCATCGATCCACGCAGTTGGGATCGATGACATGCATCAACCAAGTCAGCGAGCCTGACCACCCGATCCCGTTAGTCGCCTTTTACGACAAGCATGTGTTTTACATCTCAGTATTATTTTAATGAATAATAGGGTCCATTTGCTCAACCAAGTCAGCGAGCCTGACCACCAGATCCCGTTTTGCTGTGTGCGGCGTTAAACAACAAACCAACCAACCTTGATTAGAATAGATTTATATGTCTATAATCCACAGAGAATCACCAAATCTCTGAGACCTGCTGGATCCTGGGAACCAGCCAACTCATCATACCGGGAGCTGTATCATGCTAGAAACAACACAACCACCACTGTCAGAGATGTTATTATTCCCTTGGTATCTTGTCAGCAGCATTCTTGAAAACTATTGACCAAGGTAAATGAGTTGGTCTTGCTTCAAATTGTGTTCATGTTGATGACACTGATAATGAAATGAATATATTATTTGTAAATTAAGTTTGTGATTGTAATATAACGATGGCCTGTTATTAACCATTAACATGTATAAAATATAAAAAAGATTTTTAAGTTTTAGCAATATTCCAGCATTATCACAGCGGGGGACACCAGAAATGGGCATCACACATTGTACCCATATCGGGAATCGAACCCGGGTTTTCGGCGTGACGAGCGAACGCTTTAACCACTAGGCTACCCGACCGCCCCTTACCTTTTTGATGAGAATATATATTTTCTTAGCCAAGTCAACACTTTTCCCACCTAGTAGTGGGAAGATATTCGAAACTGTGTGTGACCAATCTAAACAGTTTACATACGGCGCTTGAATTGTTACTCTGACTTTCTCCCCAAACCACAATACCCCTACACTTAGTTGAAACAACAATGGACCGCCTCCGTGGTCTAGTGGAGGAGCGTCCGCCCGGAGAGGGGAAGGTTCGGGGTTTTATCCCCGGCCGCGTCATATTAAAAGACGTTCAAAGTGGGTACTTGTTGTAACCCTGTCTGGCGCTCGGCATAAAGAGGTTAAAACAGGGACTGGTAGGTCTGAAGTCAGTATACTGTGTCTGAGTGGGGTATTCATGTTAAACTGCGGCATGGTATCTCAGTGAGCTAGAACTATAAACCGTCATTAGGCCTGACTAGTGCAAGCAGCCACACACACACGTGCATGCAAGTCGTTATATAAGAGCAATAATCTTGGACGCGACGTTAAACTCAATTTTACCTCACTTTACGGAAACAACAATAAAAAATTACCTTTTGGAATAGTAGAACAGTCAAGTGAAGGTTAAGGATAATTTCCCAAGGGCGTCAGGATAAATTGAGAAGATTAACAATCTTAGTATCTGTTGGATGTGACATATATATTCATGCTAAATAAATGGAAATGACCATCAATTTTGGTAATATAACGATACATTGAGCAGGAGTGGAAACCAAGTTTATTTTAATTCAAAAATAAATTCCGGTGATTTCCAAAGTTTAAAAATTTGTAAACCAATTTAATTGGCATGAAACAATTTCTTTGAGAAGAAACAATGATGTTGTGAAGATTTAGTTATCGTATATGCATATTAAAAGGTACATCAAAGAAATGGCAAAACCATTTCTTAATCCAGGTATTACCATCATGTTAACTTCACATATTTGTAAAAACATGGAAACCTTTATCAGCAACAGGCTCCAATTCCAAGTTTCAAAACAACCTGATTAGCCCAGAATCAGAAGAAATGATGCTGTCGCCGACCCTTAAAACTTCATGATCGACAACATTTTTCCAAATACCATAAAGATATAAATTGCACACATTTCATTCTGGGCATCCTCAAAATCAACAAAACAAACTCAAAATCAAACACAACCAGTACTGAATGCAATCAAAAATTGGTCTCCCAACTGGACACATTCAAGACATTTTGAGCAAACTGAAAAGGTTCAATCTTTGGATTAATGTACACAGGTATACATGGTGACCTTCATCCACTGACTGGCCTCACACGCTGTCTGTTGTCCTTCCTAGAGAGCTGGGCGTGTGGGAAACTCTACATCTCCTGATCTTCAACTTGAAAGAACCCAAAGATTCTGTGTTAATTTGCCTCCAAAACTGCCTTCTTGGACGAGAGCAGACACAGCACTTTCCCTTGTTGGTGTCCTTTGGGAGGATTGTGAAGAGCCCCAGCATCTGTACAGCTAAACAAGTCGTGCTTTTCGTTTTTATGATAGTTCCATTTAGAACAAGGATCATTGTGGATACATACCTGAAGTCAGACTCCTTTGTTGAAGGGTGCAACTTACTGCTCTTATTGACTCTGCTGATGATGGCGCCTGTCCCTCGACCCACCCATGGAAGCACTCAGTCAAGACAGCAATCCATGCAGTTTAAAACATTAAGCTAACAAACAGGCTTAATATCATCTTCCCGAGGCAAGAGAGTTAACTGACTATAAAAGTCTAGTTTCCACCCTTGCCAAACTAGGCTGGTATTATGGAGTTACATTTTGGCTGGACGAACGAGTCTATGCATAGTCAAATCAAAATCGCGCACCGAAATCGAAATCCGGTTCGTAAACTGTCGTGCAGATTTCGATCGATTGCAGGATTTGCAAGTCATGTGCACCGCCAACTCGTTGTCAGCAGATATTTTCCAAATCTGTTCATGTTTTTAATCAAGGTGCTCACGTGATTTCATGCATCACGCGATGTAAGACCCGATATATCAATATAGATCCTGATTATCGAGCAGATCGTCCTGACTGGGCGCCACCATTTTGTGTGAAGCAAACGCAAGCGATACGAGAGGTGAAACCTGATTGGTAGGCTCAGAAGGGACATAACTGGTAATAGCCACTGGTGGCGCTACGATCTAGCCCAGTAATTCCAGCTTAGTTCGGCAAGGGTGGAAACTGGACTTTTAAAGTCAGTAGTTTATTGCTTCCTACTTGGGTGTCCCACCTCTTTTGTATGAGATCCCGAGTATAAGATTTGATGGTTGGTTTGAAATCACTGTACGGGATAAAGAGTGGGGACAACGGTTTGTCAAGAGCTGCTTTAGCTGCAGTATCGGCTTTTGAGTTACCTGTTATGCCTAGGAAGCAATAAACTACACGAATTGAAACCAACAATCGGTCATACCTACTTGGGTTATCAGTCAAGACGTGACGAGGTCGTTTTACGACGGTGTCGTATTGGCCACAGTTGGTTTACACACGAATATCTGCTTAAGACAGATGAGGACGAACCTCCTAAGTGTATCCCTTGTGATGAAAGGTTCACCGTCAAGCATATATTGCTTGACTGTGTGGACTTTGCAATCGCAAGGGATTCACATTATCCAAGTGTAAATCTAAAAGATCTCTTTTCCCGTGTCAGCGGGCATCTCATCATAAATTACTTGAAACAAATTGGTCTGTATAATAAATTTTAAATATGAATGTGAATAATTAAATGCATGTTTTTAAATTTGGTGTGATGCTATTAGCAACTGACATTAATAAAGGCTCTGTCCATCAATTGTCATCAATTGTTTTTAAATATGACATTGCAAAAATAACTAAATTGTGTATATATTAGCTTGGTCTCGTCGCTATATGGCTCAAATAATGCCGATGCGACGTTAAATTTTAACTCTCTCACTCACATTTAAAGTCAGTTAACTCTCTTGCCTCGGGAAGATGACTTAATATCGATCCTGAACTCCTGATGCTGTCCAACCTACACAATAGATTCTCGCCACATCGCCTGTGGCAATTCGTCCGAAATGACTCAAAGTATGGGCTTCCCTACAAGAGTGCGATTCATCACATCACCAAATCTGCCCAGGAAGAGACTAGTCATCGTTGTCACGCAAGAATACCCTCCTTCATATCCACCATGATTGCAGTGTTGTGCAAGTGTCAACGTCTAGTAAAAGCTGTGGCACATGAGCTTGGACACTTTTCATCCGGATACATACGTTATGCAAGACAACATTGATTCCAAGGATCAGACTGTGTGCTTAATCGTCGATCATGGTAATAGTAATGCTCTCTCGCGATTCGCTGTGCAGAGTTGCGTCCTTTGGGCACGCCAGAGACCTATGATTGTGGGTTCGAATTCCGGTTCGCCCCGATTATGTTTCTAGGTTTGTCAGCACTATACCCGTGCTCGTGGGTTTCACCAAAGTGGTAAACGTCTGAGACCTGCATCACTTTTGGCTTTCCTCCCACATTAAGCTGGCAAGCCTTCATATAACAGGAATACTGATAAAGGCAGCGTTAAACCCAACTCATTACTTTTTTCCATTAACATTTATCTTTTTCTGTTTGAGATTTGCACAAGAATAAAACCTTTCACAGGGAGCATGGGCTGTCTTATTACGTTCTAGAGATGCTTGTACAAGTTTAGGGTTGAGCACCTGCTCGGGAGACATGTCATGTATGATGTCCATATTATTTTTTTACCCAAGAGGTTTGTTTGTTGTTTAACGCCGGACTCAGCACTTTTCCAGCCTTATGACGGAATACGATGACAGGCACCAGCCAAGTCAGCGATCCTGACCACCCGATCCTGTTAGTCGCTTATTACGACAAGCATAGTCGCCTTTTACAGCAAGCATGGGTTCCTGAAGACCTATTCTTCCCCGAATCTTCACGGGTCTTGGGTCTCCAAGAGGTAAAACATATCGGTACACATATGTCGGTATCATATAATGGGTGGGTTGGTGGGTTTCTCGGCAGGATAAAGTCAACGGATAAAAACGATATCCGTTGGGGTCATATACGGATAGAGGTGCAAATATCAAAGGTCAAGTAGGGACTACTTTCACTGTTTATAAACAAACATGGCGTCGCCCTTGTCATTCGGCGATCGAGTCAGAATTAACCATCGCGAATCTGGATAAACTACAGGGATAATTGCTATCATTATCAAAAGAACAGTCTAAAATACTGAAAATCAGTGTCTAACTGTGACGTAGCAAAGGCATTTTATAAAAAAAAAAGTTTTGGCAACTTTGAACATATAAATTTCGAAACAATTTTGCGAGGACACTAGGCCTCGGCAAGCGGAATCAGTAGCCATATCTTAGCTTGTAGACCTCTGTGCCTTGAAACCTTTTCCACAAATTAAAATAGTTGAATTTCGCCGAAATATGTTTGAATTGTTACCTTGTTTTGTCGCTGTGTGTACACCTGACTGCACTTATGACAGAACAGGCCGACTGTCAACGTCTGAACGTGGCCGTGACGTCTTATTGACTAGGGTTAGAGTAACTTCCCTTAGACAAGGCTCGCTAAATACAATGTTTATTCCTAGTGCAGGATGTTATTACCATCCCAAACACACAAGCGTGATAACCTCTATTTATTTGTAATGTTGGTTGGTTGGTTGGTTTGTTGTTTTGCGCCGCACTCAGCAATATTCCAGCTATATGGCGGCGGTCTGTAAATAAACGAATCTGGACCAGACAATCCAGTGATTAATATCATGAGCATCCATCCACTCAATTGAGATCGATGACATGCAAGGTGCTCCTAGTACAGTGAAGGAAGGAAGTCTCAAGGGAAGAAGCTAGGGTTTGGTGAGGTGCTCCTGGTACAGTGAAGGAAGGAAGGAAGCTAGGGTTAGGTGAGGTGCTCCTGGTACAGTGAAGGAAGGAAGGAAGCTAGGGTTAGCCAAGGTGCTCCTGGTACAGTGAAGGAAGGAAGGAAGCTAGGGTTAGGTGAGGTGCTCCTGGTACAGTGAAGGAAGGAAGGAAGCTAGGGTTAGGCAAGGTGCTCCTGGTACAGTGAAGGAAGGAAGTCTGAAGGAAGGAGGCTAGGGTAAGGCAATGTGCTCCTGGTACAGTGAAGGAAGGAAGTCTCAAGGAAGGAAGCTAGGGTTAGGCAAGGTGCTCCTGGTACAGTGAAGGAAGGAAGTCTCAAGGAAGGAGGCTAGGGTTAGGCAAGGTCCTCCTGGTACAGTGAAGGAAGGAAGGAAGCTAGGGTTAGCCAAGGTGCTCCTGGTACAGTGAAGGAAGGAAGGAAGCTAGGGTTAGGTGAGGTGCTCCTGGTACAGTGAAGGAAGGAAGTCTCAAGGAAGGAGGCTAGGGTTAGGCAAGGTGCTCCTGGTACAGTGAAGGAAGGAAGGAAGCTAGGGTTAGCCAAGGTGCTCCTGGTACAGTGAAGGAAGGAAGGAAGCTAGGGTTAGGTGAGGTGCTCCTGGTACAGTGAAGGAAGGAAGTCTCAAGGAAGGAGGCTAGGGTTAGGCAAGGTGCTCCTGGTACAGTGAAGGAAGGAAGGAGGCTAGGGTTAGGTGAGGTGCTCCTGGTACAGTGAAGGAAGGAAGGAAGCTAGGGTTAGGCAAGGTGCTCCTGGTACAGTGAAGGAAGGAAGTCTCAAGGAAGGAAGCTAGGGTAAGGCAAGGTGCTCCTGGTACAGTGAAGGAAGGAAGTCTCAAGGAAGGAGGCTAGGGTTAGGCAAGGTGCTCCTGGTACAGTGAAGGAAGGAAGTCTCAAGGAAGGAGGCTAGGGTTAGGCAAGGTGCTCCTGGTACAGTGAAGGAAGGAAGTCTCAAGGAAGGAGGCTAGGGTTAGGCAAGGTGCTCCTGGTACAGTGAAGGAAGGAAGGAAGCTAGGGTTAGCCAAGGTGCTCCTGGTACAGTGAAGGAAGGAAGGAAGCTAGGGTTAGGTGAGGTGCTCCTGGTACAGTGAAGGAAGGAAGTCTCAAGGAAGGAGGCTAGGGTTAGGCAAGGTGCTCCTGGTACAGTGAAGGAAGGAAGGAAGCTAGGGTTAGGCAAGGTGCTCCTGGTACAGTGAAGGAAGGAAGGAAGCTAGGGTTAGCCAAGGTGCTCCTGGTACAGTGAAGGAAGGAAGGAGGCTAGGGTTAGGTGAGGTGCTCCTGGTACAGTGAAGGAAGGAAGGAAGCTAGGGTTAGGCAAGGTGCTCCTGGTACAGTGAAGGAAGGAAGTCTGAAGGAAGGAGGCTAGGGTTAGGCAAGGTGCTCCTGGTACAGTGAAGGAAGGAAGGAAGCTAGGGTTAGCCAAGGTGCTCCTGGTACAGTGAAGGAAGGAAGGAAGCTAGGGTTAGGTGAGGTGCTCCTGGTACAGTGAAGGAAGGAAGGAAGCTAGGGTTAGCCAAGGTGCTCCTGGTACAGTGAAGGAAGGAAGGAAGCTAGGGTTAGGCAAGGTGCTCCTGGTACAGTGAAGGAAGGAAGGAAGCTAGGGTTAGCCAAGGTGCTCCTGGTACAGTGAAGGAAGGAAGTCTCAAGGAAGGAAGCTAGGGTAAGGCAAGGTGCTCCTGGTACAGTGAAGGAAGGAAGGAAGCTAGGGTTAGGCAAGGTGCTCCTGGTACAGTGAAGGAAGGAAGGAGGCTAGGGTTAGGTGAGGTGCTCCTGGTACAGTGAAGGAAGGAAGGAAGCTAGGGTAAGGCAAGGTGCTCCTGGTACAGTGAAGGAAGGAAGTCTCAAGGAAGGAAGCTAGGGTAAGGCAAGGTGCTCCTGGTACAGTGAAGGAAGGAAGTCTCAAGGAAGGAGGCTAGGGTTAGGCAAGGTGCTCCTGGTACAGTGAAGGAAGGAAGTCTCAAGGAAGGAGGCTAGGGTTAGGCAAGGTGCTCCTGGTACAGTGAAGGAAGGAAGTCTCAAGGAAGGAGGCTAGGGTTAGGCAAGGTGCTCCTGGTACAGTGAAGGAAGGAAGTCTCAAGGAAGGAGGCTAGGGTTAGGCAAGGTGCTCCTGGTACAGTGAAGGAAGGAAGTCTCAAGGAAGGAGGCTAGGGTTAGGCAAGGTGCTCCTGGTACAGTGAAGGAAGGAAGTCTCAAGGAAGGAGGCTAGGGTTAGGCAAGGTGCTCCTGGTACAGTGAAGGAAGGAAGTCTCAAGGAAGGAGGCTAGGGTTAGGCAAGGTGCTCCTGGTACAGTGAAGGAAGGAAGTCTCAAGGAAGGAGGCTAGGGTTAGGCAAGGTGCTCCTGGTACAGTGAAGGAAGGAAGTCTCAAGGAAGGAGGCTAGGGTTAGGCAAGGTGCTCCTGGTACAGTGAAGGAAGGAAGTCTCAAGGAAGGAGGCTAGGGTTAGGCAAGGTGCTCCTGGTACAGTGAAGGAAGGAAGTCTCAAGGGAGGAAGCTAGGGTTAGGCAAGGTGCTCCTGGTACAGTGAAGGAAGGAAGTCTCAAGGAAGGAAGCTAGGGTTAGGCAAGGTGCTCCTGGTACAGTGAAGGAAGGAAGTCTCAAGGAAGGAAGCTAGGGTTAGGCAAGGTGCTCCTGGTACAGTGAAGGAAGGAAGGAGGCTAGGGTTAGGCAAGGTACTCCTGGTACAGTGAAGGGAGGAAGTCTCAAGGAAGGAGGCTAGGGTTAGGCAAGGTGCTCCTGGTACAGTGAAGGAAGGAAGTCTGAAGGAAGGAGGCTAGGGTTAGGCAAGGTGCTCCTGGTACAGTGAAGGAAGGAAGTCTCAAGGGAGGAGGCTAGGGTAAGGCAAGGTGCTCCTGGTACAGTGAAGGAAGGAAGTCTCAAGGAAGGAGGCTAGGGTTAGGCAATGTGCTCCTGGTACAGTGAAGGAAGGAAGTCTCAAGGAAGGAAGCTAGGGTAAGGCAAGGTGCTCCTGGTACAGTGAAGGAAGGAAGTCTCAAGGAAGGAGGCTAGGGTTAGGCAAGGTGCTCCTGGTACAGTGAAGGAAGGAAGTCTCAAGGAAGGAGGCTAGGGTTAGGCAAGGTGCTCCTGGTACAGTGAAGGAAGGAAGTCTCAAGGAAGGAGGCTAGGGTTAGGCAAGGCACCAACACAAGATCCATTTCGTGCTGTTTAGGCACACTGGGCTTCTTATATTTGTATGCAGAATACACATTGTTACTAATATATCAGTTATGAGTTGAAGTTACAAAATGCTGTAAAATATATGACTCTTTTATTCAGCAAAATATCTACAATATCCCAATATGGTAAAGATATTATGACTGCATCGATAATGATCCATGAAACATTGTTCTTTAATGACAACAATATACTATTATTTCTGCACCAGTTTGATGTTTAGAAACAAAGGGATTTATCTGGGATTTTGAGAAAATCATGTCTCAGAAACTGACTGTGATATAACCATGTTTCACAAAAACTAAATGTTGACCTTGACCTTTGACCAAAACTTTTTCCAAGCAGATATCATGAAGAGGGTATGTACTAACTTTAATTTGTTTTGTTTGTTTGTCGTTTAAGGCCGCACTCAGCAATATTCCAGCTATATGACGGCGGTCTGTAAATAATCAAGTCTGGACCAGACAATCCAGTGATTGACATCATGAGCATCGATCCACGCAATCGTGATACGGTGACATGCATCGACCAAGTCAGCGAACCTGACCACCTGATCCCGTTAGAGGCCTCTTACTGCAAGCATGGGTTTTTGAAGACTTATTCTACCCTGTATCTTCACGGGTCCCAAGTTTATAGATGAATGCATGTAAGCATTTTGATGAATTTAATAGAAACATTTTGGACATTTCTCCTCATCTCGTGACCTGAACTTTGACCTCTTCATGTGCCAAAAGAATAATATCTTGGTGGTAATAATATTTAAGGAAGCCTCATTGAAAAAGGCAGAGGCAACGGTGGTAGTCAAATTACAACAAAAGCAATCTCTGCTCTGTGTCATGGAGCTGCTATGAACCTATAATGTATCTGTGCTCCATGCTATGATAAAACTGTAATTCTGTTCAAAGACACCAGGCCTCAAAGTTTAAATTTTTAATTTAACTTTTTCAAAGTAGCCAAGTATTTTTTCCCAGGTAGCCAGTGGTAAAATCAAGTCAAGCTAATATTGCTGGTAGCCAAAGGCATTTCAAATTATCTTTTATCAAATAACTAGTACATGTACAAATCATAGAACTACTCTTGGAAATGTATTTTAGTGGAAACTGTTTTGTTATTTGTGACTCGAATAATGATGCATTCTTCTTTTGACGGCAAGCATGGGTTGCTGAAGACCTATTCGACCCCTGAATCTTCGCGGGTCTATGAGAAAATGTAATTGGGAAGTTAAGGAGAGACCTCAGAAAGTATTAAATACCTTTCATGACCAATGACCTGTAAATAAGGCACCGGAAGAGGGCTTCACACAGTGTACCCATATGAGGAATAGAAACCCAGGTCTTTGGCATGACAAACAAATGCTTTTAACAAGTGGGCTAATCCACCAATGACATGTAACGCTTGAGAATTCTAAGTAAGAATATAGATCCCCAGCAAACTATGCTTGTCATAGGGGTGACTAAATGAATCGAGTGCTCATGCTTGGTGACTTGGTTTTGTGTGTCATTGTATCCAAACATCATGGTTGGTTTGTTGTTTTATGACGCACTCAGCATTATTACATCTTTATGACGGCGGTCCGTAAATAATAGAGTCTGGACCTGCCAATCCAGTGATTGATATCAAGATCATCGATCCACACAATTGGGATCGATGACAAGCATAATCGCCTTTTACGGCAAGCATGGATTGCTGAAGACCTATTCTACCCCGGATCTTCACGGGTCCAAACACCGTGGATCGATGCTGATGTCAATCACTGGATTGGCAGGTCCAGATTCAATTATTTACAGATCGCCATCATCTGGATAGAACATATGACAAGTCGTATGTATGCAGACTAGCATTCTGATGTCCTTATCGCCCAAACCCTAAAACAACATGACAGCTGCGCCATGATGTGGATATTTTCTAAACCCTGTCATGTTTGGATTTCCAAATCAAAATTTCCGAATTGAGGAGGGAAAGAAGGAAGCCAATCGTTTTAAACAGAGGACATCTGACTGGCTCAAGAACCCACACATCCTTCCACTAGATTGAGCTGTCGCGGCTTGCTGACCTGATTCGACCTTCTAATTTCTTCAGGTGGAAAGGCATAGAACTAATATAAAATAGCTGATGTTATTGATATTGTGTACACACCAACTCGCTCACTCTCTCTCTCACACACACCCAATGACATACACACACATCTCAACTACTTAATCACGGGAACAAAAGCACTAATCATAAATCATCCCACCCACCCATTCTAAAATGATAAATCCAACGACTCAAAAACAATACACCAACCCACTCACACACAAAAAATACACCCACCCACTTTTTCACAAACAATATACCCACCCACTCATTCACAATACACCCACCCAGTGACTCACAAACTGTACACCCACCCAGTAATTCACAAACAATACACCCACCCAGTGACTCACAAACAATACTCCAACCCAGTGACTCACAAACCATACACCAACCCAGTGACTCACAAACAATACTCCAACCCAATAACTCACAAACAATACACTGACCCACTCACTCACAAACCATACACCAACCCAGTGACTCACAAACAATACTCCAACCCAATAACTCACAAACAATACACCGACCCACTCACTCACAAACCATACACCAACCCAGTGACTCACAAACAATACTCCAACCCAGTAACTCACAAACAATACACCCACCCAGTGACTCACAAACAATACGACCACCCATTGACAAACAATACACCTACCCACTGTTTGTTTGTTGTTTAACGCCACATTCAGTTATACCCCAGCTATATAACAGCGGTCTGGACCAGACAATCCAGTGATTGACATCATGAGCATCAATCCACGCAAGCCTGTCCACCCGAGCCATTAGTTGCCGCCTTTGACAACCACCCACCCACCCACTCATTCACAATACACCCACCCAGTGACTCACAAACAGTACACCCACCCAGTGACTCACAAACAATACACCCACCCAGTGACTCACAAACAATACTCCAACCCAGTGACTCACAAACCATACACCAACCCAGTGACTCACAAACAATACTCCAACCCAATAACTCACAAACAATACACTGACCCACTCACTCACAAACCATGCACCAACCCAGTGACTCACAAACAATACTCCAACCCAATAACTCACAAACAATACACTGACCCACTCACTCACAAACCATGCACCAACCCAGTGACTCACAAACAATACTCCAACCCAATAACTCACAAACAATACACCGACCCACTCACTCACAAACCATACACCAACCCAGTGACTCACAAACAATACTCCAACCCAAAAACTCACAAACAATACACCGACCCACTCACTCACAAACCATACACCAACCCAGTGACTCACAAACAATACTCCAACCTAATAACTCACAAACAATACACCCACCCAGTGACTCACAAACAATACTCCAACCCAGTAACTCACAAACAATACACCCACCCAGTGACTCACAAACAATACGACCACCCATTGACAAACAATACACCTACCCACTGTTTGTTTGTTGTTTAACGCCACACTCAGTTATACCCCAGCTATATAACAGCGGTCTGGACCAGACAATCCAGTGATTGACATCATGAGCATCAATCCACGCAAGCCTGTCCACCCGAGCAATCAGTTGCTGCCTATGACAACCACCCACCCACTCACAAACAACACCCAATGCATTCACCCACTTACTAACAATAACCCCTTGGGGATTCCAGGTACACTAGGTCCCCAGCAATCTCATTAAAATCAGACCTTAGGTTTTCGCTACAGCTAAACAAAGATCTGAAGACATCCCATAAGGGGTCACGTCAGAACGACCTTTCATCCGTCCAATCAGAGCGTCGCTTACCAGATTATGAAAGTGACAGTCGAAATGTGATTTCTAATCATGCAACCCCGAAAACCTTTAACATAGGGTATTCCGAACAATAGTTACGGGTTTAACGACTGAATCCTTACAATCTAGACCATCTATTAGCCATTCCAGAATGTTTTTTTTGTTCAGGTTTCAAATTTGTAAATGAGAATTTGTCAAAATATGTTTCGAAGCGTAGTCGCCAATTTGAAATCATTGCCGTAAAGCACCAGAAATCTGCCTTCTGATTGGTCATTCCATTGGTCGGACTAAGTTTGCTCAAGGTCGGTCTGATGTGACCCGTAATGGGATGTCCTCAGATCTTAGTTTAGCGGTAGCGAGAACTTAGATCTGATTTTAATGAGATTGGGTCCCCAGGAACCTGTATCGGTTGTCAGGGACGACCATGTGGATCAGGGCAGTCGGTTTTGGTGACAGTTCACAGGAGTCGGTATCTAAAAATAGACGCCCTTATGCATATTCATGACCGCTCGCATGTGGGGATGGTCATGAATATGCATGAGGGCGTCTATTTTTAGATACAGACTTCTGTGCTTAGCTGAAATTGTGTCATCATACCTAGACGGTATGAACCGTCACTCACGATATCCACCACTAGATTATCGGGTCCAAACTCCGCCGCAGTCAAGAAGCTGAAACATTGCTGAACGTGGCATCAAACAACAAACAAATACGCAAACATCCATGCAACCACTTTTTCGCCCACCACTCACTTCATTAAATTGTCTTAATTGAATTTTCGAGACTTTGATCGAAGGAGTTTAATTCTGACATAACATCGTATTCACAATATCGTGCAGCACGCGGAAGATGAGATGAGAACTCCTTAATTCCCCGTCTTGACAACATATCGGCCCGACAATTTTGTTTCCCACCAATTTGAACAGTAGATAAACTAAATTTATACTTACATACTTCTTCATTAATTTTATTAATAATAAAAGTTTGAATTTTACTGCTCCTCTGTTTTCGAATCCTAGAATTACCATGTAAAGATGTGTCATCACAATATGTATTAAGTAATTTAACAGTTGACTCATTATCGCAATACACTTCAACATTCATGCCTAGCCAGCCTTTACCATATAGTATGAGACCCACCCAAATGGCCAACATTTCGAGATCGTTATTGTGGAGTTTGTGCGGGTTCGAATAAGCAGCACTAAACACATGGTAGGTTATTTTGTCTTGCCACAAGCCCCCCAACCCTGCCATCCTCTGGGTGAAGCTGCCGGACCGTTTATAGCATGAGTCTGTGTAGAGCTGGATGGCTTGTAGGGTTTCTCTGTACTTGCTGTCCAGGGAAGCTGGAAATGAAAGAATAATTGCAAATGTTTTTTTGGTTGTTTGTTGGTTTGTTGTTTTACGCCGCACTCAGCAATATTCCAGCTATATGACGGCGGTCTGTAAATAATCGAGTCTGGACCAGACAATCCAGTGATTAATATCATGAGCATCGATCCACTCAAATGGGATTGATGACATGCATCAACCAAGTCAGCGAGCCTGACCACCCGATCCCGTTAGTCGCCTTTTACGACAAGCATAGTCGCCTTTTACGGCAATCATGGGTTGCTGAAGACCTATTCTATCCTTGATCTTCACGGGTCCAAATGAAAAAGAGTGAGTGAGTGAGTTGGGTTTTACGTCGCTTTTAACATTATTCATGTTACATCGCGGCGTGTCAGCTTAATGTGGGAGGAAAGCCCGAAGTGATGCAGGTCTCAGATGTTTACCACTTCGGTAAAACCCACGAGCCTAGAAACATAACCGGGGCGAACCGGGATTCGAACCCACAATCATAGGTTTCTGGCGTGCCTAAGGGACGCAACTCTGCACAGCGAATTTTCTTTGTTGTTTAAAGCCACACTCAACAATATTCCAGCTATATGACGGCGGTCTGTAAATAATCGAGTCTGAACAAGACACTCAAGTGGTTGACATCATGAGCATCAGTCCACCCAATTGAAATATGATGACAGACATTTTCCAAGTCAGCGAGCCTGACCACCTGATTCCGTTAGTCGACTCTTACGACATGCTAGGATCAGCCAGATAAGTGTGGACCGGACACTCCAGTGATTGATATCATGAGCATCAGGGAGGGAGGATTTTTGTTGAGTGAGAACAATCTACATTTCACAGCTGTATTACATAATCTATGCATTTCCTCTGTCAACACAAATATGGTATTTTCCACAAAACAAACTATTCATTTTGGACATATTTCTAAGCAAACTTCATTATTCCCCTTCCCCAACCCAAAATCATATGGATGCTCCCTTAAATGGTGTGTGTATGTGTGTGTGTGTGTGCATGGACAGAATGCAAAGGTAAAATCAAGATAAAAAATTACCCTTTAACAAATTTTTGGAGTCATCATTGGTGGGACATTTTTATGTGAAGTTTCAGATTCATTTGTTTGTTGTCAGCAATATTCCAGCTAAATGACACCGATCTGTAAATAATGGACCAGACAATCCATTGACTGACATCATCATCAATCCACGCAATTGGGACACGATGTCATGCAAGAGTCTGATCCATTCACTTCCCTCTAATGACCAGCATACAGATTCAAACCCGTAATCGCCAACTAGATCAACGTCCTTATTTTGGCTGGACTTCTGTCATATGAATGGAATATTGCTGAGAGCAGCTTTAAACAACAAACAAACAAACAAACAAACAAACAGTATGCAATTGTAGGCCTTTTTGTAACATTGGGGCATAAATTTCAACAGTGGCAGGGAAAGTCTTTATATTACTTCACATCGAAAATTCAGGGGTGGCGGGAAATGGGAAACACAGAAAATAATACCAACAGCCTCAGTCTAGCAAGAGAATCCGAGACAAATCCCCGCCCAGTTAAACCAAGACACTGACTGAGTATGGTTTTACGCCACGTTTAGCAATATTCCAGCAATATCACAGCGAGGTACACCAGAAATAGGCTTCACACATTGTACCCATGTCGGGAATCGAACCCGGGTCTTCGGCGTGACGAGCGAACGCTTTAACCACTAGGCTACCCGACCGCCCTAAACCAAGACAGGTAAACCGCTGCAGTACTTACTTGACTTGCCCTGTACAGCTGAAGTCTGTCCTTGCACAGTTCTCTCCCTTGTTGCCTGGAGAAAAGTAAATAATGGTTAGGTTAACATAGCATATGGCATATATTTCCTCAATTTGTTTAGTTAGTTAATTGAACTTACAATATCGTTGGTTTTCAAATGAACAAGTTGTTGGTCGAAATGAAACTTAAAAAAAAAATTCAATTATCTTTCCTGAGTTTCCTAAATTTTTGCCACTTATCTGCTCTCAAGGCACATGTATGCTACCGTTCTCCTAAAAGACTGCAAAAGTGGTTATGTCATACCGAGGAACTGGAATTCTTATCGGTAAACATTAGTTGAACCACTTCGCTTTTTTTCATATTTCGCAACAAAACTAATTTGAGTGTTGCTTCATGTTTACTTACTTTTTAATTTTTTCAGCAGTATTACAAAAATATTAGAAAAAAAGTCCCTTTTATTATGTTTTCATTTTGCTATTTTTACCAAACTCACTAATAACCCGTTTTCATGATGGCACATAAACAAGCTACATGGACAATCAGAAACGTTTGTTAAAAGGTAAAATGTTTTGTTGAAAGGACCAATTAAATTTACAATTTATCACCATTTAAATTATGAACTATTTCATCTTTGTCATTGGCTATTTCTCTTCTCCCTGATCCTTATTAATCATTGTTCAGTTCATTGCTTTATGGACTGGCTGGCAATAAAACTTTTTGAAACAAATACAAGTATACATTTTTGAATTTAAAAGTAGGGGAAGAGAGGTAATTCCATATATACCACAAAATAAGTTTTTTTTTCATTTTAACTTGTCTGTATTTCACCCTATCCATCTCAGAGGAAAATTCTTCAAGTTTTTTTTGTCTTTTTTCATTGGCCACCCAAATATCTTGGAAATATCTGTAAACCAAAAAAATAAAAGAGAAATCTTACCTCTCTACTCAACCAGACATCCTGTTGCAGATCATTAAAACTCTGAAATGCAGCTTCCCTTGGGTATTTCATCCGATCCAACCCTCCTTCAAGCATCTTTAGCTGGTCCTGGAATCCTGACTGTCCATAAAGTGCATCCAGAGTTTGCGATGCCAATTTACTGAGGAACTCTCTTTGGAACGTTACGGGGGCAATCAGTTTGCTTGGTGATTCCGTCTTCTCTAGACTCTGTTGTGCTGCCTGGAACAGCACTTCTTCAAGCATCTTTAGCTGGTCCTGGAATCCTGACTGTCCATAAAGTGCATCCAGAGTTTGCGATGCCATTTTACTGAGGAACTCTCTTTGGAACGTTACGGGGGCAATCAGTTTGCTTGGTGATTCCGTCTTCTCTAGACTCTGTTGTGCTGCCTGGAACAGCACTTCTTCAAGCATCTTTAGCTGGTCCTGGAATCCTGACTGTCCATAAAGTGCATCCAGAGTTTGCGATGCCATTTTACTGAGGAACTCTCTTTGGAACGTTACGGGGGCAATCAGTTTGCTTGGTGATTCCGTCTTCTCTAGACTCTGTTGTGCTGCCTGGAACAGCAATTCTTCAATCATCTTTAGCTGGTCCTGGAATCCTGACTGTCCATAAAGTGCATCCAGAGTTTGCGATGCCATTTTACTGAGGAACTCTCTTTGGAATGTTACGAGGGCAATCAGTTTGCTTGGTGATTCTGACTTCTCTAGACTCTGTTGTGCTGCCTGGAACAGCACTTCTTCAAGCATCTTTAGCTGGTCCTGGAATCCTGACTGTCCATAAAGTGCATCCAGAGTTTGCGATACCATTTTACTGAGGAACTCTCTTTGGAACATTACTGGGGCAATCAGTTTGCTTGGTGATTCTGACTTCTCTAGACTCTGTTGTGCTGCCTGATCCAACACTCCATCAAGCATCTTCAGCTGGTCCTGGAATCCTGACTGTCCATAAAGTGCATTCATAGTTTGTGATACCATTTTACTAAAGATCTCTTTCTGAAGCATGAGAGGCGATGCAGTTTGGTCTTCAGATAAAACCAGTTTGCTTCCGGACACTTCCATCTCTAGACTCTGAGATGACTCATCTTCTTTTTGATCTGGTGTTGTGTCAAGTTTTAGTTGTCTCAGAAGGCTTTGAAACGCATCCTTTGTCAATACCACCTTGCTTATTGGTGATGCTTCTTTTCTGGAGTTAAAGTCAAGTGGTCCATCAAACTTTTTCACCATTTCCTTCATCAGTTGTAATTGTTGGTCCAGCAATCTTGCTTGTGCATAAGCTGCAAGCAGGTTTTGTAATTGTGGTTCCGACTGACCATTGACTTCAACCAGTTTGCTTGGTGATTTTGCTGAATGCAGAGAAGTTTGATCCTCGTCACCTTCAGATGCCGAACGTTGAAGCTGAGTCAGGAGGCTCTGAAAGGCATCGCTTGTCAGCACAATATGTTTGCTTGGTGATGTTTTCTTTCCAAAGTGCATTTCCAGCAATACTTCTTCTTCTTCTAATGTCGTCTGAACTTGTAACAGAGCACTCTGTATGAGATCATTATTCACCAACTCGGGTTGTGTATTGATGACAATGAGAGTCTGCAACACATCCTCCCCTTCCAGCTTTCTCTGCAGCTTCAGAAGTGTTGATGCTTCTTCATACGTGGAGATTCTGGACCAGCTTTGTGATACTTCCTGCTCTAGACTGATAGGTGATCGACTCATCAGTACTTGGAACATGATCACGTCATACTGCATCAACACCCTGTTTGTGTCTTCCTCCACCACACACATTGTTCCATGTCCACGGGACACAGAAGCTGGTGCTACCACCAGCCCCACAAGGGCCAGGAACACCCATACTCCCTGGAAAATGAACACACAGTTGTAAGTTAAGTTAGTTTGATTTGTTTAATGCCTCCATCAGCAATATGACAGAGGTCTGTAAATAATTGAGTCTGGACCAGATAATCATATTGACCAGATTGTTGTTTGACCCGTGAAGATTCAGGGTAGAATAGGTCCAACTTGTTACCAAGGAAACATAAAAAATAAAAATTTATAAAATTCCTAAATAGCAAAAGGCACCAGTTCAGTATGTGCCTGGTAGGCATGCAAAGTTTTGTAAGTATTCAACTGTTCTTGAGTTACGCTCCAGGATTGAATACCACCCTTATAGAACCTAAGTCCAACTTGTTGCCATGGAAACGTAAAAAATATAAATTTCTAAAATTCCTAACTAGCAATAGGCATCAGTTCAGCATAAGTCTGATAGACATGCAAAGTATCGTAGAGAAATATTAAACGGTTTATGAGTTATGCTCCGGAAACGATTTCGGGACATACGCACACACACACGGACGGACAGAGGGAACCCATTTTAATAACCCCCGCAAACTTTGTTAGGACGATAATAAATGAGTCTGGACCAGACAATCCTGCGTCTGACATCATGGGATTGATCTTGTTTGTTTGTTTATTAGGGTTGCTGAAGGCCTTTTCTACCCCAGATCTTCACGGGTCAGTTTACATATGTGGGGTGTTTTGTATCAATTACTTGGTCTTTAGATTAACTATTAATCCCATTATGTCACACTTTTAAAACAAAATAAGTATTTCTTTCTTTCTACAAAGATGGTAATGAAAAATATATAAAAATAATAGAAGTCACCCATATATTTGTCTTTTATTTTTTTCTTTATTTCACCTGACCTACACATCATTAAAACTCATTGTACTTGACAAAATAATAAAAATAATAAAAAAAAAAATGTGCCAAAAAAACTGACACACACAAACATGTTGCTGTTGTGTTATTTGGGTTGTTGGGTTGTTTGTTGTTTAACGCCGCACTCAGCAATATTCCAGCTATATGACGGCCGTCTGTAAATAATCGAGTCTGGACCAGACAATCCAGTGATTAATATCATGAGCATCGATCCGCGCAATTGGGATCGATGATATGCATCAACCAAGTCAGCGAGCCTGACCACCCGATCCCGTTAGTCGCCTTTTTTATGACAAGCATAGTCACCTTTTACGGCAAGTATGGGTTGCTGAAGACCTATTGTGTACAAATACTGAGTACCAGAACTAGACCCATGAAGATCCGGGGTAGAATGGCTCTTCAGGAACCCATGCTTGCCGTAAAAGGCAACTAACGGGATCTGGTAGTCAGGCTCGCTGACTTGGTTGATGCATGTCTTTGCATCCCAATTGCGTGAATCGATGCTCATAATGTCATACATTGGATTGTCTGGTCCAAACAATTATTCACAGACTGCCTTCATATAGCTGGAACATTGCCGAGTGTGGCATTAAACAACAAATAAACAAACAAACCAGAAACTAACAGCTAATGACTGTAACACAATATATCATATTTATAGAGAGAAACCTACATGTGAAAGTACAGCCAAATATGCCTTTTGAGATAATTAAGAGAATGAAAAAAACAAAGTCATGATTTAAATAATGCAGAAACTAACAGCTAATGACTGTAACACAATATATCATATTTATAGAGAGAAACCTACATGTGAAAGTACAGCCAAATATGCCTTTTGAGATAATTAAGAGAATGAAAAAAACAAAGTCATGATTTAAATAATGCATAAAAAAGAACATATGTGTTGAAACTAAACAAATACCGGTACTAAATTTCATTACATTTCATTTGCAGAAATGACCAAGGAATGGCCATAAATAGGTTTTTCGTACTGGTGTGGTGGCAAATCGGATTTGAACTTTAATGGATTATCATTAATGGGAACAAGAATGTGAAATTTCAACGTCATCAGGTTACAAATATCACAAAAAAAGGATGATCCCCACCAACAACTACGTTTCATTTTCAACTAAGGAGGCTGGGTAATGGCCCAAAAGAGGTTTTGTGAACACGTCAGTCATCTTGAAAATCAGATTCAAACCTCAAATGAGCGAGAGAATGAGTGGGTATGGTTTTACGCCACTTTTAGCATTAATCCAGCAATTTCACAGTTGGGGACACCAGAAATAGGTTTCACACATTGTATAGGGAATCAAACCCGGGTCTTTGGCGTGACTTGCGAACGCTTTAATCACTGGGCTACCCCATTGCCCCTAAAACTCAAATGAAAAATGGAACATGTGTTGCGCCACTACTAATGACACAGTTACTAAATTTTATCACCTTAAGTTATCACCTTAAAGGAGTATAAGCTTTCACTATGATCAAAGTGCAAATGTCAAAATTTTAAATATCGCCAATCTCATTAAGATCAGATCTTAATTCTCGCTATATCTAAACAAAGATCTGAGGACATCCCATTACGAGTCAAGTCAGAATGACCTTTCATCCGACCAATCAAGATGTCGCTTACCAGATCATGAAAGTGACAGTTAGAATGTGTTTTCTAATCATGCAACCTCAAAAATGTTAACACAGGGTATTCCAAATGACAGTTACGTCCCGTACGACTGATTCCGTCAAAATATCGTCTATCTCTCGCTTCCGTGGGATAAACATTTGAACAGGGGAGAACTAAGATCTGATTTTTATGATACTAACAGCTCATATACTGAATTTCCTTTCAAGTAAAAGAAAATTGTGTGTGAGCGAGTTGTGTTTAGCGCCGCTTTTTAACAGTATTTCAGTTATATCATGGTGTGTCAGCTGAATGTGGGAGGAAAGCCCGAAGTGATGCAGGTCTTTGAAGTTTACCACTTTGGTGAAACCCACGAGCACGGGTATGGTGCTGACAAACCTAGAAACATAATCGGGGTGAACCTTGATTCGAACCCACAATCATAGGTTTCTGGCGTGCCCAAGGGACGCAACTCTGCACAGCGAATCGTGGCGCCTTAGACGACTAGGCCACCTGTGCCCCAAAGAAAATTGTGAGTAATGGTACATTTCAATATGGCAATATGGATAATAATCAACAAAGGTTCAAATATCAAAAGAGCTATTGACCTGAGAACTAATTATATGAAATGTTCTGAAACTAGTTCAAAGAAGTAATTAAGACAAGCCTCACCTTTAATGTGTATTTTCCCATTGTACACCTCAGCATTGTCATGTTAGATTACCCACACCTGGGCAGCTGAAACAGAAAGTGATATCATTGTAAAATGTCTGTCATTTTTGTCTCCTTTGATTGTTTGTTGTTGAGTGCCGTACTCCAGTGATCGACATCATGAGCATCAATCCCAAAATTGGAATACGATGACAAGCATCAACCAAGTCAGGGAGCCTGACCAAACGATCCCGTTAGTCACAGGGTAGAGTAGGTCATCAGCAACCCATGCTTGCCGTAAAAGGTGACAATGCTTGTCGTTAAATATGCAGCCTCTCTGGAGCCCTGGCTAACATTAATTCTGCACACCATTTACTGGAGACGTCATTGTATATTGTTACTGCATAGTTATACGAGTATACTGCAATACACTTTTCAAATCATCAAATTGCAGTAGTATTTCTATGTTCAGTTATATTGGGTAAATATATATTGCAAGTTTCATTATTATTTGTATTGTTTAACCTAAAATCAGCACAGAAATTTATTTCCCTTTGTAATTCATCGATGGTTGGTTGTTTTTTTGTTTATCGCCTCACTCAGCAATATTCCAGCTGTATGACGGCGGTCTGTAACTAATAGAGTCTGGACCAGACAATCCAGTGATTGACATCATGAGCATCAATCCACTCAATTGGGATTGATGACATGCATCAACCAAGTCAGCGAGCCTGACCACCCGATCCCGTTAGTCGCCTTTTACGACAAGCATAGTCACCTTTTACGGCAATCATGGGTTGCTGAAAACCTATTCTATCCCGGAATCTTCACGGGCCGATTACAAATTGACAAATCGGCAGAAACACAGCAAACTGTTGTTTACCATGCTGACTTTGACATTGTTGCAAACAAGGGAGTTATCAGTAACATTTACTTCTGTATGTTTTGTTTGTTGCTTAACACCATACCACCCGTGAAGATCCGGGGTAGAATAGATCTTCAGCAACCCATTCTTGCCACAAGAGGCGACTATGCTTGTCGAAAAGGCGACTATCGGGATCGGGTGGTCAGGCTCGCTAACTTGGTTGATGCATGTCATCGTATCCCAATTGTGTGGTTCGCTGCTCATGATATCAATCACTGGAATGTCTGGTCCAGACTGCCGTCATATTGCTGAGTGCAGTGATAAACAACAAACAAACAAATAACACCATACTCGGCAATATTCCAGCTATTTCATTGAATCCATCCCACCCACAGAGGGTGGTTTGACCTGCTTACACAACGCCATGAAAACAATTCAATTCACACAATAATCCAAAGCCCTAAACAACGGCTTACTCGCCTCTCAGCTTAATCAAATCGTCCACCTCGACACACATACATACAGGACAGTTGAAGAAAACCAACCAGCCAAAACAATGGACACAACACCTAATGGTGCAACAGTAGTCACTCTAAAATTTGAAAATTAAGTATTTTCCATTATTTTGAGTATGAGACGGAGAATTTCACACAGGTACCTGTAATGCTGCACACCTGTCCTGAAGATAACCTCATGTGATGCAATACCAAAGCAATATCTTACCTTAATGAGCAGGCTATATTTAGAACCAGCCCATGATTCAATCAATAGACAATGGCGTCAATAGATTTCCAAGGTTTACCTGGGGTTACGCTTGGAAGGCAAACTGGGAAAAGTTTTGTTATTTAGTTCCAAATCAGTATTCATTAAAAGTTATTTTCTTAATTTCAGAGATATATAACATTGTATTGTATTTCAACAATGCTTCAATTTGGTTATTCTTTTTTTAAGACAGAATAGGCACTGCTAGAAATTGTGATAGGGTTGGTTTGAACGCTGCTTTGAACACTATTCCAGCTACATTAGGGCATGAGACCCACGAAGATCCAGGAAAGCTTGTAGTTTAAGGAGACTATGCCTGTCTTTAACAGGATCGGGTGGTCAGACTCACTGACTTGGTTGATGATGTTTGTCATTGTATGCCAATTGCGTGGATCGATGCTCATGATGTCAATCACTGGATTGTCTGGTCTAGACTCAATTATTTACAGACCACAGTCATTTAGCTGGAATATTGCCGAGTACGGCGCTAAACAACAAACAACAAACAAACAACATTTGGAAGGCAAACTGGGAAATGGGCTGGTGTGAACTAGCATCGATCCACGCAATTGAGTACACTGTCATAGGGTATCCATGTTAAACTGGTATCTCAGTGGGCTAGTGAGTGAGTGAGTGAGTTAAGATTTTAAGTCACAGCGGCAATATTTCAGCCATATCGTGACTGTCAAAAGTTATATATAATAAATACATGTAAACCATAAAAACCTGTCAACAAGGGACAGTAAAATAACTAGACTTATCACAGATTAGTATTTAAAACTAGCAGGGAACCATAAAAATACATCACTAGACAGGACAATACATTATAAAATGGGCTATAGATCGCCAGCAACTGACGGTAGATCAGCATACTGGGGACCATGGGGACTTACAGTACCTTTGCTACCTGCATGGACCAGAGCAGGATTTACATCATCCCTTCAGTTGTTGGCGACGATTAGGGAATTTAGCTGAATTTAAAAGAACATATATGCTACGATTAAAACTATGATAGGAATAACAGACTTCGAATGATATGGACTTACTATGCCCTCTCAGGGGGACAATAATTTTACAGTACTTTAACCCCCGTCAAGGGCACAGCCAATAACAATCTCAGTTCACAATTAGACACTATCAAATTAAGAAACAATTATGTACATCAAAATTTATTTATCAGTTCAATTTCTTTTAAAAATGCAATAATTAAATGAGGACTAATATTGTTAAAAAGATCCTTAAGCGATGATGATTTGAAATATTTATCCCTTGTGATGGAAAAATCAACACAGTCAAGCAGGACATGCTTGACTGTGATTCTCTCATCACAAGGGATGCAGAATGGAGGATCCTCATCTTTAAGTAGATATTCATGAGTATATCGAGAATGACCAATACGACATCGTCTTAAGACAACCTCTTCAAATCTGGACTGACAACCCAAGTGAGTATAACCGATATTTGGTTTTATTGCATGTAATTTATTTATACCCACTTGGGTGTCCCACCTCCTCTGCATTAGATCTCTGATGTAAGATCTAATGACAGGTTTATAATCACTATAGGGTATAAGAAGTGGTGTCACAGATTTGTTGAGTGCTGCCTTAGCAGCAGCATCAGCCAAAGTGTTACCAACGATCCCAACATGGCTGGGTAACCAACAAAAGACGATGTCGTATTGGCCAGTTGCAAGATTATTGTGTAATTCAATTATGTCAAGTAAAACTGGATGCTGACACGACATATTTTTTATTGCTTGAAGACAGGACAATGAGTCTGAAAAAATGATAAATTCCTTATGTTTGGACTGACTATTGATATAGTTTAGAGCAGTTAATATGGCATTTGATTCTGCTGTAAAAATTGAGGAGTCATCTGGTAACCTGGTTGATAAAGTTCTGGATCCAATGATGGTTGCGCTGGCAACAGCGAGTGAGTGAGTGAGTTAAAATTTTAAGTCACATCGGCAATATTTCAGCCATATCGTGACTATCAAAAGTTAAATATAATACATATAATGAAACGTATGTAAAAACCTGCCAACGAGGGACAGTAAAACAACTAGACGTATCACAGCAATTAAATTTAAAACTAGTATGTAATAATAAAATCAATTGCACTATACATATACATTACATTTTAAAAACAGGCTATAGATCTCCAGCAACTGAAGGTAGATCACCATACTAGGGACCATGGGGACTTACAGTACCTTTGCTACCTGCATGGACCCTAGCAGGATTTACATCATCCCTTCAGTCGTTGGCGATTGTACATAATTTTAGCCTCAATTAAAATGACAGAAATTCTACGTTTAAAAGTGTAGTAAATGGAAATATTCTGTGAATGACAGGGACTTACGATATCCTCTCAGGGGGACAATGATTTTACAGTACTTTAACCCCCTTCAAGGATACTGCCACTAACAATCTCAGATATAAATTCATTCTACTAATTTTTAAAAAGTTATTATACACAAAACAGATTAACAGAATTTATGATACAGTTCAATTTCTTTTAAAAAACCAATAACTAAATGAGGACTTATAGTATTAAAAAGATCCTTTATAGTTTTGACCTGGAAATATTTATCCCTTGTGATGGAAAAATCAATACAGTCAAGCAGGACATGCTTGACCGTGATTCTCTCATCACAAGGGACACAAAACGGAGGATCCTCACCTTTTAATATATACTCATTTGTATATCTGCTATGGCCAATACGACATCGTCGCATAATGACCTCCTCAAATCTGGACTGACAGCCCAAGTAGGTGTAACCAATAGTTGGTTTAATTTCATGTAATTTATTGATACCTACTTGGGTGTCCCACTTCTTTTGCATCAGATCACGAATGTAAGATCTAATTGCATGTTTATAATCAGTGTAGGGTATGAGAAGTGGTGTCACAGATTTGGTGAGTGCTGCTTTAGCAGCAGCATCGGCCATTGTGTTAACAGCACCTCCATCCTTGGATCCATCTGTAAATATTGATTTGTAAGTGTTATATTCGCTTCTTAACTGATTATACTCTTGTTGATATTGTAGTTGGTTCGTGTCAGATTTCTTTAGTGTAGATAATGTAAGATCCACCTGTGGCTTTACCAATTGCCAAGGAGGAGAGGAAAACAGACGGAGAGGAGATATATTTTCAAGGTTAATGGCAGCAGCAGAAATAAAAGGTTTAATTCTTATTCCGAGAGGCGGAATAAGAGATGACTTTTTACTAAACAGGTCCTCATAAAGGGGATTAAATACACAGCTGTATGCGGGGTTTGACTCATTAGAATATAGCTTTGTGAGATACTGTAATTAAAGTTTAATACGGCGCTGTTGAAGAGATGGCTCGTCGGCCTCAATGTACAAACTGTCAATAGGGGAGGTTCGGAAAGATCCAAGACAGAGTCTTAGACCTTGATGATGGATTGGATCTAAAAGTTTAAGATTGCTTTTACAGGCTCCACCATAGATGATGGAGCCATAATCGAGCTTAGAACGGACAAGGGATCTATATAAGTGAAGGAGGGTCGTTTGATCACCTCCCCACTTGGAATTTGAAACAACCTTTAATAAATCTAGTGCCTTCAGACATTTAGCTTTCAAATATTTAATATGTGGTAAAAACGTAAGGTGATGATCAAAAATTATTCCTAAAAATTTAGCTTCTTTTACAACTTTAATTGGAGTTCCAGCTAGATGTAATTCTGGGTCCTTATGTGGTTTATATTTTCGACAGAAATGGATACAATTAGTTTTAGATTTAGAAAACTTGAATCCGTTCTGCTCTGCCCAAACATTGATTTTATTTAGACAAAGTTGCAACTGTCTTTCTATCGTATGCATATTTTTACCTCGACATGATAGATTAAAGTCATCAACAAATAACGACCCATCAACAGAGTCATTTAAAACCTTAGCTAAACTATTTATCTTTATACTAAACAACGTTACTGATAAAATGCTACCTTGTGGGACACCTTGATCTTGATAGTAAAAATCAGACAAAGTGGATCCCACACGTACCTGGAAATTTCTATCTGTTAAAAACTGAGATATAAAAGAAGGCAAACGGCCTCTCAACCCCATCTCATGAAGATCCTTTAAAATTCCATGTTTCCAGGTCGTATCATATGCTTTTTCTAAGTCAAAAAAGATCGATACCGCATGTTGTTTATTTATTAGAGCATTTTTCACATATGTCTCTAATCTAACCAAATGGTCAATGGTACTTCTGTTTTTCCTAAAACCACATTGAATATTTGTTATAATATTATTTGTTTCTAAGTACCATATAAGTCTGTTGTTGACCATACGTTCCATTGTCTTGCAAACACAGCTAGTAAGTGATATTGGCCTATAATTTGTTGGATCAGCGTGATCACGACCAGGTTTTGGTATAGGAATTATGACAGCATTTCGCCACGATGAAGGGAAATCACCCGTTGTCCAGATATGATCAAATATAGTCAATAATGTCTCTAAACATGAATCAGGTAAATGTTTTAGTAACTGATAATGGATATTATCTGCACCAGTAGCAGTATCATGAGCTTGTCCTAATGCGGTATGCAGCTCATGAATAGAAAAGATTTCATTATAATCCTCACCATTATCACTGTTAAAATGAATTTCCTTTCTTTCTTGTTGATCTTTAAATTTCTGAAATTTGGGGGAATAATTTGATGAGGATGAATGTTTTGCTAAAGTTTCTCCTAATTTATTGGCTATATCACATTTATCAGTTACTAATGTGTCACCTTCTTTAAGATGGTGAACACTACATTTTGAGCCTTTACCTTTAATCCTTTGTATCATATTCCAAACTTTAGACATCGGTGTTCGGGAAGTTATTTTAGATACATAACTGCGCCAAGATTGGCGTTTATTTTGTTTGAAAGTACGACGAGCTTTTGCATTTAAAATTTTGAATTTATTTAGATTGTGGACAGTTGGGTGATGGCGGAAATATTTCTCTGCCTTTTTTCTAGCTTTCCTAGCTTGTTTACAATCGGTGTTAAACCATGGTTTTCGTATATGTGGAATTGTAGAGGACTTTGGTATACATTCTTCAGCAATTGCATTTAAAACGTCAGAAAAAGCCTGCACGGGATCATCAACATCACTAAAACATCCAGGTCTCAGTTTATTTGTGCATAATGTCTGAAATAAAGACCAGTTAGCTTTTGTAAAATTCCATCTCGTTGAAGGTGGAATATCAGATGGAATGATTGCTTTAATGATAGTTGGAAAATGGTCACTTCCACAAAGGTCATTGTGGACTGACCATTCAAATTCGTTGAGAAGGTTAGAATCAGTTATAGACACATCTAGAGAAGAGTAGGTTCCAGTTGCAGGATGTAGATAAGTGCTCGAATCATCATTAAATATGCATAGGTCATTATTGGAGATAAAATCTTCAATTATTTTACCTTTGGTGTTAGTGTGTGTACCACCCCAGAGTGGGTTGTGGCCATTCAGATCACCCATGATTACACAGGGCTTGGGGAGTTGATCATAGAGATCCTGAAGGTCAGACAACTGAAGAGCTGATGAAGGCGGAAGATACAAAGAGCACAGAGTAAAAGCAATGTTCAAGGTAAGTCGTACTGCAACGGCTTGGAGATTGGTGTTAAGAATAAGAGGGCTATGAATAACATCATTCCTAACAACAATTGATGATCCTCCAGTGGCCTTATCCCCAGGAGGAGAAAAAGAATGAAATGCCTGAAACTGACGTAAATCAAAATGATCCGTCCGTTTTAGATAAGTTTCTTGCAGGCAGAATGCTGATGGTTTGAAATCCTGGACTAACAGATGTAGTTCATTGAAGTTAGTCCTCAGTCCTCTACAATTCCACTGTATAATGTTATGGGAATAACCTATCTCTTAGGTGGATTTATGGGGGATCTACCCCGTACTTTCTTGGAGGGCGACAAGCTGTGTGCCCTGGGATGGATGTTTTCAGACACATCATTTGAATGATCTGTTCTTTGTTTGATTTTGGTTTTGACAACTGGCATCACATATGGTACAGATTGAGTTTGTTGAGCAGGCTGAGAAGAGAATTGTTCCTGAGACAGAGAAGATGACTTTGCATGAACTGGAGAGAGAACTGGTGTATTAGAATGGTAATCGGGAGTTTGAGTGGACTGTTCTTGTGAGTATACTTGGGGTGGACCTGTGTGCACCCACGTCAAGTCTGTCTGGCAGTTTATTGTTGCAGTAGTTAATTTTGGGTTTGTTTGGGATGATGTTCTGGTGACATTTGCATAAGATTCTTGTAATTCTGGAGCCTGGACGAGTTGTTTTGCATCAGCAAAACTTATATTTCTGGTAAATTTGATTTTATTAATTTCCATTTGTTGTTTCCAGATAGGACAGATTTTGGAGAAGGAGGAATGATTCCCGGAACAGTTAGTGCATTTTTTAAAGTCGCTATCACAGTCATCAGTTGTATGTGTTTTCTCACCACAGTGGGCACAAGTGACAGACAACGTGCATGTGTTGACGCCATGACCATACTTTTGACATTTGAAACATCTTAAAGGATTGGGGATGTAGATGTCAACATTTATATTACAGTAACCTGCCTTTATTGATTTTGGAGCATTTGGAGATGAAAAGGAAAAGAGATATGTAGTAGTTGGTACAAGTTGTGAATCTTTACGGGTTGTGAACCGTTTGACATACAGAACACCTTGGTCTCTCATTTCAAATACTATTTCAGATTCAGTCATGTCTGTGAACAAGTGGTCTCTGTCTCTCACAATTCCCTTACTAGTGTTGAGCGGCTAGAACTATATAACTGACAAGCAGTCATAGTCAGAGATGTGTGTGTGTGTGTGTGTGTGTGTGTGTGTGTGTGTGTGTGTGTGTAATAATATTGAATGAGATGTTAAAACTCATTTTACCACCTTTAACAAAATCTGTAAAGAAGGGAAAATTGTCTCAACAGTCACTCAAGCATAAAGTCCCCATACACAATCCTACACCCGATACTTAACAGCCACGACACTACCTTGGTCGTCATGCACAGACGAGTCCCCATACACGACCCAACACCTGATACCTACAGCCACAACATTCAGTGAGGTCTGTACATACAGGTCTGTAGTGAGTGGTAGTGATTTGGGTGACAGGTCTCTAGTCAGTGAGTGAGTGATTTGGGTTCCACACAGCTTTTAACAGTATTCCAGTTATATCACGGCGTATCAGCTTAATGTGGGAGGAAAGCCCGGAGTGATGCAGGTCTCAGACGTTTACCACTTCGGTGAATCCCACGAGCATGGTGTGGTGCTGACAAACCTAGAAACATAATCGGGGCGAACCGGGATTCGTATCCACAATCATAGGTTTTCGACCTGTCTAAGGGACGCAACTCTGCACAGCTAATACCTGCGCCTTAGAAGACAGGTCCGTACATCCAGGTCTCTACATACATTCCCTACACTACATGCTTAGGCTCTTGTTTCAAAACCTCACAACTCCACTCAACTGTTAACAGAGGCCGGTTATTAATACAGGCAATAGGACAGACAGTATTGCAGTCAGCAGTGTCACAGCTTAACAAGCTGGTAAATAACTGAGTGGCGACCAGACAGCACTTGTCTGAGCAATGATCCCTGCAGCCTTAACAGACCTGAACAGTGGACAAAGCTATCTGTAGTATATTCGACGTAATAAGCGCCCTGCTCTAATAAGCGCCCACGGCGATATTTACTAAAATATTTGCTGGTGAACAATCCCAATTAGCACCCCTTCCGATTGGTCAATATACAAAAGACTTATTTATTCGCGTATAATACGCAATCAAATTCTGGAAAAATATATCTGTCGTATATAAACATTTCAAGCTGTCAGCATAAACCACGAAATTGATCTTTCAAGGCTGTTTTTTTCCACCAAAATAACATTCTATTAAAAGCCCCCCATTTCTAATTTTGAGAGCACCCTGGGCGCTTATTACGTCGAATACGGTAAATATAGGCCACTGGGAATCTGAATCTCTGGATTTGGGTAACACCTACCTGCTGACGAGTGAGTTAACTTTAAAAAACACAGGACAACTGCATGCTATAGAAGCTACGTGTCCTCAATCTGGAAGCTTATAACTTATTGTGAAATTGCCAAACTATTTTTAGTGCCAAGTCAGAAACTTACGTTTGAATCTATGATAAGGACAACAGAACTTCATATGAACTGGCTCACTGATTCCGAGGTAGAATAGGTCTTCAGCAACCAATACTTGCCGTAAAATGCGACTATGTTTGTCGTAAAAGGCGACTAACGGGATCGGGTGGTCAGGCTCGCTGACTTGGTTGATGCATGTCATTGATCCCAATGATCGCTCAAATAGTGTTCATAGCTTCATGTGGCTGTACAATTTTGAAAGTCCTATCAAAGTTAAAAAAGATTCCAAATGGAAAATGGAATACGGCGTTAAACAAAAATACCCAAACAAACATGGCCCAGACTTGATTATTTACAGCTGCCACCATATAGCCAGAATATTGTCGAGTGCTGCGTTAACAACCAACAAACAAACATATAACAAGCTGCATATCTTTTAGAGTCGAAGGAAATGGCTGTATGGTTGTTTTATGTTATACGCCACACTCAGCAATATTCCAGCTATATCCCAGCGGTCTGTAAATAATCGAGTCTGTACCAGATAATCCAGTGATTGATATCATAAGCATTGATCCATTTGACTTTAATGTGAAACGGTTTATAGGAATGTGTATCTGTGGGTTTGCAATGTAAGGTTAAAGTCCAGTTTATTTGTTTTCTGGTTAAAGATGACATGTGTCTAAGAAAGCCACTTGTACCTTAGAAAATTCAGCAGTGCACTTCTTTGATGAAAGATTCTAATCTGTTGAGACCCAGATGAAGAAAATGTCATCAATACATCTGACCTATAAGTTTGGGGTGTCGGTGGTTCTTTCTAGGAGTTTTTCTACAAACAATATGTTTGCGTGGGATCGGGCTAGTTTAGTGCCCATTGCTATGTTTGTTTAACACCACACTCAGCAATATGATATCAGCAATGTTTAAGACGGCGGTCAGTAAATAAGAATCTGGACCAGTCAAACCAGTGATTGACACTGTAAGCATCGACCCACGCAATTGGTTGGTTGGTTTGTTGTTTCACGCCGCACTCAGCAATATTCCAGATATGTGATGGCGGTCTGTAAATAATCGAGTCTGGACCAGACAATCCAGTGATTGACATCATGAGCATCAATCCACGCAATTGGAATCGATTACATGCATCAACCAAGTCATCGAGTCTGACCACTCGATCCCATAAGACGCCTTCTACGACAAGCATAGTCGCTTTTTACGGCAAGCATGGGTTGCTGAAGACCTATTCTACCCCTTGGGTCCCACACAATTGGGATACAATGACATGCATCAACCAAGTCAACATATGACAGAAGTCTGTAAATAAGAGGCCCATCAGGCCTGTATTGCTCACCTCGAAATTTACACAATCATGACAAAATATACATTTGCATTGTACATGTATATAATACTGCAATTATTTCGTAATTTTGACTCTGTCAGCATTTATAATGGGTGGATGGCAAATCTGACAGCATGAACATGTACTTCTCCAGGATAAATCACATCAAAGGTATTACTCTCTTCATAACAAACAATGTATCTGAAAAGCAAAACTGAAAGGATACTCAGCCTACAAGTTTGTCATTGAGACCACGTGGTTGAAAAACAATTAATCAGAACAAAACAAAGGTTGACGAGCGTGAAAGGAAAGACCTCCTGACACCCAAACCCAAAGAACCAGCCCAAGAGCGGCGCATGGTTTTCATTAGCAATTACAACCCAACCAACATGGAGCTTAATGCCTTGATAAGGAAAAGGTGGCACTTGCTCACCGGTTCCGACATATGCAAAGAAGCATTCAAATCCCCGCATGTAGCGGCTTATAGGAGAAATAAAACACTAAAAACTCTTTTAGTACGCACCTCCTTAACCTACCCAGAACCCAAACCACAAATCAGTGGTAAAATATTTATTGATGAACAGTGCCAAATAACAAACTGCAAAATCTGCAAGAAGTTAGAAAACAAAACAACGTTCTCTAGCACTAAAACAGGTGAAAAGTATAAAACACATACTTTCACCTGCCAATCCCGCAATGTACCGGTAGTTTGTCTAAACAATATGTAGGGGAAACCAAACGCAGTTTTCATATAAGACCAAGTGAACATTTTGCAGATATCTACCATAAGAGCCAGTCTACTTACGCTTCAATTCCACAGAACACGGCAAAAACAATGTTGAATACAACATTATCACACAACTCAAAAATAGCTCTGAGATCGTAGAAACCAGCATCAAGAGAAGAGCTCTTGAACTGAAGTGGATTTTTAAACTCCGAAGTTTTCAACCACACGGTCTCAATGACAAACTTGTAGGCTGAGTATCCTTTCAGTTTTGCCTTTCTTGTATTTTTTCCTGAAACAAAGGGCCTACAGTTTCAAGTTTGACAACCCTCCTTTCCCTGTTACGTCATAAGAAACTATGACGTCAACAACCAGCATGACGTCACAATGAGTGAGTGAGTGAGTTAATATTTAACGTCACATCGGCAATATTTCAGCCATATCGTGACGAGAATGAATACATTAATAACAAATAAGTATATATACTTTATAAAAAACCTGTCAGCAAAGGACAGTACAATAACTAGAATATCACAGAGTGTATTAAAACTAGTTGAGGAACATATAAAAGCAGAAAGAATTAACAACACAATATAAAAATGGGCTAGAGATCGTCAGTAACTAAAGGGAGAACACCATACCAGGGACCATGGGGACTTACAGTGCCTTTGCTTCCTGCATGGACCCTGGCTGGATTTATATCATTCCTTCAGTCACTGGCGATAGTTTACCAGTTAAGCCTTAGATTAAAATGACAAAAATACTACGTTTTAAAATTCTGGTATGCATAACAATACATTGAATGATGTGGGACTTACATACCCTCTTTGGGGGACAATAATTTTACGGTACTTCAACCCCCCTCGAGGGTACAGCCACTAACAATCTAAGTTATATATTAGCACCACCAATATATAAAAACATATTATGTACATCAAAATTTATGTATTAAATCAATTTCCTTTAAAAAGTGCAATACTAAATGAGAATTAACTTGACTAAAAAGGTCCTTGACTGTTTTGACACTATAATATTTATCCCTTGTGATGGAAAAATCAATACAATCAAGCAGGACATGCTTGACTGTGATTCTTTCATCACAAGGGATGCAAAACGGAGGATCCTCACCATTTAAAAGATACTCATGTGTATATCTTGAATGGCCAATACGACATCGTCGCATAATGACCTCTTCAAATCTGGACTGACAACCCAAGTAGGTGTAACCGATATTTGGTTTAATTTCATGTAGTTTATTGATACCTACTTGGGCGTCCCACTTCTCTTGCATAAGATCTCGGATGTAAGATTGAATCATGGGTTTAAAATCAGTGTATGGGATCAGAAGTGGTGTCACAGATTTGTTGAGTGCTGCTTTTGCAGCAGCATCGGCCATTGTGTTACCAATGATACCGACATGGCTTGGTAACCAACAAAAGACGATGTCATATTGGCCAGTAGCAAGATCATTAAATAATTCGAGAATTTGGATTAAAAGTGGATGTTAAGGTGACATATTTTTAATCGCCTGAAGGCATGAAAGAGAATCTGAAAACAGTATGAATTGTTTATGTTTAGACTGATTACTGATATATTTAAGTGCTGTAAAAATGGCGTTTGCTTCTGCAGTGAATATGGAACTGTTATCAGGTAAAAGTGAAGATATTGTTCTGGATCCAATGACAGTGGCACTAGCAACAGCGCCACCATCCTTGGATCCATCTATAAAGATAGATTTATAAGTGTCATAATTGTTTCTTAATTGACTGTATTCTTGTTGGTAAATTAATTCGTTAGTGTCTGATTTCTTTAGTTTTGTTAATGTAAGGTCTACCTCTGGCTTCACCATTTGCCAAGGAGGAGATGAGAAAAGTTTAGTAGGAGCTATATCTTGGAGTTGAATATTAGAAGCTGATATTGCAGATTTTATTCTGATTCCGAGTGGTGGAGTAAGTGTTGATTTCTTATTGTAAAGATCTTCGTAGAGAGGACTGAATATGCATTCAAAAGCTGGATTGGATTGATTAGAATATACTTTAGTGATGTATTGTAAAGATAATTTTAAACGGCGTTGTTTAAGAGAAGGCTCATCTGCTTCTATATAGAGACTGTGAATGGGAGACGTTCTAAAAGCTCCAAGGCAAAGCCTCAGGCCTTGATGATGGATGGTATCGAGTTTTTGTAAATTACTTTTGCAGGCTCCACCATAGATGGTGGAGCCATAATCAAGTTTGGAACGAATTAGTGACCTGTATAAGTGTAAGAGGGTTGATTGATCCCCTCCCCACTTGGAATTAGAAACTACTTTCAATAAGTCGAGTGCCTTCAGGCATTTAGCTTTTAGGTATTTAATATGTGGAAGGAAAGTTAAGTGGTTATCAAAAATAAGTCCCAAGAACTTGACCTCCTTAACAACTTTGATAGGAGTGCCATTCAGAAATAGTTCAGGGTCCTTATGTGGCTTATATTTTCTGCAGAAATGTATACAATTAGTTTTTGATTTGGAAAATTTAAACCTGTTTTCTAGACACCACTTGTTAATTTTATTAAGACATAATTGTAACTGCCTTTCTATTGTGTGCATATTTTTACCACGACAAGATAGATTAAAATCATCCACAAAAAGTGATCCATCAACTGAATCATTTAAAACTTTTGACAAACTGTTAATTTTTATACTGATTAAAGTGACAAACAAAATACTGCCTTGTGGGACACCCTGATCCTGTCACAATGACACCACCGGTACAGTCTGACAAACTGTCACTCATCTGCAAAAATGTCCGACAAGCGTGAATGCAATGTATGCAACAAGACATTCACCAGATGGGACAGTCTCTTGGGATACTTCCGGGGCAACCACCTCCCAATGAAGTTCGAATGCACCATTTGTTCGAGACTTTGCAAGATTTGTTTGTTTGTTTGTTGTCTAATGCCACACTCAGCAATATTCCAGCTATATGATGGCGGACTGTAAAATAATCGAGTCTGGACCAGACAATCCAGTGATTAATACTATGCTCATTGATCCATGCACTTGGGACCGATGACATACACCAAGTCAACGAGTCTGACCACCCGATCCCTTTAGTCGCCTTTTACGACAAACATAGTCGCCTTTTAAGGCACCTCAAACCACCGGTCCCATTAAGTGGCCTGATTGGCTTAACAAGTGTCACTATAGTTACAAACACACCGGCGACTAGACAAAATAAAAAGGTTCGAACAACAGCTAAATGCCAGGGTAGAATTGGTCTTCAGCAACCCATATTTGCCATAAAAGGTGACTATGCTTGTTGTAGAAGGCGACTAACGGGATCAGGTGGTCAGGCTCACTGACTTGGTTGATACAGGCCATCGATACCAATTGCGTGGATCGATGCTCATGATGTCAATTACTGGATTGTCTGGTCCAGTCTTTATTATTAACAGTACTCCGTCATATAGCTGGAATATTGCTGAGTGCGGCGTTAAACATCATACAAACTGTAAATAATCAAGTCTGGACCAGACAATCATGTGATTGAGCAATCCACGCAATTGAGATACGATGACATTGCATCAAACCAAGTCAGCGAGTCTGAACGCCCGATCCCGTTAGTCGGGAGCACCATTAGAACAGTACCACAACTTCTCGTGAAGACGATCTCTGTCGTAGGTCACGTGTCAGTAAGACAAGTTACTAGTTTTGTGAGAATCCGTCAGACGTGAGTCGCGACCTTCAGATTGTTAGCCCGACAGCTAGCCGACTGAGCTACGTCCACACTGCTAAATTGAGTGCAAATTTACCTAGTCATTCCCGAAACGTCATGGAAAGTGACGAAGGTTACAGGAAACCATGGTGTCTCGTGACTTTCATCTTCTGACACTTACGAAGGTGTTCAGGTTTTCTGGGTAACCATGGAACCGTGTGACGTCATTCTATTTCTTGTTGGTTGTAATTTCGCGGGCCCGTGAAATTCTAATCATCACTTTGCTCCGAATTGTGAAAGAGCAAACACGTACAATTTAAGATGGCAGGATATATGGATAATTCGTTTGAGGATTTTGTGATAGAACAGAAAGTGGGGCGGATGGGAGTTAGTAAGGAGGACATATGGATCATGGGAGTAAGGATCAGAGGATCAGGAACACGGACCAGGAACTTCCACGGAAGGCTGAAGGCGGTACTGTTCCGACGCTCCTTGGGTGAGTTCATATGGGAGAAATTTGGGGAGGTCTTCAAGGGTCATAACTTATGATTTGTTGTTGCTTCATGTATTTGTTACGATTCGTGCTACTTTAGCTCGGTGCATGAATTGTGGGTTACTCGCTAACCATGTCACCTGTGATTTGTGCAAGAGGTCGACATATCTTGCCAGGGAAACTGGGAATCATCGGAGTAGTGACGGCATTCGATGGACTTGTCGTAGAACGATTGATGGAGTTAGGCATCAATGTCATAAATCAATTCAAACTAAAAGCTGGTTCACTGATGCTCGTATCAATATGGCTGAATGTTTGAAATTGATTTTTCATTGGTGTCAGAACCGTTCACAGTTTGATTGTCAAACTGAGTATGGATTTTCTTCATCAAAGACTACTGACTGGTACAACTTTTGTCGGGAGATGTGTGATAAATCGGTCTACGGGAGAATGGAAAAGATAGGTGGGCCAGGCATCATTGTTGAGATTGAGGAATCAAAGTTTGGCAAACGAAAATATCATAAAGGTCATTATGTTGAGGGCCAGTGTGTGTTCGGAGGTGTTGAGAGATTGGCCCGAAACAAGATTTTTTATGGTACCAGTAGAACGCCGAGATATTGACACTTTGATTCCATTAATCAAACAGAGGATTTTACCTGATTCAATTATCATTTCTGATTGTTGGAAAGCATACAATCGTCTTGATTCTGATCTGGGTTATACTCATCTCACGGTCTATCAATCACTGGATTTTCTGGTCCAGACTCAATTATTTACAGACCGCCATCACATAGCAGGAATATTGCTGAGTGCGGCGCTAAACCACAAACCAACCAACCACTGTCAACCACTCCGAGAACTTCAGAGACCCCATCACAGGTGTGCATACAAATACAATAGAAAGTGCTTGGCTTCATGCGAAAGCGATCCATGAATAAGTATGGCACTGTAAAGTCGCTCTTTGAATTGTATCTCAATGAGCATATCTGGAGAGTGAAAGTATCTTGGGATGGCGGAGACTTGTTTGATGCTTTTCTTCGTGAGGTTTCCAGACAAAATCTGCTCTCAAACTAACCTGGAACCATTCCACTTCAGCTTCCACACCTCTTGCTGCTACCTCCGCCCACTGACAGAGTATTGATCATGCCTTGAACACGTCCGGTATTTACCAAACGCCAATGCAATTACTTTTGTTTAATGTTGAATTAAATTCATTCACATTTCTAAGTGTAAGGTTACTGTGTGAAAAATCACCACATTGATGCAAGCAATCAATCAAAAAATAAAAAAATCCCTGCACCCACCCAGTAACCTCTCCTGATAAAACACTTCTCCCCACTCCCGAAAAAATGATAATAATTTTTAAAAAGGTATATTTAAATAAATAACACAGAATATGATTTATTTAGGCACATTGATAAAAATATTTTTTTTGAAATTCTATTCTAAAACAAATATAAAGAATACTTTAAAAAAAAAAAAATTACATACATAGTAAATTCGTTTAACAGACCAATTTATTAATTTTACACAGAAAAACAGACACAGTAACCTAAAACAAATGAAAAAGAGTTTAACTTTAATCCGGTCTTTGTAAAATGATGCGTGACCGCAGGCTCTTTTGGATATTTTATGAAAACTCCAATCACGACTCTTACAATTCACTCATTAGGCCCATAGGAATGATGTTTCAGTGTGAGGAGCTCACATGCACCAACTGACCCCAGCAACCGTGTTGCTAGGCTGACGTCACAGGGCACTGTTCACCCCGTGTCTTTTGCATGCTCTCTCTCAAACTTACCTCACTGGGTATTATGACGTGTTTTTAAAGTTTGAGGTACTATATTCTAAAGGCAGGCATGGGTTGCAGAAGACCTATTCTACCGACGATCTTCGCGGGTTGAAAATAAATCGAGTCTGGACCAGACAATACAGTGATTAACATCATGAGCAATCCACGCAATGGGGATACGTGATCATTCAACAACAATAACCGGATATGTTTCCGAGTGAGCTGCAACATATTTTTTTATTCGGAATCCTGATTAAGGAAAATACAGGTGCAGATATAAAAAATAATCATGATTTGTATGAACATATCCGAGATGTAGAAGTGCATTGAAAATCCTGCAGCGCAAAGTTGGTATATATAGAAAGAACTGATATAAAACCGGGTGATGAAAAATGGAAATCCTTTGCTATCCTAGGGACTGATATTTTATAAGATTTGTTCGTTGTTTTAATAACAATTCCAGCTATGTGACGGCGGTCTGTAAATCATCGTGTCGGGACCAGACAATCCAGTGATTGACATGCGCATCGATCCAGTGAGCCTGACCATCCAATCCCCTTAGTTGCCTCTTACTCATTTATTAGAGACTTCTCTTTGAACTGTATAATACTTTGATCAAACACTCAAGCCCCCTCAATTATTAATGACCAGCTCATCAAAAATGTTCGAATTTTATTATATATTACTTGTTAAAAAAACCCGTCGAATTTTCCACGTGCCACACAAACCCCTCTTTCGCTGTAATTATTTCATGACCCCACGAATCTCAACTTATCCCCAATGGTTTGGTTTGGTTTGTTTAACGCCGCACTCAGCAATATTCCAGCTATATGACGGCGGTCTGTAAATAATAGTCTGGACCAGACAATCCAGTGATGAATATCATGAGCATCTATCCACGCACTTGGATATTAATCAACCAAGTCAGCGGGCATGACCACCCCGTTAGTCGCCTATTGGGTTGCTGAAGACCTATTCTACCCCGGATGTTAACATGCATTATTCCCAATAAAATGACTACATTTAGAAGGTAAACCTACTGTGTTTTGAAATTTGATGTAGTCCCACTGTAGAATAGATACCTCTTTATTTTAATTTTGAACCAAGCGCTTCAGATTCGATCTGATTTTCACCAAATCCCCCTCCGAAAACGGCTCATAGTGAGTTCTTTTTCGAAGCATCATTATCAAGTCATTGTTGGCAGTGTCAAACTGTTGGTTGGTTGGTTGGTTTGTTGTTTGACGCCGCACTCAGCAATATTCCAGCTATATGACTACGGTCTGTAAATAATCGAGTCTGGACCAGACAATCCAGTGATTAATATCATGAGCATCGATCCACGCAATTGGGATCGATGACATGCATCAACAAAGTCAGCGCGCCTGACCACCCGATCCCGTTAGTCGCCAATTTGTATGCAACCGATATAATGTTCCTATAAACTTTACAATTTGTATGCAACCGATATAGAGCGGGTGGGGCAGTACTCGGACACCCAGCTAATTAACACGTGTACACTCTAAACAAACGTACTGATGCGCATAATTTTCACGCAGGCTTTTTCCACTTCCTCCCTGACGTCAGAAACGATTCGTCTGCTACTGGGGCGCGTTGCAAGCCACGAATCGCTAAGAGAAAGCAAATTAATCGCTCATCCCAGGATCTGCAACAGTTGGAAGCGCTTGCGCACTCTTCCAAAATGGCGGCGCAACTACCGCTTGATTGCCTTGACGTTATGAAGATCATAATAGAAGAGGCTCGATGACGAGCTGATGAAATTTATGACTACTTTGAAGAAGTGGAGCAGACTGAGGATGATGGTGTGTTAGCTACCTTTGCTCATTTTCTCGTTGATCCAATCAATAATTCCTTGTTCCGCTGTCAAAGTAAGCCGCCATTTTGGTTTGAGAACGAAGCGACCTCAGTCAGCGATTGTTTCGCTTGCAAGCGGCTGAAAGTTAGCGCACTGTTGTGAGGTGAATCGCTGTACATAGCTTACAAGCGATTGGCGCTTTGCAACGCTCCCCTGATAAAAGCTCGTGTACATGTTTTCCCACGTCACCATGCCGCCCACGCATTTTGGCAAAGCATTGCAGTTTCTGATCATAACGTTATAGCTTCCGCACAACTAGTTTTTGGCGACTTCTTGTGAATCGACCATGCCAACATGGAAACGTTTGGCGCGAAAATTCTAAAAATAACCTAATTAAGCTGTGTCCGACTACTACCGCGGAGAAATTACGTGGGAATGCAGTACTCGGACAGTCGACAAATAAAATTTGGAATTACATATTAGAATTTTTTTAAATAAAAATAATTGAAAAAAGCTATTAAGAAAATGTAAAATGAAAAAAATAGGTGTTTTTCGATCGCGAGTGACATACTTTTTTAAGAGGGTTCTGATTGGGGATGGGGTGGTGTGGTGCACGTGACTTTGTCTTTGGGGGTGTTATTCAGGGGGTTAATACGTGCAGTATGTCAGTTGCATGTTTTTAGTGTAAATATTCAGTAACTGTCAATCTCACAAAAAGACGTTATCTCAGTGTCGTTTATCAATCATATTTTACTTTGGCGATGAAACTGAACGTTTTTTACGTGTCGCCCATCAGGACCCTCATTCATTCTAATCTGATTACAGAAGGTATTACGTATTAGTAACATTCCCGTTATTCTTCAGTATATGGATATGATAGTTCCATTGACTAGTTCTAATTATATTGTAGGGCCGTCTGTGTAGATTTGCTAAAATGAGCTTTCGAGGAGGAAAGCCTGCCTATTCATATGAAAACCTAACGCGGGCTGTGGATGCAGTTAACGCCAAGCAGATGTCTGCACGCAAAGCTGCCGTCGCTTTCGGTATACCCAAAAGTACTCTTCATGACAAACTCTCCAATAAAGTACCTCTTGTTTACCGCAAAGGTCCTTCACCTATTTTACCACAAGACGAGGAAAGACATCTTTCAGATTGGGCGATACACATGTCGAGTATAGGGTACGGCCGGACAAGGGACGAACTGTTAGACACGGTCCAGAAAATAATCAAATTAGATGGTAGGGAGAATCCTTTTACTGATGACAGACCTGGTAAGGATTGGTTTAGGGCTTTCTTAAAACGAAACCCTACAATATCAGTAAGAACACCAACAGAACTTTCAAAAGAACGTGCTATGGTATCACAACAAAAAATTGCTGATTGGTTTGATACCTTCACAACCTACATCGCTGACAAAACTGATTCAGACATCTTCCATGACCCATCAAGGCTGTATAATGCTGATGAATCGGGTTTCCCCATGTGTCCAAAGAGTGGTAGGGTTCTGGCCAAACGAGGATCCCAGACAGTTTATAACTTCTCGGCCTCAGACAAGAGCCAGATAACAATTCTTGCTTGTACAAGTGCTTCAGGTGACTACACTGCCCCCATGATCGTCTTTCCCGGTAGCAGGTCAAATACAACCCCCTAGATGGTTTTGAGGAGGCGGTTCTAGGGCGAACCGAGAATGGCGGGATGGACGCAGAACTATTTGTTTCTTGGCTTAAAACTTTTTTTATTCCTCATGTCGATAAAGAGGCAATCAAGAAACCAATAATTCTGTTTCTAGACGGTCATTCAACGCACCTGACCCTTGAAGCGTGCACTGTTTGTGTGGAGAACAACATCGTCCTGTACTGCCTCCCATCACATGTTAGGCAGCCATTGGACCTGAGCTTTTTCAGTCCACTCAAACATGCATGGTGCCAATCTGTCCGAGATTTTCAGATTTCAAACATCGGGGAATGTGTTAGGAAATGTACCTTTGCCAGTGTATTTTAAACTGCTTGGGTAAGGGCAGCTACAACAGAAAATGCAAAGAGGGGTTTCCTCGAATCAGGGTTGTTTCCGCTCATTCCTGATAAAGTTACCGATAATCAGAAATTAAAACCGAGCTTTATCTTTGAACCATGCAAACCAGTGCTTCAGTCAACCCCTGTAACCCATCCACAGTCAGAACATTTACATTTGCATTTGCACCCCCAGCAGACACCCCATCCCAACCTTTCGCTACACTAACATCACCAGAATATGCATCCTCACCAGTCGTGCAAACAACTCTGCCATCACCCCATACAGACCCTAATGCACCAGTACAATCACAAACTACACATAGCACAACACCCCAAACAGACACTTCACACCTAGCCTTACATTCTACATCAGCCACAGCCCACACATCTTCCAGTGACGCATTTGACAAATATTTAGTTTTCCCTGAAGTACGGAGCCGTACCCAAAAGTATAAACCTACAGTGTTGCCCAAATCTGCCTCAGGAGAAGACATCAGGGAACTTCTCCTTGAAAATAAGAGAAAGGCAAAGGAAGAGAAACAGACGAAAGAAAGCAGAAAGCGAATGAGAGAGGAAATAAAACTTAAACGAGAAGAAGAGAAAGCAGCCCGGAAAGCCCTAAGAGAAAAAGAACGGGAAGAAAAGCGAGAAAGCAAGAAGACGAGAAAAAGGCATACAAACTCTTGAAGAGTAAAGAAAAGTAACACTAGACAGTGACGAAGATCTCTCTGAATCCGAGATTCCCTACATGGATTACGACGACGACGACGACAGCGATTTTTCCGATGATACCCTCCGGGATTTTTGTCACCTTTGATTGGGTCGGGATTTGGCGACAAATGATGACTGGGTGGGATGTCTTAATTGTACCAAATGGTTCCACAAGAATTGCCTGGGATACCAGACTTATAACACATCAACAACTCGCCGACCTTCCTGTTGGCACAGTTTACTTTTTTTAAATAAGTGAACTCAGAGTTCATTTCACATTAAAATGTACAAAAAATGAACACATCTTTCATATTTTAACAGAAGAATGGAATATCCATGCATACTCTGGACCACCTGGATGGGGTAACCTTCATAGGTACCATGTGTATCATGTGAAGCCGTTACCATTTATGGCACTGAAGATGAACCAGGAACCAGAAAACATCTATGACGCAAACGCTCTCAAAATTAGTATTCCCGATGACGCTGACATACATTTCCGTAGTTTAGATTTGGAAGTCCGGTCCCCACCCAATAGACAGGTTTTACGGGACATAGCTGGCCGTGTCGTCGGCAGAGTTCCCTTACAGTTGTCAGAGTACTCACTCCTTTGATGACGGAAGGTTGCGTTTGAAATGTGACACCGTTCTTTACTGGTAGATTTACTCACAGTGGGCCTGTTAGGGGTGGGGGCCCCAAACTAGACTGTGTTTAATTATTGCGTATCAAGCCACAACGTCGTACTTTATTCAAAATAACAGAAAAACAGGATTCGATGGTGACAGCGTTAGACTGAGAAGAAAACTAATGTCAGTATAATAAAACCCACATGTATCTGTGTACAGTGATGCCAAAATGAGAAGATAAGCCAATGAAATTGTATTTATGTTGCTATTACGTTGATGTTCTCATTGACACAATGAAAAAAACACAATTGTAATTATGTTATATTCGGTTAAGACATTTTTAAAATATTCTTAAAGTGTCCGGGTACTGCCACAAGGGTGTCCGACTTGAACCGCAGGCTCGTCACGATATGGCTGAAATATTGCCGATGTGACGTAGAGCATTAACTCACTCACTCAACCGCAGTATTCGTCAACCGAAGTAGTCGTCGAGTAAATATCATAAGAATTTGTTGAAACAAGCGCACGAACACAACCACTACCGAGTATAATCACCACAGCAGTTACCTCCCTTCACATATACGATGAAAGAAAGTCAATAAGTACTTTGGTTCAACTTGCATGCCGTTAGGAACGTTAAGTGTCCGAGTGCTGCCCCACCCGCTCTACCTTCGTTGGGTGTTCCCATCTCATCGTTAAACCAGTCAGGGTTAACCTCTTGCAAGTCTAAATCGTCACCAAAAACTTCCGTCAACGATCCAAGATGGAATGATGGGTTATCGACAGCCATGTTTTATGGATCGATATGTGGGCTATCGATGTATACATACGCACGATTTTTTGGTGAAAAGGCTGGGCCTATTTAAAGGGGGTTACTGTAGCAAAAAGGAAACCTCTTTTTAACTGATCAGAATCAAGCGTTCAACAATGTCATGGCAGAATGGTTGTTATTCGAGTTTACAACGACAACGTATTCTAGAGACAGTCGCTAAAATATCTCGGCCATTCCCCGGTATAAACTTTCGAGAGATGGGTGCCAGACAATCCAGTGAATAACACAAGCTTAGATCCTAAGTGACGTCATGTATGTGACGTCATCGGCACGAGACGATGTCGTGACGTAAGGGCACGCGAGTTGGTCTTGAGTATGTATGGCGGACGAGGCAGGAAGATGACAAAGTGTGTTGCGATGTGAATTCCAGTGGATTCGACCTGTGATGAGCACTGACCAGTTAAAAGAACATTACAGAGTCCATGACCCGTGAAGATTCCGGTGTAAAATAGGGGTGCGTTGCAAAGCGCCAATCGCTTGCAAGCGATGTACAGCGATTCGCCTAACAACAGTGCGCTAACTTTACGCCGGCTGAGGTCGCTTCGTTGTGAAACCAAAACGGCGGCTGACTTTGGACAGCGGAAGAAGTAATTCTTGACTGGACCTACGAGAAAATGAGCAAAGGCAGCTGACACCTCATGCCCATCATCCTCGGTCGGATCCACATCTTCAAAGTAGTCATAACCTTGATCAGCTCGTCATCGAGCCTCTTCTATTACCTTCTTCATTACATCAAGGCAACCAAGCGGTGGTTGCGCCGCCATTTTGGAAGAGAGCGCAAGCGCTTCGAATTGTTGCAGACCCCGGGGTGAGCGAGTAAGTTGTTTTCTCTAAGCGATTGGTGGCTTGCAACGCGCCCTAGGTCTTCAGCAACCCATGCTTGTCGTAATGGTGACGATGTCATGATGCTAATCACTGGATTGTCTGGTCTGGATTTTCAGACAGCCGTCTATATATATATATATATGGAATATTGCTGAGTGCGGCATTAAACAACATTAAACAACAAACCAACCAATTACAGAGTACAGAACAATGAGGATCATAGTAGGAAGAGCTTGTTGGTGAGAAAGTCGGCAAAAAAGGGTGACTTTGTCATGACAACTGCGCAGTTTAACTTTCAATCTTCGGTAGCGTAGTAGGATCACGGTGTTTTCTTTTGTCCATACGTATCTCCTACGTAGGTGATAGTGATTCTAGGCCATATACTAAATCCTAAGTAGGTTGGTTTGTTGTTTAACGCCGCACTCAGCTATATGATGGCGGTCTGTACCAGACAATCCAGTGATTAATATCTTGGTTGGTTTCATTGTTCAATTCAGCAATATAATATTCGAGCTATATATGACGCTGGTCTAAAAAAATCGAGTCTGGACCAGACAATCCAGTGATTAATACCATGAGCATCGATCCACGCAGCGAGCCTGACCACCCGATCCCCGCCTTTCACGGCAAGCATTGGTTGCTGAAGACCTATTCTACTCCGGATCTTCACGGGTACCTTCACCAAGGCAATAGCCCTGAACTGGTCGGAAAATCGTTTAGGTACTAAAGCCAATTTATATCAGCCCCTTAGCTTGTGTGTGTTTGTTTTAGGTCAGCACTATGTGACGGCGGTCTGTAAGTAAACGAGTGTGGACCAGACAATCCAGTGATTAATACCATGAGCCCAGATCCACGCAATTGGGATCGTTGACATGCATGAACCAAGTCAGCGAGCCTGACAACCCGGTCCCGTTCGTCGCCTTTTACGACAAGCAAAGTATAGTCACCTCTCACGTCAAGCATGGGTTGCTGAAGACCTATTCTACCCCGGAATCTTCACGCATACTCAGACAAAAATGATTTTCACCGTGTGCCCACTGCGCTTCCGTACCCATCTACTTACAAGCGACCGACAGGATCCAGTGGTCAGGCTTGTCGTAAAAGGCGACTGACAGGATCGAGTGGTCAGGCTCGCTGGCTTGGTTGATGCCTGTGATCCCAATTTCGTGGATCGATTCTTATGCTAATAATCATAGAATTGTCTCGTCCATCCAGTGATTGACATGATAACCGATCCAAACTATTGGGATACGATAACATGCATCAGCGAGCCTGACCACGTGAGTGCGGCGTTAAACAAACGTGATATCAGTCACTGGATTGTCTGGTCCAGAAAAAAAATTATTTACACAACGCGTTGAAACCAACCAACGAACCTAAAAAAACATTCTGCTTGTTGGCTTGTCATAGCACCAAGTTAATTTTGCTTTAGCGGACACTGCAGTCGTTAACCTGTTGCCAAAAAAGCCTGCTCTTTTACCCCCAAAACACATGCACCAATGTTATTCTTAAGTGAAGGTTATTGCAAACCTGTTCCTCTCGAGGTACAAATTCTTTGGCAAGACGTTTATCATATCATAGTGATCCTGCTGAACATAGGTCGGATCCCTGACAAGTATATCGTCCCAAGGTACTAGCATACCATATGGCTTTTCAGGTAGTAACAACCTCGACCCTTGTTTCCATTAAGACCCGTGAAGATCCGGCCTTCAAAAAGGTCTTCGGCAACCCATGGTTGCGGTAAAGGGTGACTATGCTTGTCGTAAAAGGCGACTAACGGGATCGGGTGGTTGATGCACGTCATCACTGGATTGTCTGGTCCAGACTCGATTATTGCTGAGTATGGCATAAGACAACAAATCTAAGGTTCTAATAATATGCCACCTTCGTACCCACCCAGATAGCGGACTCATATTTGGCTCCATAAGCGAGTGAATTATAATTTGGATTCGTATCAGCAGTATTTTAGTAGTATCGCGATTATAACACTGTATACATTGTTGATAATAAATACTTTAGACAAGGAAACCCGTCAAGCAAGGACAGTTAAACAATCAGGTTATCACATCTGTATTCGTAAAACTGGTATTTAACCATTAAATAATGTTACTATGCATAACAATATATATTATAAAAGCAGGCTATAGATCACTAGCAACCAATGTTAAATATATTCAAGCATCCCTTTCAGAGGATTGTGCCGTTGGAATAGATGGAGCAAATAAAATGTGCAGTCGTTGCGTCTAAACTCACTCTTATTTCTCCCCTATAATACATGCAGACTTAAGAGGTTGGTTTGTTGTTATTATGACGGCGATCTGTAAATAAACGAGTCTGAACCAGACAACCCAACGGGATCAGGTGGCCAGGCTCGCTGACTTGATTGATCGCATGATTAATGCGTAAATCGATGACCATGATCTTTATCACTAGATTGTCTGGTCCAAACTCGGTTATTTATTGAACCGCCGTCCTATAGCTGAAATATTATTGCTGGGTGGGGCGTTAAACATCAAACCAACCTGTCCGTAACACTTTCTTTGCTATCACAAAATACTCGAACGAATTATCCAGCGTAAATTGTACGTATTTGTTCTTGAACAATTCGGTGCGAAGTGACACTTAGAATTCCCGGGCCTGCGAACTTATAACCAATCAAAAATAGACTTACATCACACAGTTCGATGGTTACTCAGAGTTCCCGAGCACCTTTTGTAAGTGTCAGCAGATTAAAGATCCGGGGTAGAATAGATCTTCAGCAACCCATGCTTGCCGTGAAAGGTGACTAACGGGATCGGGTGGTCACGATTGGTTTGATGCATGTCATCGTATCCCAATTGCGTGGATCGATGCTCATGATGTCTGGAATAATGCTGAGTGCAGCTTTAAACAAGAAACAAACATACATAACTACATCAAATACAGTATTATGTTGTCATCTAATGTTGCTGCAGTAAATTATTAACTTGATGACATAAAGCCCACTTGCCAGGTCTCTGCAAAGCAACAAAATGGAAACTAACCTATTCCTGTCAGGGTGGAAGTTGATTTAATGGCGTTTATCCTGTTAGACTTACGTCGCGGCCATGACCCTTTGTTTCATTAATGTACTCTACCTTTAGTGATGTACACTGGCGAGACAGATTTGCCTGCTGTGACCTTGAAAATGGGGTCAAGGTCACCAAAACCGACTGGTGTCTGCGGAGTCTGTATATACATCACAGTACCAAATATGAAGACAATCCAGCTATTAGTTCTTGAGATATCGCGGCAACACCGTTTTCCAACTCCAAAAGCAGATTTACCTGCTGTGACCTTCAAAATGGTGTCAAGGTCACCAAAACCGACTGGTGTCTGCGGAGTCTCTCTATACACCATAGTTCCAAATATGAAGACAATCCAGTATTCAGTTCTTGAGATAACGCGGCAACACCGTTTTCCAACTCCAAAAGCAGATTTGCCTGCTGTGACCTTGAAAATGGGGTCAAGCTCACCAAAACCGACTGGTGTCTGTATATACACCATAGTTCCAAATATGAAGACAATTCCAGCCATTAGTTCTTGAGATATCGCGGCAACACCGTTTTCCAACTCCAAAAGCAGATTTGCCTGCTGTGACCTTGAAAATGGGGTCAAGGTCACCAAAACCGACTGGTGTCTGTATATACATCATAGTTCCAAATATGAAGACAATTCCAGCCATTAGTTCTTGAGATATAGCGGCAACACCGTTTTCCAACTCCAAAAGCAGATTTGCCTGCTGTGACCTTGAAAATGGGGTCAAGGTCACCAAAACCGACTGGTGTCTGCGGAGTCTCTATATACAACATAGTTCCAAATATGAAGACAATCCAGTGTTTAGTCCTTGAGATATCGCGGCAACAAACAGGTGGGACGGACGTACACACGTACGGACGGTCAGGAATACTATATCCCCCGCTTTGCGCTTTCGCGCGGCGACAACCGGTGTCGGGGAAAAAAAAAGTCTATTCGCGAGTACACAGGTTCGAGACCCGACCCGGTCGTGGTCGCGGCATGACATTCTGTACTCATTATTCATTTATATTTCCCGAAACCCGAACCAAGAATATGGGAATGTTCACGACTATTCCAGAACACAACCGGCGTCATCTATATCGCGGCATTCCATTCTGTAATCATTATTCATTTCTCATTCTCGGCTCCCGAACCTCTAATATACGGACACTCCCGATTACAACCGGGCTAATCCGGCATTTCCCGAATATATCCGGTTGGTTTAGCATGAACATGACGGTATAGCGGGTTCTAGTTCGGGAATTAGAAATAGATAATGAGTACACAGTGTCATGCCGCGAACTCGGTGAGGTCGGGTCTCGATCGTGCTTGCTTATATAGGCTTTTTTTTGTTGTGAATGAAGGGGGGTTTCTCTATAGTAGTATATAGTAATAAATCACGAACACGGTAGTATATTTAATTGTGGCTTTTTATTTCTCGGCTCGAATTTCTGTAGTTTTGAGTAGAATTTTGAAGACAGCACGGCCATGACATTGTTTTTTGTTTTCACAATATCAAAGTCGTGCTTCCTTTAACTGTCTCTTCTTCGTTTTGTTGTTGGTTGTTCATTGTCACTGTTGTCTCTTTCTTGACTTCCTTCTCTCGGCTTGAATCTGTGGTACATTGGATTTTGTATGTCCATGTTTGCAACAAATTGTTGCGATGCTGGTCTTCCTGGGTAGTCCACTTCTATATTTCTTGATATTTGGTAATTTGATGCTGATACTGATGCTTGTACTGGCCAATCTCCCGGCACGAATTGCATTGCTATAGCTCTTTGTTTCAACCTTAAAGGATCTTTTTAATATCAGTGTTCATTTAATTATTGCCTTTTTAAAAGAAATTGAATTTTTGCATAAATTTTGATTGATATGTTTCGTATATAGTATAATTTTTAAAATTGGTAAAATAAATTTGATAACTGAGATTGTTAGTGGCTGTATCCTCGAAGGGGGTTGAAGTAGTGTAAAATTATTGTCCCCCTGAGAGGATATGTAAGACCACGTCTTTCAAAGTATATTTATTTTGACCACATTTTTAATAGTAGTATATCTGTTCGTTTACCTTTGGCTAAATTTGTCATAATCGCCAACACCTGAAGGGATGATGTAAATCCGGCTAGGGTCCATGCAGGTAGCAAAAGTACTGTAAGTCCCCATGGACCCTAGCATGGTGATCTACCTTCAGTTGCTGGCGATCTATAGCCCGTTTTTATACTGTCATGTTTTGTATAGTACTATTGATTTTATGATTAAATACTAGTTTTACATTTATTTCTGTGATATATCTAGTTATTTTACTGTCCCTCGTTGACAGGTTTTTACATAAGCTTGAATATATGTATTATACTTCACCATTGCTAGTCACGATATGGCTGAAATATTGCCGATGTGACTTAAAACTTAACTCACTCACTCACTTCATGTCTTCTGTTTCTTCATTGTTTTGTGTTAGTATTTTTCCTTTATTCCAATGTGCTTGTATTCCATAGTTTTGTATTCTGGGCATGAAGTTTGGATATAGTGGAATGTAGTTTTGTACTAGCATTTCTACTGTTGCAGTGTATGTTACTCTTGCTTGTACGAATCCGTTTACAAAGGTTATTTTTCTTCCGTTTCCTGTGAACATTGGATATACGCTTATTGCTGCTAGCGGTGCATATGTTGGGAAATGATAGTTTAGTCCTGTTGTTGTATGGAAGTTGTCTGTTCTTACTTGTTGTCTTATTTGTGACATGTCCCAATCGTCATAGACGTGGTTTGATGTAATTCCCCTTTGTGCTCCTAGCTTTTCCCAACATTGTTTTCTTAATGGTATGTTGAGTTCATTTTAGTGTTGTCTTCCTAGTCTATCGTACATCACGGTGTTGAGTATCCATTGTTGTGATGGATTTTGATGTGTGTATTCTATTTCTGTATCTGATGGTATGATTTGTGTTTCGTGATCGTTCCATATGTCGTAAAGTATAGCTGGGTTCATGCTTTTTCGTGTGATTGAATCCCAGTTTGTATTTTCGTTGTCGACTGTGTTTTCAATGAGCCACTCCTTTGGGAAGTTTCCTCCTATGACTAATCTTGGTAACATTGATTCTTCTATGTCTTCGGGTAGTGGATCTCTGAAGTTGTTGTTGTGTTGTTCACGGTCTGCTATGTTTCTGTGTTTTCTTTCTTCGTATGTTCCTTGTCCTCCTTTGAAGCTGTCGTAATTGTCGCTTATGTTTAATGTCGTGAGGCTGTTATCTAAGTCTAGATTGACTAACATTCTGTGATCTTGTGGTATGGCTACTCTTGATTGATTTTCTCTGATTGGTGGTCCGTCGAAATGTCCTTCTATGTTGTCGAGTTTGAATCCATATTCTTTTACTCTGAATTTGAGTGCTCTTTGTTCGGAGTATTTCATTTCTGCGTTGGTCATACTTGCTGCACATCTTGTGTATGGTATGAAACTGAATGGTGATACCCATCCTATTTTTACGTTGTTTATGTTGTCTGGTTTGTAGTTTTCTGGATCTCCATCGAAATCTGCGTCTTTTGGGTCATCCCATCCTTTGTTGTTTAATACTGTCCATTGATCGTCTTTTTGTACTTTTTTTGTAAGTTGTTTTTGTAATGTTCGCATGGATTTTCTGTGTATATTGGTACTATGCAGAAGAGTGATTTGTGGTATGTTTCTGTGATTGTCTTGAATCTGCTGTAATTTGTTTGGTTACCTCCACTTCCTATATTTTGTTTGCTTGGTCCTACTCCTCCTATGTCTTCTGGTGTTACTGGTGGTCTCATGGTTGTGTTTCGTCTGGCATTTCTGTGTTTGCTGTATTTTCTGTCTTTATTCTGAAATCGATAGGTTCATTTTTATTAGGTTTTGTTTCTGTTTCTGTTCTTGTTTCTCTTCGTCGTTGTTTTTCTTTATCTTTTTCTCTTCTCGCTGCTCTTTTTTGAGCTCTTTCGTATTTTTTTAATTGTGTTTTTCTTCTTATTAGTCTTTGTTGGTATCTTTCGAATGTTCTTTCATTTCTTGTTTTTGTTTTTTGTTTTTCTATGAATTTGTCTACTCCTAATATTGAAGGCCTATTGGACTGTCTTTTTTTTCTTCTTCTTGTCTACGTAATTCTTGTTGTTTAGCTACGTTTTGTTGTTTTAATGTGTAGTTTATTCCTAATGCTGTTCCCAATCTTTTTCATCCCATGGCCTTTTCCACCCTGTGTATCTTTCGAATAATCTTGGTTCTTCTTGGAATGCTTTTCTTGTTTTTCTACCGTGCCATTGTCCCCCTGTTGGTTTGTCCCAACTGTCGCTCGAGTGAAATATATCTGCTTCTGATCTGATTCTTTGTTTGATTATTTCTAGTCTTTCGTCTTGTACTTTTTTCTTCCTCTATTTTTAGCATTTTTTTCAGCTATTGTTGTGAAATTTTTGAATATGGTCATATATGGTTTTCCTTCTCCGTACCATGGTGTTACTTCATCTTGTCTTGCCATTATTTCTCTAATTCTATTTTTGTTTATTCCTATTCTTTTAATTTTGAATACATCGAATGTTTTTTGTTTTGCATTAAAAAGCAGTCCAACTTGCGTTAGTTACTTACCAAATGCTGCCATCGTGTTTTCAATATGGCGGTTATTTGTTATTTCCGGTTGTGTTTAAAAGTTGGACCTGATCAGAGGTCATGAATAAAAGCGAACATGGTTTTTCAATTTAAAGCAAGGTACACATTGCATGTTTATTTTTAATAGGGTCCGATGTGTGGTGCGTAGATCGTCATGACATCGAACCTGTCTTGGACGTAGTCTGGTTCGATTCGTTGACTTGATCTGGAGCATGTCCATTCCATCGTCCTTAGGTCCATATGTTCTCCTTGAGGTCTTCCACATACACAGCAGTAAATGTCGTCAGAATTACAGGATAGGGTGTGGGTTTGTATGGGAAATAATTTGTCAACATTAAAATAAATGTTATGTTACTAAAAAAAGATCTATTTATGCATCATACACCTTTTTGGGGAGTAGTCAGTATGATTTGATGTTTGTTGGGACACATCTTTGTAATTAACTACTATTTTAAGAGCATGAGTATCAGAATTCTGTTAGAAATGATGGATCAATGAATTAACACCTGTCAGACTTAGAGCACTTAATGGTGGGACGCATGTTATGAGGGGCAGAATAATATCTTAAATCTCTTATTTCAATGTATGATGACTAGTATGTAAATTGCATCTGAGTAACTGAGTGCTTAATAGATGTATGGTAGATGTTCATTGAGCCTATTTCTAAAAAATAATATAAATTTTAATATTCAGATGCAACTTTAATTTTGATATAAAAATTAACATTAAATTTTTTATTTTATTTTGAACGTTATTTCTTCTTAAACTATTTGTAAGGCACGGATGTATACTTACTCTATAGATCAATGGTAAAGGCCTGTCAAAGACGTCTGTGTGCTGCAAATGTAGGCGTATCTTCAATTTTATTTCATTTACGTCCATGGTAGCATTTGTTGAGATTAGTATGCTTGAATTGTTGTGGGAAATAACACAAAGGCTGATAGATGAAATGAGTCTGCATTATTTCATCGATGGAATATGTTAGCCCAGACTGACAGAATGCCTCGCTGTTTTCTGACTTAGAAAATACCGTGGCAATATACCATTTTTCATGACGTTTTTCCCGCTATATTCCAAAGTGACAATTCGTCTTGTAGTTGAAGACTCAACAAATGTTGATATTATAAACTAATAATCACTACAAAATATGTGCTAGTTAAAAATATTCAGTTGTAAACGACCGTTTTTGAATGAAGGTGCAACAGGATAACTCTTTAGCTTGGCTCCGTCTCTACATGTCAGTGAGTGAGTGAGTGAGTGAGTTAAAGTTTAACGTCACATCGGCAATATTTCAGCCATATCGTGACGAAACAAAATTTGATATGAACAATATATGTTAAGCTATATAAAATTCTGCTGACAAAGAGCAGTACAATTACTAGAACATCACAGAATTTCGTAAAACTAGAGAACTAACTAATCATTTAACAACACATTATAAAAACAGGCTATAGATCGCCACCAACTGAAGGTTGATCACCGCGCTGGGGACCATGGGGACTTACAGTACGTTTGCTACCTACATGGACCCCAGTCGGATTTACATCATCCGTTCAGTTGTTGACGACGAGGGACAAATTTAGCCAAATAGTTAAATAACACATATACTACTATTAAAAGCGTGGAAGAAATAAATATACCTTGAAAGACGTGGTCTTACATACCCTCTAAGGGGGACAATAATTTTACACTACTTTAACCCCCTTCTAGGATATAGCCACTAACAATCTCAGTTATTGATTAATTCAACCAATTATAAAATGCATTTATTTATTTACAAAACATAACAATCAAAACTTATGGAGCAATTCAATTTCCTTTAAAAAAGCAATAATTAAATGAGAACTAATAGTGTTAAAAAGATCCTTCATAGATTTAACCTTGAAATAGTTATCCCTTGTGATGGAAAAATCAACACAGTCAAGCAGGACATGCTTGACTGTGATTCTTTCATCACAAGGGATGCAGAATGGAGGATATTCACCTTTTAAAATATATTCATGAGTGTAACGGGATTGGCCAATACGACATCGTCTTAAAATGACCTCTTCAAATCTGGACTGACAACCCAAGTAGGTATAACCGATATTTGCCTTTATTGCATGTAATTTATTTATACCCATTTGGGTGTCCCACTTCTTCTGCATTAGATCAGTGATGTAAGATCTAATGACAGGTTTATAATCACTGTATGGTATTAGAAGTGGTGTCACAGATTTGTTGAGTGCTGCTTTTGCAGCAGCATTAGCCATTGTATTACCAACAATTCCAACATGACTGGGTAACCAACAAAAGACGATGTCATATTGGCCAGTCGCAAGGTTATTATGTAGTTCTATGATATCGAGTAAAATGGGATGCTGACACGAATTATTTCTAATAGCCTGAAGACAGGATAAGGAGTCTGAAAATATAATGAATTCTTTATGTTAAGATTGTTTATTTATATATTCTAAAGCAGTTAATATTGCTTTTGATTCAGCTGTAAAAATTGAAGATTCATCCGGTAATCTAGTTGATATTGTTCTGGATCCAATGACGGTGGCGCTGGCAACAGCATCACCGTCCTTGGATCCATCAGTAAATATAGATTTATAAGTATCATAGTCACACCTTAACTGATTGTATTCTTGTTGATATTGTAATTGATTAGTGTCAGACTTCTTTAGTTTAGATAAGGTAATATCCACCTGTGGCTTTACCAATTGCCAAGGAGGAGACGAAAGCTGGCGGAAAGGAGATATAATTTCAAGTTTAATATCGGCAGCAGAAATGAAAGGTTTTATTCTTATTCCGAGAGGCGGAATAAGAGAGGACTTCTTACCGTACAGATCCTCATAAAGAGGATTAAATACACAACTGTATGCAGGGTTAGACTGATTAGAATATATTTTTGTGATGTACTGTAGAGATAGTTTGATACGGCGTTGTTTCAGGGATGGCTCATCGGCCTCAACATATGGACTGTCAATCGGAGAAGTTCTGAAAGATCCAAAGCAAAGCCTCAGACCCTGATGATGTATGGGATCAAGTAATTTAAGATTACTTTTACAGGCTCCATCATAGATGATGGAGCCATAATCGAGCTTAGAACGGACAAGTGATCTATATAAGTGAAGGAGGGTCGTTTGATCACCTCCCCACTTGGAATTAGAAACAACCTTTAATAAATCTAGTGCCTTCAGACATTTAGCTTTCAAATATTTAATATGTGGTAAAAAGGTAAGGTGATGATCAAAAAAAATTCCAAAAAATTTAGCTTCTTTGACAACTTTAATTGGTGTTCCAGCTAGATGTAAATCAGGGTCCTTATGCGGTTTATATTTTCGACAGAAATGAATACAATTTGTTTTAGATTTAGAAAACTTGAATCCGTTCTGCTCTGCCCAAACATTGATTTTATTCAGACAAAGTTGCAATTGTCTCTCAATCGTGTGCACATTTTTACCTCGACATGATACATTAAAATCGTCAACAAACAAAAACCCGCCAAAAGAGTCATTTAAAACCTTAGCTAAACTGTTAATTTTTATGCTAAACAACGTTACCGATAATATGCTACCTTGTGGGACACCTTGATCTTGATCGTAAAAATCAGACAAGGTGGATCCCACACGAACCTGGAAATTTCTATCTGTTAAAAATTGAGACACAAAATTTGGCAAACGCCCTCTCAAACCCATGTCATAAAGATCTTTTAAAATTCCATGTTTCCAGGTGGTATCATACGCTTTTTCTAGATCGAAAAATATTGATACCGCATGTTGTTTATTTATTAAAGCATTTTTCACAAATGTTTCCAGTCTAACCAAATGGTCAACTGTACTTCTATTTTTTCTAAAACCACATTGAATATTTGTTAAAAGATTATTAGTTTCTAAATACCATATAAGTCGGTTATTTACAATTCTTTCCATGGTCTTACAGACACAGCTAGTAAGCGATATCGGCCTATAATTGGAAGGATCAGTATGATCACGGCCAGGTTTTGGAATTGGAATAACAATGGCATTTCGCCAAGATGAAGGGAAATTCCCAGTTGTCCAGATGTGATCAAAAATAGTCAATAAAGTTTCTAAGCATGACTCGGGTAAATGTTTGAGTAACTGATAATGAATATTATCAGCACCCGTGGCAGTGTCATGAGCTTGCCCAAGGGCGGTATGCAGCTCATGGATGGAGAAAACTTCGTTGTAATCCTCACCATTATTAGAATTAAAATTAATTTTCTTTTTTTCTTGTTGGTCTTTAAATTTTTGAAAATTCGGTGCATAATTTGATGAGGAAGAATGTTGAGCAAGAGTTTCTCCCAATTTATTCGCTATATCTCTTTCATCGGTTAATAATGTGTCACCCTCCTTAAGATGATGAACACTAGATTTTAAACCTTTGCCCTTAATCCTTTGTACCATATTCCAAACCTTGGATATTGGAGTACGGGAATTTATTTTCGAGACATAGCTTTGCCAAGATTACATGTCAGTAGTTGTCGCAGCGGGCATTGATCCGGGAACCAGACCGGAAGCGACAGTTTGGACCGTCGCGTATATCATTTCAAAAGGAGAGTTATTGCCCTTTGGAACAAAAAGATCGCCCATTATTGACAGAGATTGGTAGTGGCAGTGTCCTCGAAGGGGTTGAAGTAGTGTAAAAGTATTGTCCCCCTTAGAGGGTATAGAGAAGTCCATGTAATTCCAAAACATATCTATATCTACCATTGTCTTAAACGTAAAATATTTGTCATTTTTATTTTCGGCTTAAATTAAACACAATTGTCAGCGGCTGAAGGGATAGTGTACCGTAAATCCCAATGGTCCCTCGTATAGTGGCCTATCTTTGGCTGCTGGCGACCTATGGTCCGTTTTCATAGTGTATTGTTATGTATAGTGACGTATTTTTATGGTTCGAAGCTAGTTTTAAATATCAATCTGTGATAAGTCTAGTTATTTTACTGTCCGTTGTTGACAGGTTTCAAAGTCTTTATGTATTTATTATGCATAACTTTTGAAAGTAACAATATGCCTGAAATTTTGCCGATGTGACTTTTAATTTTCACTCACTCACACAACATTACACAAGACAACATATCGAAAAGTTAGTTGCATCCTTTCAAAAACCAAATCAGATATACTCCAAATAAATAAGTCTTGAACAAAACAATTTTATTTTCGGTACTAACTTCATATACGATGACCAATTACTTGTTTGGCCCTGCTTTGGTGTGTTAGCGTTGAAATCTGTGTCCTACATATCCCTCTATAAGGATATAACATTGTGTGTTGTTAAACTAGATGGCATTTCATTTGGAAACGATAAAGACGGTAACCTTTCCATTGAAAGGATGGGTACGAAAGTATTACTCTATACAGTAAACTACGGTTATAACGAACTAAAAGGGACCACTAATTTTAGTTCGTTATAACCGTAGTTCGTTATAGGCACATATAACCCTATACACAGCAAATCGACGGGACCCCAAAACAGTTGCTTATAACGAACTACGATTATAACGAACTAAAATTAATGGCCCCTTTGAGTTCGTCATAACCGCAGTTTACTGAATACAGAATATATACAGCAAATGACCACGACCAAGAAATAGTTCGTCAGTCAGTTCGGTATAAGCGTTTTCGTCATAAACGTAGTTTACTGTAGATTGAACAAGTCCTTGAACTAATTATAGATGGACACATATTTAAAGTCGAACATTGTCCCATGAACTCAAACCCAGTGGTAATCTGATATAGCAACTCTGGATAAAGCAAAAATAGCATCACTTGTATTATTAATATAACTTTAATATAAGTAAAAACTGCATATTACTTACTAAAACAACTTTTTTTTGTTTCTTGATAGTTCTATTTTCATTCACTAACAGACAGCCTCCGTGGTCTAGTGGTAGAGCGTCCGCCCGGAGAGTGGAAGGTCCGGGGTTCGGTGCCCGACAGCGTCATACCAAAAGATGTTAGAAGACGGTACTTGTTGCCTGGAGCTCGGCATAAAGGGGCTCAAATAAGGCCTGGTCGGCTCTGAGTGTGAGTGGGATATTCATGTTAAACTGCGGCATGGTATCTCAGTGTTCTAGCTCAATAAATCGGCACCAGTCCCAACTAGTACAAGAAGACACAAACAGACATACACACAGACAGACAGACTCCTGGGTGAACTGAACTGAACTGAACTTTATTTACGCTCAGGCCGCTATCAGCGGTATCAGAGGTACAAACTTATTTCAACAACATAACACATTTACATATACATATGGAATAGATTAAAAAAAACATCTTTGCCAACAATGCATGTATATTGATACAGATTCACTCGGGTATCAATATATGTTCAATTTAATCAGAGGGAGAGTTACTTGATAGGTATAAACAATGACATAGCGATTTAACAGAATATGGACATTTTCTCAAAGTCTCTAAGCGTTAATTATTGAAGTAGTTGAATCTGTGTAGAAAGTGTTTTCTTTCGTTTTCTAAAGATGGACAAATATATAAATAATGGAATTCATTACCTCTGTCAGATAATTTACAAAGTGGGCATTTCCTTTCGGATAAAGGTATTATTCTCGCAGTTTCAATAGGTAGATTATGGTTACAAGGAGAGCCTAGTGGTTAAAGCCTTCGCTCGTCACGCCGAAGACCCGGGTTCGATTCTCGACATGGGTACAATGTGTAAAGCCCATTGGTGGTGTCCCCTGCCTTGGTATTGCTAAAAGCCGCGTAAAACGTCACTCAATCACTGGTTACACGTTCTAAACTGAACTAAGACTCGCCAAACGTTTTCCCGCAGTACGTTCAAATAATACTAATCATGAGTGTATACTTTGTTTGGCCCTGGTGTTTAATTCAATGTCACAACTGAAAACGATCGTTTGGACCTTCATCGAAAGGGGCGGTCGGGTAGCCAAGTGGTTAAAGCGTTCGGTACTCACGCCGAAGACCCGGTTTCGATTCCCCTCGTTGGTACTATGTGTGAAGCTCATTTCTGGTGTCCCCCGCCGTGATATTGCTGGAATATTGCTAAAAGCGGGGTAAAACCTCACTCACTCACCTTCATTGAAGACTAACACCAGTGTGGAGCCAAGTCTCACTGCGAGTGTTTTTGATCGCGTTCAAAGCTTATGATCGATTATTAAGGTGCTGCAACATGTTGGCGTATTATTTGATGAATATTTAAAATCACATCTCACACACAAAGCTTTTATGTTTATAACAGACTAGGTCGTTCCAATCAGAATAATTATACATTATGTACATCTGTACACAGTCCTCTGGGGTAAAGAAGTTTTGTTTAAAGGTCGGCTCCCCCTTCCTCCAGGGTGTGTACGTCGCGACGGAACCGTCAGTCCACCTGTAGACGTTGGACCTGGTCGTGTCCCGCAGTCCAATCCAGGGCTCCACTGAAACACCACCAGGAGGAGGGAGAGTGAGACTGAGGTGTGTGTGAGACAGTATGGGGGAGAGTGTGCTTACCAGGAGGTTATGACGGAAGATGGATGTGACTGACGGGAGGGGCTGACTGACGGGAGGGGCTGACTGACATATAGATGTGACTGACGAGAGGGTGTGACTGACGGGAGGGGCTGACTGACGGGAGGGGCTGACTGACGGGAGGAGCTGACTGACGAGAGGGTGTGACTGACGGGAAGGGTGTGCCTGACGGGAGGGGCTGACTGACGGGAGGGGCTGTCTGACGAGAGGGTGTGTCTGACGAGAGGGTGTGACTGACAGATAGGTGTGGCAAGGGCTGACTGATTGGTTTCTGTAACTGACGAGAGGGTGTGACTGACATATAGATGTAACTGACGAGAGGGTGTGACTGACGATAGGGTGCGACTGGCATATAGATGTGACTGACGAGAGGGTGTGACTGACATAGATGTGACTGACGAGAGGGTGTGACTGACATAGATGTGACTGACGAGAGGGTGTGACTGACATATAGATGTGACTGACGAGAGAGTGTGACTGACATATAGATGTGGCTGACGAGGGGGTGTGACTGACATATAGTTGTGACTGACGAGAGGGTGTGACTGACATAGATGTGACTGACGAGAGGATGTGACTGACATATAGATGTGACTGACGAGAGGGTGTGACTGACATAGATGTGACTGACGAGAGGGTGTGACTGACATATAGATGTGACTGACGAGAGGGTGTGACTGACATAGATGTGACTGACGAGAGGGTGTGACTGACATGGATGTGACTGACGAGAGGGTGTGACTGACATATAGATGTGACTGACATAGATGTGACTGACGAGAGGGTGTGACTGACATATAGATGTGACTGACGAGAGGGTGTGACTGACATATAGATGTGACTGACGAGAGGGTGTGACTAACATATAGATGTGACTGACGAGAGGGTGTGACTGACATGGATGTGACTGACGAGAGGGTGTGACTGACATATAGATGTGACTGACGAGAGGGTGTGACTGACATGGATGTGACTGACAAGAGGGTGTGACTGACATATAGATGTGACTGACGAGAGGGTGTGACTGACATAGATGTGACTGACGAGAGGGTGTGACTGACATAGATGTGACTGACGAGAGGGTGTGACTGACGAGAGGGTGTGACTGACATATAGATGTGACTGACAAAAGGGCGTGACTGACGAGTGGATGAGATTATCGGAAAGTTCAGCGTCACTTACTGCACTCGTTAGTTTTGGTGCGGTCAAACAAGCCTCTGACGATGTCCAATTTCTCCGCGGTGTCTGTCTTGACCAGTGTGGCGCCGTCAGACCTGCACGTCTCTAAGGCTTCGTCCCACGTACGTCGTACATAGTATCTCTTCAGATGCATCTCGCCCCCCGCAACTGGGAAAGTCGTGTACCCCATCAGTTCAGCTGAATGAAGAAGGTGAGACATGGCCAAATGATGGCAAGTTAAGGCATGTTGGCCATATTTAGAGGCCTAACAATCATTCGAAATATGAATGGGTCGAATTTGTAACCTTGTTCTTTTAAGTTATGTGTTTGACCCCGACAACTGTTGTACAATGTCATGAACATTACAACCTCTCTTCTGAGTTTGACCCCGTTGGTACCGGCGGAAATGTCAACACATCGCTCGCCTTTCACTCTGTCCCTGCTCGGATTATGTGGACTCTCTAAATCAACCTTCACCTTAGATGCTCTACATGCTTGAATCCCTCAAACACAACTCAAAATTTTCATTCTGTACCTTCTTGTATCCCACGGACTCTCCAACACAACCCTCACCTTTGATTCCGCCCCTTCTTGTATCCAATGGACACTCCAACACAACCCTCACCTTTGCTTCTGTAATTCTTGGATACCATGGACTCTCCAACACAACCCTCACCTTTGCTTCTGTAATTCTTGGATACCATGGACTCTCCAACACAACCCTCACCTTTGCTTCTGTAATTCTGGGATCCCATGGACTCTCCAACACAACCCTCACCTTTGCTTCTGTAAATTTTGGATCCCATGGACTCTCCAACACAACCCTCACCTTTGCTTCTGTAATTCTGGGATCCCATGGACTCTCCAACACAACCCTCACCTTTGCTTCTGTAATTCTTGGATACCATGGACTCTCCAACATAACCCTCACCTTTGCTTCTGTAATTCTTGGATCCCATGGACTCTCCAACACAACCCTCACCTTTGCTTCTGTAATTCTTGGATCCCATGGACTCTCCAACACAACCCTCACCTTTGCTTCTGTAATTCTTGGATACCATGGACTCTCCAACACAACCCTCACCTTTGCTTCTGTAATTCTGGGATCCCATGGACTCTCCAACACAATTCTCACCTTTGATTATGTCCCTTCTTAGATAACAGGGACACCCGGCACACGTGAAGAGCAAACTCCCCGTGGTGAGTGCTTGGTAACGCTAATAGCTCTTCCCCTGTGTGAAACCGGTGCAGAATGTTTCCACAGCACCCCATTGCTGGTCGTAAAAGGCGACCAAATTGGGCAACCTGGGTTGCGCCCCTGTGTCGGTGGACGAAGGGATTCTGGTGGGTGAGGGGACTGGAGCCAGGAACAGTGTTCCTTTGCCCAACACACCACTTCGACCCTTACTTCACCTAGACGGGTGGTAGCATGGGCCCGATTCTATCAATCGACTGGTCATGCTATGCCCTGTGCCTGGAATGCTTGATTATTTAAAAATGTCATCTCAGACCATTCTGGATCAGGATATCTGATGACCTTAATTATGTAGATTTAAATTTTGTCTAGAGTCCTATGCCAGAAGCGGTGGCTCGTGGGCCAATCTGGTGATACAGACCTCTGAATTCTGTGTTTTTATGCACATGGGCCGAACCAGCCTGACATTTGTCCTTTTATTAACAACAGCTTTTCATGTCTTTAATTCTGGAGTATAACATCCCTGTAACCCTGGTGTTCCAGACTGGTTTCCACTGTGGCACTGTCCTTGTTGACACTAGATGGCGAGTAAGCAGGGTTGCTGAAATATTTTCTTACATCATTCTGGTTCATCTAAAACAAACAAACGTAGGCATGTAGATTCTCTTTCTTCTGATGAAGATGTCCCTTCACAGGTAACTGACTTATGGCCAAGGTTCATTGTCATCTCATCCGCTGATGGCAATCCCCTAAAATTGAACCCATTTGCAATTTCAAAGGGAATACAAAGTGTTTGTGGAGAAGTAAAAAACGTCACACGTCTACGATCTGGCTCAATCCTTGTGGAATGTGATCGGAGGCAGCAATCTGTTAATCTGCTGGGTCTCCAGCAGTTTGTTAACACAGGTTGTTGTTTCTGAACACAAATCACTGAATTCAAGCAGAGGCATTGTGAGAGATCGTAAGGAAGACATTGCAGCTGAATTGAAAAACAATGGTGTCACTACGGTCAAACGTTTCACTAGAAAAACTGAAGATGGAAATATTGTAAATACTCAGACTTACCTTTTCATGTTTTCACTTTCAACTCTACCCATAACGATCAAAGGTGGTTACTTTTCCATCGGAGTTTTGGTTTAGGTTCCAAATCCACGCCTGTGTTAAAAGTGTCAGAAATTCGGCCACAGGGCTAAATTTTGCACAGCCAAGACAAGATGCTTCCATTGTAGCGGAACTCATGAAAGCTCAGATTGCACAAATGACATCAAATGTGCCAACTGTGACGGAAAGCACTTGTCTTCATCCAAATCCTGTCCGGTCTTTGAATGCGAAACTAAAATTCTAAAACTTATGTACAAACAATATTTCTTACACAGAAGCAAAAAAGCTACTTTTTCCACCCCTGACTCCAAACAACAAAACCTATTCAGCTGCTGTGTCTTCCACGAAACCAGTTCCCAAAATGTCAACGGCATCTGCTCAAACAGACATCTCTTGGGTACAGGCTGACCTCATAAACCTTGGTTACCAACTGAAAACTGTTTCTCAAACAGAGAATCTAACTCCATCTACAACACAGTCTACAACACAGTCTACAACACAGTCAGAATCAGACAAGATACATGAAATCGAAAATGTTCAGGGTAAAGCCAGTTTGTCCAAAAATCAAACAAAAAAGCAAATGAGAAGGGCCAGGGCACTTCAGCACTTGGAGGTGCCTTCTCCTACAAATACCCCTGTCGAGGTTTACAACCCTTTTGAACCTTTGGCGATGGATGTTGTTCCCTCAGTCCCAGTCCATGGGAAAGGGTCTTCATCTCGGTCACGATCTCCAGTTGAGCCACCATGCCCGGCTCAAATAATATTATTCAGAGGAATTGCAGAGGGCTAAAGAATAATTTCAATGATTTACAATCATTATTACAAGATTTTAAACCATCAGCATTTTGTTTACAGGAACATATTTTAAAGATACCGATAAACTCCAGATAAGACAATATCATTCATATAACTATTTCTCTCCTCCAGGACCTAGAGCCACCGGAGGTGAGGCAGGGTGTTATACATAGCCCTGTTCCTCTAAATACACCCCTTCAAGCTGTTGCTGTCCGGTTAACTCTATACATTGTGCTCATTTTATGTTCCTCCATCTTCTCCTCTCCAACAAACTGACCTTCAAGCACTATATGACCATCTCCCCTGTATCAATATGGGCGACTTAAATGGACATAATCCACTTTGGGGAAGTGCTGATTCCAACCAGAAAGGGAAGATACTAGAAGATTATTCTATGATAATTCTAAAACTTATTACATCCTGGTACAGGCACCTATTCCTCACTTGACTTATCACTTACAACCCCAGATTTGCTAAACGAATTCAAATGGTCAGTCCACGACGACCTCTGTGGAAGTGACCATTTTCCAACTATTCTTCAAACAATAGCTCCCACTGATGTTCCTCCATCATCAAGATAGAATTTCACAAAAGCTAACTGGTCCTTGTTCGAGTTACTGTATGTATGAGCTGATGAATGTATCCCCAAGTCCTCTGCAAATCCACACATTCGTAAACCATGGTTGAATCATACGTGCAAGCAAGCTAGAAAGGCGCATAGGATATCTGAATATTATTTCCGTCGCCATCCTATGGTGCATAATTTGAATAAATTTAAAATTCTAAATGCTAAAGCACGGTGTACATTCAAACAAAATAAACGCCAATCTTGGCAAAATTATGTTTCAAAAATAAATTCACGAACACCCATGTCCAAAGTATGGAATATGATACAGAAAATTAAAGGTAAGGGTTCTAAATCTAGCATCCATCATCTTAAGGATGGAGACAAACTATTAACTGAGAAATCTGATATTGCCAATAAGCTTGGAGAAACCCTCTCTCAACATTCTTCTCCCAACTATGTCCCAAAATTCCAAAAGTACCAAAAACAGCAAAAAAAGAAAACTATAAACTTTAAATCAGACAATGGGAAAGATTATAACGAAATCTTTTCCATGCATGAGTTTCATACTGCACTTGACCAAGCCCATGATACTGCGATGGGAGCTGATAATATACATTATCAACTCCTGAAGCATTTACCAGAACCATTTTTAGAAACCCTTCTGCTAATATTTGATGACATATGGACATCGGGTGAGTTTCCTTCCTCATGGCGTGAAGCCATTGTTGCACCAATACCTAAGCCTGGACGTCATCACACCCATCCTTCAAATTATAGACCCATTTCATTAACTAGCTGCGTTTGCAAAACCATGGAGCGCATGGTTAATAATCGATTGGCTTGGTTTTTGGAAACCAACAATCTAATCAGTGACATCCAATGCGGTTTTAGTAAAAACTGAAGTACAATTGACCATTTGGTTTGTTTAGAATCATTTATTAAAAATGCTTTTGTGAATACACAACATGGAGTATCTATCTTTTTCGATCTTGAAAAAGCTTATGATACTACTTGGAAGCATGGCATTTTAAAAGATTTACATGACTTTGGTTTAAGAGGCTGCTTGCCTCAATTCGTATCACAATTTTTAACAGACAGACAATTTCAAGTTCGTGTTGGATCAACCTTGTCTGATGATTATAGTCGGGATCAGGAGGTTCCACATGGCAGTATTTTGTCTGTCACATTGTTTAGTATAAAAATAAACAGTTTATCAAAAGAATTAAATGACTCAATTGATAGGTCATTGTTTGGTGATGATTTTGATATTTCTGGTCGTGGCAACCATATGTATTCCATCAAGAAACAGTTGCAGCTATGTCTCAACAAAATCGACAAGTGTCTTGAAAATGGTTTTAAGTTTTCAAAAGCTAAAACCAATTGTATTCATTTTTGTAGGAAATACAAGTATCATAGAGATCCAGAGCTGTTTTTAGATAGGACTCCTATCAAGCTTGTAGAGGAGGCCAAGTTCTTGGGACTCATTTTCGATTGTCATTTGACTTTTAGGCCACATATTAATTATCTCAAAACTAAATGCCTGAAGGCCCTCGATTTGTTGAAAGTTGTTGCCAATATTATGGCTCCATCGTTTATGGTGGAGCCTGCAAGAGCAATATACAAAAATTAGATTCCATTCACCATCAGGGCCTAGGACTATGTCTTGGCGCATTCCGAACATCTCCTGTGGACAGCCATATGTTGAAGCAGATGAACCATCCTTGAAGCAACGCCGTATAAAATTATCACTACAATATATCACTAAATTACACTTTAACCCATTAAACCCTGCATACAACTGTGTTTTTCAACCACTTTACAGAGAACTTTTTCAAAGTAAGCCTAAGCTGGTCCCACCACTAGGCATTCGGATTAACCCCAACTTTACAGCATCCAATATTGAATTAGATAATATTGCTCCTTTCAGGCTTTTGTCTTCTACCCCTTGGCAACTTGTCAGACCGGAAGTAGACTTCACTCTTTTCAATTAATGTATCAACAAGAATATCTCCAAGTTAGAAATAAATATAAATCCCACCGTTCCATTTTTACAGATAGATCAAAGGATGGTAGCACAGTTGCAAGTGCTACTGTCGTTGGATCAAAAACCATATCATCCCGATTATCAGACCATAGCTCCATTTTCACTGCAGCGGCCAAAGCAATATTAACAGCTTTGGAATATATAAGAAAATAGTCCATCTGTAAACAGTTCATCATCTTTTCTGATTCATTATCTTGTCTACAGGCAATAAAATCGAGCTCTTCAAGTCATCCATTTATTTTAAGTATTTTAGAACTATACAATGATCTTTCAACTGGCCAGTACGACATTGTCTTTTGTTGGTTACCCAGCCATGTTGGTATCATTGGTAACACAATGATTGATGCTGCTGCAAAAGCAGCTCTCAACAAATCTGTGACACCACTTCTTCTTCTCTACAGTGACTATAAACCTGTTATCGGTTCTTACATCAGAGATCTAATGCAGGAGAAGTGGGACACCCAAGTGGGTATAAATAAATTACATGCAATAAAACCAAATATCAGTTATACCTACTTGGGTTGTCAGTCTAGATTTAATGAGGTCATTATGCGACTCGTATTGGCCATTCAAGATATACTCATGAATTTATAATGAAAGGTGAGGATCCTCCATTCCGTATCCCTTGTGATGACAGAATCACTGTCAAACATGTCTTGCTTGACTGTGTTGATTTTTCCATCACAAGGGATAAATATTTCAAAGTGTCATCAATAACAGATAATCAAATAAATGCTCCTTTAATCATCGTTTTTTTAAAAGAAATAGAATTAATTAATAAATTTTGATGTACAAAGATATATATTTTATAAATTGGTAGTATATAATTATCAACTGAGATTTCAGTGGCTATATCCTCGAAGGGGGTTGAAGTAGCGTAAAATTATTGTCCCCCTGAGAGGATACGTAAGCCCACATACATCAAAGTAATTTTAGTTTGATGTATGTGTTTTAATCGTAGAATATTTGTTTGTTTTAAATCTCCGGCTAAACCCTGTCAATGGTTGCCAGTGACTAAAGTGATTGTGTAAATCCTGCTGGAGTCCATGCAGGTAGCAAAGGTACTGTAAGTCCCCATGGTCCTCAGTATGGTGACCTCACTTTAGTTGCTGGTGATATATAGCCCAATTTTTATCTGTTGTAATGTTCTGAATTGTCATATTTTATGTTTTTGTACTAGTTTTAAACATATATCTGTGATAATCTAGTTGTTTTACTGTCCTTCGTCGACAGAATTTTATACAGTTTATAAATATATTATTAAAGTCAAATTTTGTCTCGTCATGATATGGCTGCAATATTGCCCATGTGACGTTAAATATTAACACACTCACTCACTCACCCAGAAGGCGATGGCTCACGGGCCAATCTAGTGATACGGACCACTGAATTCTGTGTTTTTTATAGGAAAATGTCATGGGCCGAAACAGCCCTATTACATTCTTCCTTTTATTAATGACAGCTCTTGTGTTACAGCCTGGCTTCCACTGTGGCACCGTCCTTGTTGACATACCATGGTGGGTGGGGAGCAGGGTTGTTGAATAAATTTCCTTTTATTATGGCTACCTCACAGTTCACTTGTTCTCGAGCAAAATCAAAGCAAAGGCATATTGATACAGACACTGTTTTGTCTTCTGATGAGGAATCTATATCTAGTGTTGACTCTTGCCCACGATTTCTGGTACTTTAAGGCGTTGATGGAATACCCCTCAAAATCAACCCCTTCATCGTTTCCAAATCTATTCAAGGAATATGTGAGTGAGTTTTGGTTTAACGCCGCTTTTAACAGTATTCCAGTCATATCACGGCGTGTCAGCTTAATGTGGGAGGAAAGCCCGAAGTGATGCAGGTCTCAGACGTTTGCCACTTCGGTGAAACCCACGAGCACGGGTATGGTGCTGACAAACCTAGAAACATAATCGGGGCGAACCGGGATTCGAACCCACAATCATAGGTTTCTGGCGTGCCCAAGTGACGCAACTCTGCACAGCGAATCGCGGCGCCTTAGACGACTGGGCCATCCCTGCCTCCTCAAGGAATATGTGGTTCTGTAAAGAATGTAACTCGTCTCCGGTCCGGTTCACTGCTTGTGGAGTTTGTAAGGAGACAACAATCTCTAAATCTTCTCCAAGCAGATCATTTCGCAAATACTGAGATTGTTGTCTCAGTGCACAAAACTCTAAATTCATGACAAAGGCATTGTACGCGACCGTGCGTAATGCCTTTCAGACATTCAGAAGAGGAAATTGCAGTGGAGCTGAAGCCTCAAGGCGTAACATCTGTGAAGCGATTTATGAGAAGAGATGGTGACAATCTTATTAAAACCCAAACTTACGATTAAAGATTAAAGACTTCCCCTAAACCACTTCGGGTTATCATATTTGGTTGAAATTTCACATGTGTAATGATACATGTATCTATGGATTATGTCTGAATTTGCAGCACCGAACTATTAATCTTACCACTTTTACAGGTGTTATGATCGAGTAGGGTGTGACAATGGAGCCAGTAGAATACCGAGCAGTGATTGGGTTTTTATATTTGAAAGGTCGCACACTAAAAGAAACTTTTGATGAAATGAAAGCAACTTGTGGGGTAGATGTCCCCATCATATGACGTTGTTAAACACTGGTATCGCCAGTTCAAGTGTGGTCAGACATCTGTGGAAACAGCTGCCATTCCTGGTCGCCCCCATTCAGCCATTGATGAGGACACTATCCATCAAGTGGAGACCGCCATTTTGGCAGACCAACGTATAACTGTTCGCCAGTTAGCACATGATGTCAAGATCAGTGTAGGGTCTGTGAAAAAAATCATCCATGACAATTTGAACATGCATAAGGTGTCTGCACGATGGATTCCCAGGTTGCTCACACCTTTCCAAAAGCAGGAACGCGTCAATTGCTTAAAGGATCTTTTGGACATGTGCCAAAAAAAAACAGGCAAACTTTTTTGACAGACTTATCACACAGGATGAAACATGGGCCCATCACTATGATCCTGAAACTAAAGTTAAGTCGATGCAATGGAAGGATGGGGAGTCACCACCCCTAAAGAAGGCACGTGTCCAGCCCTTTCCTATGTGGAGAAAGACTAATACCTATGCCAAGTTTCATTCCACAAGGTCCATCGGAAGTGGGTCAGGAGAAATCTTTAATGAACACCCCTCGTACCTTTTCACATTTGCTTTAGCAAAAGTGCCTTCATCCATCAAAGCTGAAGGGGCAGTCGGGTAGCCTAGTGGTTAAAGCGTTCGCTCGTCACGCCGAAGACCCGGGATCGATTCCCGACATGAGTACAATGTGTGAAGCCCATTTCTGGTGTCAACTGCCGTGATATTGCTGGAATATTGCTAAAAGCGGCGTAAAACCAAACTCACTCACTATCGGAGTGGATGTGTACATTCCAAATCCGCTCTGTTGCTTTAAATGTCAGCGATTTGGGCATGGGGCTAAGTCCTGTCGCAATTCAGCAATTTGTTCCCGCTGCAGTAAACATCATGATGACACTGACTGCACAGATAATATCAAATACGCAAGCTGCAGCGGTGACCACATGTCCTCCTCGAAATCATGTCCCTCTTTTGTGACATTGACTAAAATCCGAAAAATCAATATCTAATGATATCTCGTTCTCAGAAGGTAAGACACTTTTTAAAAGTCAATCAACCATTCCCACCTCTTCTCTGACCTACTCTGCTGCAGCCTCCTCGTCTGTCAAAGTTGATACAGGATGCCAAACAGATATAAGCTGGGTGTCAAATCAGCAGAAAACATTAAATCGAATTGATGCGACGACACCAGTACTTCATCCAAATCAACTTCCTCAACATCACAAACTGAACCTCTTCCAGAACCTGAAGCTCCCTTAGTCACTATCCCTGATCCTGAAACTCAATCTGAGCCGGTAAATGAAGTAAAAAACAGTGTTCTACTTTCCAGAAAAGAAAGGAAACAACACAGAAAAAAAGAATCCAAGGCACTTAAACATATTAAGATGCCTTCAACATGGACAGTCCCTCTGGAGGTTCAAAACCCCTTTGAACCACTGCCATTACAGCGAAGAGGACCTTCTCCCCGCTCACGATCTCTAATTGAAACCCCATGAGCACCTCTTCCAATTTAATATAATGGAATTGTAGAGGACTTCGGAACAATTTAACTGATCTTCAGCTCTTAATTCAAGATTTCAAAAAATCTGCATTTTGTTTACAAGAAACTTTCCCCAAAACTACTGATAAATTTGATTTAAGACAGTATGATTCTTACCATAGCTTTTCCCTTCCGGGTGATAACGCAACTTGAGGATCTTCTGTGCTGGTGAGGCAGGGCGTCATTCACAGTCCTGTTCCTCTCAATACTTCTCTTCAGGCTGTTGCAGTACGTGTAACATTGAATGTTGTTTTTACTTTGTGTTCTTTGTATGTACCACCATCATACTCTCTCTGACAGTCTGATCTTCAGACACTGTTTGACCAACTCCCTAAGCCCTGTGTCATCATGGGAGATTTGAATGGTCATAACCCACTTTGGGGTAGTAATGTCACCAACACTAAAGGAAACATAAGAGAGAATTCTTTCTTAAATAACGATTTATGCCTTTTTAATAATGATTCTCACACGTATCTTCATCCTGCAACTGGAACATACTCTTGTCTGGATTTGTCAGTTGTAAATTCTAATATATTTAATGAATTTGAATGGTCGGTCCACGATGACCTCTGTGGAAGTGACCATTTTCCTACCATTTTAAATCTGTTACACCATCTGATGTTCCTCCGTCATTTTATTGATGTTCCCGACTCTATACAAATGTTCTCTGATGAACTTACTAAAATAGCTGATGAATATATTCCGAAGTCCTCCTCAAATCCTCACATACGTAAACCATTGTTTTCCAATGAATGTAAACAACCTAGGAAGGCACGGAAAAAGGCTTAAAAATATTTCAGACGCCATCCAATGGTCCATAACCTCAAAAAATTCAAAATTGTAAATGCTAAAAACCGGCGCTCTTTCAAACAAAACGAATGCCAATCTTGGCAAAATTATGTATCCAAGATACGGACGCCTATGTCCAACGTATGGAACGTGACTCTGAAAATATAGGGTAAGGCTACTATATCAAGCAATACACCATCTCAAAGATGGGGATCAATTGTTAACTGATAAATCAGATATTGCAAATAAACTTGGTGAAACTCTGGCTCAACATTCTTCCTCGTCTAATTATGTCCCTCAATTTCAAAAATAAAAAAAGCTGCAGGAAAAGAAACCTTTAAATTTTAATTCAGATAACGGGAAGATTACAATGAAGTCTTTTCCATTCATGAGCTCCATACTTCACTTGGGCTCATGACACTGCTGCAGAGTCTGATAATATTAATTTGAGAAGTTCTAGGACAGTTATTAACACGTGTCGTGTCAGCCCTATGACATTCGCGATTGTCCACTTCCAGAAAACATCCTGTGTTAACATGAATTAGTAAAGGTTTATTAGACATTATCAACTCTTAAAACATTTACCGCAATCCTGTTTAGAAACCCTATTTGATAATATTTGATATAATCTGGACGTCAGGAGAATTTCCTTCTTCATGGCGTGAAGCTATCATTGTTCCCATACCTAAACCTGGACGTGATCATACTGATCCTTCCAATTATCGACCTATTTCATTGACTAGCTGCGTTTGCAAAACCATGGAACGCATGGTCAATAATAGATTAACTTGGTACTTAGAATCCTATAACTTAATCACAAATATTCAATGTGGATTCCGTAAAAATCGCCGTACCATTGACCATTTAGTTCGATTGGAGTCATTCGTTAGGAATACCATTATAAATAAACAACATGCAGTGTCTACCTTTTTCGATCTAGAAAAAGCATATGACACTACATGGAAGTACGGTATTTTAAAAGATTTTCATGATTTTGGATTGCGAGGCCGTTTGCCTCAATTTATATCCAAGTTTTTAACTGACAGGCAATTTCAAGTCCGCGTGGTGGTCAGAAAACCCTCCTCCAACTATACGGAGCACTTATCCACTCCAAACTAGATTATGGCTCCATCATTTATGGTGGAGCCTGTAAAAGCAATTTAAAAATTCTAGATCCTATTCACCATCAAGGCCTGAGGTTTTGCCTTGGAACTTTCTGAAATTCAATGATACAAAGTCTGTATGTGGAGGCTGATGAGCCGTTGTCCCGGTATAAACTCTCCCCTGTACAAATTCTCCCCCAGGAGATTTTATACCGGTACAGATTCTCCCCCGGAAAATCTGTTCTGAAATAAAATCTCCCCCGGGCGGATATATTTCGCGCCCCCCCTCAGTATAAAGTATTCCCCCCCCCCCCCCTGATTATTCGGTTTGTTGCAATGTCTTTAAGTTCTATATTCTTTAAATAGTTATCTTTAATGTAAGGAGGGTTACTTTAAAAAATACATTATGAAATATGGTCATAATGAATTTATATTTCAGCATATTTTATTTGGTAACTGTACCTTCCATCCTAAAATAATTATAAGACATAATCATACCAAACAAATTTGAATGAAATGACTTAATGTAACAAATACATGTACGTATACGGTTACTGTTGTAACTGAATTCAGAAATATTATTAATCCTCGCAAACATTCGGTTTTAACACTAACTACGTAAAAACTGTCAACATAACCACGCGTGCCTCCAGCTCTGGCTGTCCATTATACTCTGATTTAAGATCTAAAATATATTCTTTGATACAGGCTACGATTTGAAAATGGTATCAGTGTAATATCAGTGGCTAGAATATCATGGTGCAACCAGGTTTCTGTTAAACATACAACATCATAACTATCTAATTCAGCACTGATTAAATCTACTTTGTCTTTAAGACTGCGTACGTTTAGATGTATAATCTTTAAATCTGGACTATGCAAAGGTTCTGGATTCGGTTGGATATCACCGCAGCAGAAGAGAAAAAGTAAAACTAAGAATGATAATCGGAAATTATATAAGCAAAGTAACCCAAAATATAGAAATTTGTATCATCTTCCCGAAATGATTTAGTATGTAGAAAAGATTTAAAAAAACACCCACCGTCAGCCTGTATTGAACAACATCAACCGGCATCGTCAAAGCAAAGTGTACATGTCTCTGTCTCTGATTGAAACAGCTGGTTTGACGGCCGCATCACCGCGGAAGCTAATATTCATAGAATAGTACTTTTTTCAGTCATTGTCGGTAGCCATATTTAAATAATTACATCTACAATTACAGGTTACAAAATGCACAGATGCGGTTACTACAATATTCAAAGAATGTGTGGCAATACATTTCGTGCATAAAACACGATAGCAATCTACAAAGGGAATGTATTTACGTTTTGGAGACAGCAGTGAGCTTGGAATTTTGGCGCCTTTCTATGTACGACTATGACGTCATTTATTTTGCGTCACAATGAGCGCTATGACGTCATAATGGTGACGCGCGATGTAGAGCTTTGTTTTCTTTAGAGATTCCCACCTCACGTTAGCTTACCAAGTTGCCGTGCTTATATGCTTTCAATGCCTGTCAAATGTTCGAGTGAAGTTTTATGGTGTAAACAAACTGCTTGAGTATATACAGTGCAATATTTTGTTCGGTGATTCCGTAATTCAGATCGACAACCCACTCAAAACACTGGACACAACCCATGCCGCTTCACTCAGTATATTTACTAACACCAAAGAGTTTTGTTAGTCATGGTAGAATGGAGATAAACATACTGTGTTTTCAATGTAGAGCTAGGTAACCTAGCTCTACAATGAAAACACAGTATGTTTATCTCCTCATTAAGAACACCTTGTTAAAAAGACACACCCCAACTGATTTGCATAACTGATGACCACAAGATATTGCAGAATATCAAAATAGTAAAACTGATACAGTATAACCTCACACTGAAGAGAAAACAAGAACAACACTGAGAAGTAAAAGCACGTCATATAGAAATGAGATAAAGTAATCTTAGACGGGGTTCATACGCTATATACAACTTATTATATATACAAAATATTATTATGAAAAACGAAAGGAAATGTGGGACCAACCCACCCACCTCCATCTTTGATGTATTTTCAATCTATAAACAGCACTGAGGAGGCCACAGGCCTATAGTACGAAGCATTAGGTTTATGAATAATCAGCATTGATTTTGACTCCATAAACTGTCATAAAGTATTCACAAAGTATCAAGGGTCATTTCAACTTGCAAAATGATTGACATAGTCCTTTAGAGAGCGAGGATTTGGCTGTTTTCCCATCCGATTGACTGATATTACAACATTCACATGGTTTAGAATGGTACAATGAATGGTAAAGCATGCAAATTACACTAATGGGCGATATTTCATAAGAAAATATCATATCTCCGTTTAAACATAAAACCAATACGTATGAGTCAGCACTCTACATATTGATATAGGACTTTATCAGTGTATCCAATTAAAAAAATTGAGATACAAACTTTCGGACAGTTCAGTTCAAAATTCTTCAACCTTTAATACATCACAAGATTTGTAGCCAGACGACTGGAGTCTACAGTCTTGACCGTGTGTTTTCTTTGATGAGAATGTTTCCCACCTACCTTAGCGTGTAGGGGTGTGATGTCCTGGGCAGGAAATGACAGTGTTTTGACTGTTGGGCATCCCTAATTAACCTTTACTAATTCATGTTAACACAGGATGTTTTCTGGAAGTGGACAATCGCGAATGTCATAGGGCTGACACGACACGTGTTAATAACTGTCCTAGAACTTCTCAAGTTACAAAACATTCTTTATATCTTACGACTAGTATTACATCTACATATATACCACTTTATTGTCTCATATTGCGGTAGTAAAAGAAAACACAGTGCTCAAAGTGAAGCCCATTTCACTCCACATTCTCAACATCGTCTGTATCAGAAGTGTTTGTCTTGTCTATAGATGTAAACACATTTGAGTAAACATCTATGCGTTTAAAGGTGATTTTGACAATCTCTGCAGAAAATTGTATCAACAATGATTTGGAAAAAAAACAAACTGGGCCCGAAAATGGCAAGTAGGTTTCAATCCCGATAAGACCAAAACTATAACATTCTGTGGCAAAGTCAATTCTGGTTTTAGACCAAATTTATACATGGAGAGTACTGTTATTGAAGAAGTACAAAGTCACAAACATTTCGGAAATACACTTCAATCTGATTGTTCATGGAAAATACATATTAACAAAATCATTAGAAAAATCAGTCCAATGATCAACTGCCAAAGGAGCTTTAAATACAAACTTACAAGAAATACGCTTGAAACTGTGTACACATCTTTTATACTACCAACCTTTGACTACTGCTGTCATATTTGGGACAACTGTACAAACGAACAGTTATTGTTACTCGAGAATTTACATTTAGAAGCATTGAGAACTATCTGTGGGGCGGTTCGGGGTACCAGTCATGTTAAAATGTATAACGAAACAAACTTTCAGTCCTTAAAGAACGACGACACCGCTTCAAATTGATTACATTTTACAAAATGAAAAACACTATTTTCACCTGTATATCTAAACGATCTCATTCCAAGTCAAGTCTCTGATAATAGCAATTATAACCTTTAGATCTACATACAAACAATCAAATATAGAACCCAGACCTACATGTATGCTAAATCATTTCTTCTAGATACGATTAACCTGTGGAACACTCTACCCAATGAAGTTACTAATTCTTGCTCATTAAAAGAATTCAAATCCTTAATTAATCGTTCTGTTCAATTATTAATAATTTTGACTTAAAATACGGTCATAGATCATGTCAAATTGTCCACTGTCGCCTTAGGCTCGGCTGCTGTGACCTAAATGCTGATAACTTTAGGCGACATGTATCAGACATATCAGACTGCACTTGTGGGTTTCACTTTAAAGACGCAATTCACTATACCTATACCTGTCAAAAATACGATAATATCAGAAACACTATGTATTTCTACACACATAGGTATGATCTATAAACGATATTACTAGTTTAGTTAGCAGTTCTACAAACATGACTATTCTTAAATCAGTTCACGATTTCATTGCCAAAAGCAAAAGATTCGAGTAGCTTAATTTTATGCGTTTAGTAATGGAAAACTGCTATATCTTATTTCACAGACACCACTTGTATTGGCTTCATATAACTGAAACCAACAATCGGCCATACCTACTTAGGTTGTCAGTCAAGACATGACGAGGTAGTTTTACGACGGTGTCGTATTGGCCACAGTCGGTTTACACACGAATATCTGCTTAAGACAGATGAAGACGAACTTCCTAAGTGTATCCCTTGTAATGAAAGGTTCACCGTCAAGCATATATTGCTTGATTGTGTGGACTTTGCAATCGCAAGGGATTCACATTATCAAAGTGTAAATCTAAAAGATCTCTTTTCCCGTGTCAGCGGGCATCTCATCAAACATTACTTGAAAGAAATTGGTCTGTATAATAAATTCTAAATATGTATGTGAATAATTAAATGCTTGTTTTTAAATTTGGTGTGATTCTATTAACAACTGACATTATTAAAGGCTCTGTCCATCAATTGTCATCAATTGCTTTTAAATATGACATTGCATAAATAACTAAATTGTGTATATATTAGCTTGGTCTCGTCGCTATATGGCTGGAATAGTGCCAATGTGACGTTAAATTTTAACTCACTCACTCATATGTTTCATGTGTGCATTACATATTATGTTTAGCACCATCTTACATATAATCTGATATATAACCAGCTGTTGTGAAGTTATTACCTGGAGAGGTATTTACATAAGAAAGTTTTGCTTGTTTACCGATCCAGATTTCTTTTGAAATAAAAATATGTTTAAGCCACTTTTAGGCAATACCCTCAACTATTGAACTGCATGGCAAGTATTTATAAAACGACCGGGGGAGGAAATATTTTGGGGGGAGATTTTATTTCGTAGGGAGGGGGAGAGTTTATTTCGAGAGGGGCGGAACTGTACCGGTATAAATTCGCCGGGAGGAGATTCTATTCTGGGGTCGAATATATTTCGTAACACCGTCCGTTCATCAACGTCACATTAAATTGTCTAAAATATGTTCTTCGAAATCCAATCCAGCTTATTACTGTGTTTTAAATCCACTTTATGAAAATCTATACAAAAAACAAACATCTCTCATTCCACCACTTGCAAAAAGAATACAATCTCACATTTCTGCTGCGAAATTAGATCTTGAAAACATTGCCCCCACACTTCTCCACCATGGCAGTTTGTGAAGCCAGAGGTGGACCTAACATTAACTAAACTAAAGAAATCTGACACAAACCAACTAATTTATCAAAAACAATATAGTGAATTACGAAGCACATATGATACTTACAAATCTTTATCTACAGATGGATCCAAAGATGGTGAGGCTGTTGACAGCGCCACTATCACTGGATCCAGGACTATCTCATCCTGATTACCAGATAACTGTTCTATTTTTACAGCAGAAGCAAATGCTATTTTAAAAGCACTTAAATATATCAACAGGAGAATCTAAATATAAACAGTTCATAATTTTTTTAATTTTCCTTTTTTGCCTCCAGGCTATTAAAAACATGTCATCCACGCATCCACTTATAAAAGAAATTGTTGAATTGTTAAATGATCTTGCTACTGGCCAATGCGACATCGTTTTCTGTTGGTTACCCAGCCATGTTGGAATCACTGGTAACACAATGGCTGATGCTGCTGCAAAAGCAGCATTCAGCAATCTGTGACACCACTTCGTATCCCATACACCGATATCAAACTTCTCATCAGATGTTACATCCGAGGTCTGATGCAAACGAAGTGGGACACCCAAGTAGGTATGCACAAATTACATGAAATTAAACCAAATATTGGTTACACCTACTTGGGGTGTCAGTCCACAGTTGAAGAGGTCATTATGCGACGATGTCGTATTGGCCATTCAAGATACACACGAGTGCATATTAAAAGGTGAAGATCCTCCGTTCTGCATCCCTTGTGATGAAAGAATCATGGTCAAGCATGTCCATGCTTGACTGTATTGATATTTCCATCACAAGGGATAAATATTTCAGTGTCAAAACAATTAAGGACCTTTTTAATGATGTTAGGTCTTATCTAATATTATGTTTTTTAAAAGCAATTGAACTTATTCAGAAATTTTGATGTATTTAGTGTATTATTTTATAAATTGGTAGTGCTTATTTATAAATGAGATTGTTAATGGCTGTACCCTCGAGGGGGGTTGAAGTAGCGTAAAATTATTGTCCCCCTAAGAGGGTAAGTAAGTCACACATCATTTGAAGTATTTTTACGCATGCCAGAATTGTAAAACGTAGTATTTTCGTCATTTTAACACAAGGCTTTACTGGTATACTATCGCCAGTGACCGAAGGGATGATCTCTAGCCCATTTTTATACTGTGTTGTCAATTGATTATTTCTTCTTTTAAATGTGCCTCAACTAGTTTTAAATCCAATCTGTGATATGCTAGTTATCGTACTGTCCTTCAATGACAGGTTTTAATAAAGTTTAAATAAATGTATTATTAATGTCTAACTTCTCGTCACGATATGGATGAAACATTGCCAATGTGATGTTAAATATTAACTCACTCATCACTCACTCACCCAGGGACTCTCCAACACAACCCTCACCTTTGATTCTGTAATTCGTGGATCCCACAGACACTCCAACACAACCCTCACCTTTGATTCTGTAATTCGTGGATCCCACAGACACTGCAACACAACCCTCGCCTTTGATTCTGTAATTCGTGGATCCCACGGACTCTCCAACACAACCCTCACCTTTGATTCTGTAATTCCTGGATCCCACAGACTCTCCAACACAACCCTCACCTTTGATTCTGTAATTCCTGGATCCCACAGACTCTCCAACACAACCCTCACCTTTGATTCTGTAATTCGTGGATCCCACAGACTCTCCAACACAACCCTCACCTTTGATTCTGTAATTCGTGGATCCCACGTCGCTTTTAGGAATATTTCAGCAATATCAGGGCGGATGACACCAGAAATGGGCTTGACACAATGCACATATATCGAACCGGGGTCTTCGGCGTCTTCGAGCGAACGTTTTAACCACACGACTACCACGTGGTTGGAAATAGCCATTCGAAATTATGTAACTTTTTATGTAAGTGCAGTATAAGGAGATTATACTTACTTCTCGGAATTGCATATCTACGTGCATCATCTGAGACTCGGCCCACTGACACTGGACTCTCGTCTGTCACACTGAGGTGGCGGTACATGGTACAGTGGGAGGTGGTACGCTTGTACTCCAGGGCGACACATCCGGGAAGAACACTGCATTCTACATTGCATTTCAAGAGAGATACAGCACTAACTTCGTGTAAAACCGTGACTTTATAATCAAAATTGTTGTCAATTTTCTTAAACCTTCTTCCAAGTACTGTTGCTTCTTGTGGTGAGGCCCCCAGTAGTATCAACACAGGCACAGCCACTGAGAACATAGTGCACCTCGTGTGTTTCCGTGGAGGCAGTGACAGACTCACCGACTGTCACGTTGTTCAATATTAATGACGCACGAAACCTACAGTACTGCTCAAAACTAATCTTCCCGCGATCATACATATACACAAACAAATACATACAGATACACAGACGCGCACGTTTGTTTCGCAGAGTGACATTTTTGTTACTTGACCAGCGTGTAATTCGCTTCCAACAGCGGAATATTTTTTGTTAAAGTTGATTTTGTATATGATCATATCGAAATGTATGATAAAGAGTTTTCGTGACCTTAAATATGTTTTTATACTTTTGTTTTATTTTTTAAGATTTTGCAAACACGAAACTACTTTTTAAGTCGCAGATACAAGGGGTGGTGAACCGTCCCTGTGTTTTCTGTAGGGGCAATTTACGTTTCAAGGTTTTACGTTTGTAATGAAATAATTAAATTTTCCGGTAAACAACTCTACCAACAAGTATATAATAAATAGGATATCCCTTTTGTCTCGTGAGATATCATGTTTCTCTCATCTCGTGACGACCCGTGACGATTCCGGGGTAGAATAGGTCTTCAGCAACCCATACTTGCCGTAAAAGGCGTCTATGCTTGTCGTAAAAGGCGACTAACGGGATCGGGTGGTCAGTCTCGCTGACTTGGTTGATACATGTCATCGTTCCGAATTACGTGGATCGATACTCATGGTATTAATCACTGGATTGTCTGGTCCAGACTCGATTATTTACAGACCGCCGTCATACAGCTGGAATATTGCTGAGTGCGGCGTTAAGCAACAAATCAACCAACCAAATCATCTCGTGACTTGAGAGATATCTTCTTTTCCTCCGTCACTCCATAAGAGAAACATGATATTTCACTCGACACATGAATTATCCTCTATATATTCGCTTTAAAAAAACAGCATATCAACTTATAGGATGACACATAGCTTATCAGCCCTATACGAAACAGATATACAGAGGGATAAGTATGAATTATTGATGGGTATATTATCTTGCATCTGTCTCTGGCGTTAAAGAAAACAGCTACTCGATATACGCCAGTAGTTTATTTTCGCTTAATTGTACTCATACATAACACCTTTGGAAGGGAATGTTTTTTCCCCGACGAAAGAAGGTCATAATTCATAGCCTGTGCTTTTCCTGTGATACACAAGACTGATATAAGTCGGCATAAACAAACTGATAAAATTAAAGAGGGAATATATTTATTTTATTATATGTGTAAATGACATTTTTATAGCAGACGAAGATAGTCACTGACTAAATATACTTGACTATTTGGAAACGTATTGTCTGTAAAAATACTTGAAGGATATCGAAAACATATATTACATTTATTTGTTGCAGACAGATAAGTGTGAATTATTGATGAGTATATTATCTTGCATCTGCCTCTGGTGTTCAAACAGAAAAGCAACACAGGATGTGCCAGTGGTTTATTTTCGCTTAATAGTCAAGTTGTGTACAATTACTCCTATTTAACACAATTATCAAGGGCCTTTGGAGGCAAATGGTTTGTCGCCGACTACAGAAATTCATAATTCATAACCTGCGTCTTTCAAGTTGGTTGGTTGTTTTACGCCGCACTCAGCAATATTCCAGCTATATGACGGCGGTCTGTAAATAATCGAGTCTGGACCACACAACCCAGTGATTAATATCATGAGCATCGATCAACGCAATTGGGATGTGATGACATGTTTCAACCAAGTCAGCGAGCCTGACCACCCGATACCGTTAGTCGCCTCTTACGACGTAGTTGTGATGTAAAGATTGCATTATCCACGACTGTTGTCAATTCATGTTTCAACCCAAAATGGATTAAACATATTTATTTTCACAAAAATGTGAAAATGGACTGGTAAACAAGGGCAGCGCTTATGTCAATACCGCTCCATTACACAAAATACATGATACAATACATACATCAATGAAGGTTAAATGTAACAAATGAATTGTACATGCCAAGCTCGATGTGTATATATAATAAATATATTTGCAGTTTACATTAAACAATTCATTTAATTGAAAATCTGCCAGTTTTTAATATGAAGTTTTACATAGAATCTAATGTTTGGATTTGCTCTTCCTTACTCAAATACGAATTTCCGCGTAGCACTTTTTGAAAAAAAAACACATGTTGGTACAAAATCCTTTCATTTCGAAGAACATAGTAATTTGTACACACATAAAAAGAAAAGAAATTTAAAGCATCTTCGGTATGATATCCGCAGGAACAAGTTTTTATAACCAAAATATATCTAAAATACTAATCTGCTGTAAGATCGCTACAGCGCAGCCTGAGGCGACTGTAAATAATTTTCCATAATATATAGGGGGGCACGGGTGGCCTAGTCATCTAATGCGCCGCGAATCGCACTGCAGAGTTGCGTCCCTTTGGCACGCCAGAAACCTATGATTATGTTTCTAGGTTTGTCAGCACCATTCCTGTGCTCGTGGGTTTCACCGAAGTGGTAAACGACTGCTGAGATCTGCATCACTTCGGGCTCCTACCGAAGGAGAGCTCAATTGATTATGTGAGATCATATCCCGTTTCCTTTTCATTGATGAATTTCACACTAACCAACAACCGGAAGTGTATGTGGCGATACACTTCCGCTGTAAACAAACCCACGCAACTGATGGTAGTGTCACACAAACGAGATTGCATCAAACCCCAGACGAGAACTCAGATGATTTAACACGTCATTGTAAACAAGGAATGTGTGTACGAATGCGATACGTGTGAAAATGTCGCTGTTAACTCAGTTTTTCGATGCCAGTTTGAGTAAAACGAACACTTTGGTTCTGGAGGTCGTGCTTTTGTTAACATGTCTGCTCGGAGACGGGGGCTTGTCGTTCATCGCCCACAGACTTGGGGATTATCTCTGGGTTCGGGCAGGCATCGACAGTGCTACACATGGGCTGATAGCTTTGTGGTGCTGGGCGTTGGTGGAAAATGTCAACTTCGACCGCTACAAACTTCTCAACTGCCTCCTATGTGCCGTGCTTGCTGTGGGAGTTGACCTGGATCATTTCTATGCTGCAAAGTCTTTGAATATTAAGGTGAGGGTCGGTTCCCAACTGACTCGGTTACTATCCTGGTGATTGACATTCTACCATGAATTTGGAAATTACTCGATTCTGATTGTCAATAAGAGGCTATTAATCACAATAAACCCTCTATGATTTAAACAGCTGTTTTGACGGCCATTGGTCAATTAGAGGCTAATAAACACAATAAACCCTCTATGATTTAAACAGCTCTTTTGACGGCCACAACACCACTGGAAGCTAATATTCATAGAATGGTAGTTTTTTCAGTCATTGTCGGTAGGCATATTTAAATAATTATATCTACAATTACAGGATACAAAATGCACGGTTGCGGTTACTACAATATTCAAAGGATGTATGGCAATACATTTCATGCAGCAAACACGACAGAAATCTACAAAGAGAATTTTCTTAAATTTTGGAGACAACAGAGAGCTTGAAATTTCGGTCTTTTCTATATACAACTGTGACGTCATATCTTTTACGTCACAATGAGCAATATGACGTCATAATGGTCACTTGAGGTGTAGAACGATGGCCTTGCAAAGCTTGCTTAGTTTTCTTTCGGGGTGCCCATCTCATGTTAGCTTTCCAAGTTGCCGTGTTCATATGCTTTCAATGCCTGTCACATGTTCAAGTGAAGTATTACTGTGTAAACAAACTGCTTGAGCATATACTGCACGTTCAGTTCCAAATTCAATTTAATGTCACCCTTTTTTTGGGACGACCTGCTCACATCCCTGAATGTGGTTAAATCTCCAAGTGGGTGGCGATTATGGCCGAAGCCTAAGATCGCGATCTTAAGGATTTACAATAGTTGTAGTGCTAAGATCGCTTTGTGCAAGGGGACCAAAATAACCTAGCTCTACATCTGTACATTGAAAATACAGTATGTTTATATCCTAATTAATTAGTTTTAGAGTTCACACCATTTCAACATAAATACTTAAATTTGTTCTTGTTTTTGACTGTTTTAAAGGGGCATGTTTTCATGGGCACAATTGATTCCAATGTACCACATTTGCATGTTTGTTGGTTGTTTAACGCCGCACTCGGCAATATTCCAGCTATATGAGGCGGTCTATGAATAATCAAGTCTGGACCAGACAAACCAGTGATTGATATCATGATTATGGATACACGCAATTGGGATCGATGACTTGCATCAACTAAGTCAGCGAGCCTGACAACCCAATCCCATTAGTCGCCTCTTCTGACAAGCATAGTCGCCTTTAACGGCAAGCATGGGTTGCTGAAGACCTATTCTACCCCGGATCTTTACATGTAAGGAAGCATCTGATTCAAGGTGCACATGGTATTGTGATTGCATGTCATTGTATCCATCAGAGTGGGCTTTGCTCATAATATCAATCATTGGTTTGTGCAGCCTCAAACACTTGATGTGCTCTCTTGGGGCTCAGGGCGGTCGGGTAGCCTAGTGGTTAAAGCGTTCTCTTGTCACGCCGAAGACCCGGGTTCGATGCCCGACATGGCTACAATGTGTGAAGCCCATTTCTGGTGTCCCCTGCCGTGATATTGCTGGAATATTGCTAAAAGCGACGTAAAACCATACTCACCATCTTGGGGCTCAGCCAGGCTCCCTTCAAATGTTTACCAGGGATACAGGTGGCCCAGTCGTGTGAGGCTCAGCAATTTGCTGTACAGAGTTGTGTCCCTTATATTGTTTGTCCGAATCCCAGTTCCCCCAAGTTATGTCCCTAAGTTTGTCACTCAGCCCTATACCCATGCTTAAGCATGTTGGTTTCACCAAAGAGGTTAACATCTGAGACCTGCATCACTTCAGGCTGACACACCGTGATATAACTGGAATACTATTCAAATCAGCATTGGGACGGTCGGGTAGCCTTGTGGTTTAAGTGTTCGCTTGTCACGCCAAAGACCCGGGTTTCGATTCCCAACATGGGTATGTAGCGGCCATAAAATTTCCAAGTCCCGTGATGGGATTCGAACCACGGACCTTCTGATCAGATGCCGGACGCCATGTCCACATGACCAAAGAGGTTAACCCCGTCAGCAAGCTGACATGGTAAGGATGTCATCTGTCGGATGACTCCACGCCCTGCTACAGCTCCAATGTGTGAAGCCCATTTCTGGTGTCCCCCGCTGTGATATTGCATGAATATTGCTAAAAGCGGCGTAAAACCATACTCACCATCTTGGGGCTCAGCCAGGCTCCCTTCAAATGTTTACCAGGGATACAGGTGGCCCAGTCGTGTGAGGCTCAGCAATTTGCTGTACAGAGTTGTGTCCCTTATATTGTTTGTCCGAATCCCAGTTCCCCCAAGTTATGTCCCTAAGTTTGTCACTCAGCCCTATACCCATGCTTAAGCATGTTGGTTTCACCAAAGAGGTTAACATCTGAGACCTGCATCACTTCAGGCTGACACACCGTGATATAACTGGAATACTATTCAAATCAGCATTGGGACGGTCGGGTAGCCTTGTGGTTTAAGTGTTCGCTTGTCACGCCAAAGACCCGGGTTTCGATTCCCAACATGGGTATGTAGCGGCCATAAAATTTCCAAGTCCCGTGATGGGATTCGAACCACGGACCTTCTGATCAGATGCCGGACGCCATGTCCACATGACCAAAGAGGTTAACCCCGTCAGCAAGCTGACATGGTAAGGATGTCATCTGTCGGATGACTCCACGCCCTGCTACAGCTCCAATGTGTGAAGCCCATTTCTGGTGTCCCCCGCTGTGATATTGCATGAATATTGCTAAAAGCGGCGTAAAACCATACTCATTCACTCACTCGAAGCAGAGTTAAGCCCAGCTCACTCAATGTTAAATTGTGTGTAAGCAAAAAGTTTGTTTGTGCCTTCAACATGTTACAAATATTTTACGAAAAAATAATTCTGGGTAATAATGAGATAAAAAGAAGTTGAGAATCTTTATGATGCATTTTACCGGCACTTTTTTATGCTTTTCAGTTTCAGCATGTTCAGTTTCTTGCACTACACCCATATAAATACAATGTACTTAAAATTTAAAAAAGCTTACAGGATAATGATAATGAACATAATAATTGTTTCAGGAAACTCAAGTTAAAAATCAATCTCATCAAAATTAGATCTTAGTTCTCGCTATCACTAGATCTGAGGACATCCCATTACGGGTCACAGCCTTTCGCGAACTTTGATCGACTAATGGAATGACTGACAATAAGTTGACATAATCAAGTCATTCCAATCAGAAACAAATTTTGATAAATTCTCGATTAAAAATTTGAAAATGAACAATCTGGAAAGGATAAAAGATGGCATTCAGCCTGTAACTGTCATTCGGACTACCCCGTGTTAAATTGTTCAAGGTTGCATGATTAAAAACACATTCCGACTTTCATGATCTGATAAGCTACACTCTGAATGGTCCGATGAAAGGTCATTCTGACGTGACCCCGAATGTCCATAGATCTTTGTTTAGCGATAGTGAAAACAGAGATCTGATTTTATTAGTGTAAATATTTAGACACACAATAATGGTGAGCACATGTCTTTCAACACCCTAATGACAACAAATTTTCTAATACTATTTTGACAAGTAAACATTTCCTGTTTGTGGCGATGTCAAATCTCCAATAACAGAATACAGGCCTAGATCATGGAAGTATTCCAGGTCAGAATTTATCTTCAGCAATTCGATCTTGTTGGGGCGACCAACAGAATGGGGTGTCAGACTTGCTGACATAGTTGGTACTTTTAATTTGTATCCCAATTACACAGACTGAGACTCAAGATGTGTGACCTTTCCAGAAGATGAGCTTGATAAACCTTGTTGCTATTATCCTGACTTATTACCATATTTACGAACATATTTATTATATTTAGTAACTCAAATTATAATGCTTTTGATTTTGCAAAATCTTTCTCATATATTAAACTGCAGGAGACACTTGTGTTTTGTATTTATAGGCACTATCTATGAGTTATTATATTTATTCATAACCCATCAAATATATTATTTTGTACAGACACTTAACATGCTTAAGTATTTTCCTTTCTGTTGAGCGACTATGCTTGTTGTAAAAGGCGACTAACGGGATCGGGTGGTCAGGCTCGCTGACTTGGTTGATGCATATCATCATATCTTTATTGCATGGATCTATGCTCATGATATTAATCACTGGATTGTGTGGTCCAGACTCAATTATTTACAGACCGCCGTCATATAGCTGGAATATTGCTGAGTGCAGGGCGAAGAAACTTCTTATATTATATATATATATATATTTTAATACATCCTAATATACTCACTCTGTCTACAGGCAGCACTGAGTCTACTCGACCGCCCACCTCTCCATCTGACCACCATCACTCCCGGGGCTGTGTTATGTTATACATCCTCATATACTCTCTCTGTCTACAGGCAGCACTGAGTCTACTCGACCGCCCACCTCTCCATCTGACCACCATCACCCCAGTGTCTGTGTCATGTTATACATCCTAATATACTCTCTCTGTCTACAGGCAGCACTGAGTCTACCCCGCCGCCAACCTCTCCATCTGACCACCATCACCCCAGTGTCTGTGTAATGTTATCATACATTCTGATATACTCTCTCTGTCTACAGGCAGTACTGAGTCTACCCCGACCGCCCACCTCTCCATCTGACCACCATCACCCCAGTGTCTGTGTAATGTTATCATACATCCTAATATACTCTCTCTGTCTACAGGCAGTACTGAGTCTACCCCGACCGCCCACCTCTCCATCTGACCACCATCTCCCCAGTGTCTGTGTCATGTTATCATACATCCTAATATCCTCTCTCTGTCTACAGGCAGTACTGAGTCTACCCCACCCCCCACCTCTCCATCTGACCACCATCACCCCAGTGTCTGTGTCATGTTATCATACATCCTAATATCCTCTCTCTGTCTACAGGCAGCACTGAGTCTACCCCACCCCCCACCCCCCACCTCTCCATCTGACCACCATCATCCCAGTGTCTGTGTCATGTTATACATCCTGATACACTCTCTCTGTCTACAGGCAGCACTGAGTCTATCCGACCACCCACCTCACCATCTGACCACCATCACCCCAGTGTCTGTGTCATGTTATACATCCTGATACACTCTCTCTGTCTACAGGCAGCACTGAGTCTTCCCGACCGCCCACCTCTCCATCTGACCACCATCATCCCTGTGGTGACTGCAGCATTATGGATTTTAGGGATGGTGCTCAAAGTCCGCTACTTGAAGACATTGTCTCTCATCTTCCTGACTGCAGTCTTTTCCCACCACCTGCGAGATGCCACCAGGAGAGGTCTGTGGTTGGCCCCCTTCTCCAACTCTCGTCATGTGCCCTACTGGCTGTATATAGCAGTTACCATGGTGATTCCTATCCTCATCAGGAAAGTGTACCTCATTGTTTTATCGGAGAAGAAGGTAGTAGACAGCGGCATTGAATCTGTGGCTGTGGTACCAACTATATTCAGTGCCAAGTCTTGATTTGTAATTGTAGTCATGGTTACAGTGATATTGTGATGGTGTGTGTGTCAAAGAATATCTGTTCCTGTAGTGGACTAGGAAATTTCTTTCAACAATATGTTTGTTTACACTGGCAATATTTGTTTGGGATTGTACTAGTTCCATGTGGAACTGATGATATTTGACATTTTGACAGCGGAAATTGTTGTCATGGTTTCATGGATATGGTGATGGTGTTTGGACAGATAAGCCAGTTGTCATGGTTATGGATGTAACAGTAAAGATTTCTGACTGCAGAAGTAAATGTGTTTTACTGCTACAGTGAAGATATCTGCGACATCAAGGGTGTCTGGCTGCTACATTAGGTGTGTCAGGCTACAACAGTGAAGGTGTCTGACTACAACAGTGAAGGTGTCTGACTACAACAGTGAAGGTGTCAGACTACAACAGTGAAGGTGTCAGACTACAACAGTGAAGGTGTCTGACTACAACAGTGAAGGTGTCTGACTACAACAGTGAAGGTGTCTGACTACAAAAGTGAAGGTGTCTGACTACAACAGTGAAGGTGTCTGACTACAACAGTGAAAGTGTCTGACTACAGTAGTGAAGGTGTCTGACTACAACAGTGAATGTGTCAGACTACAACAGTGAAGGTGTCTGACTACAACAGTGAAGGTGTCAGACTACAACAGTGAAGGTGTCTGACTACAACAGTGAAGGTGTCTGATTGGACAGCGGTATTGAGCAGCTGTTGTAACAAGTATATAACGATGTCATTCAAAGAATAGGAACTACACAATGGGCATCCGGTGAATTATCACTGCTGGGGTCAAGACCCACTCGTGTCAAGCTTGTTGACACCTTCTCCGCATACCAATCAGTGAACTGTTGTTGGTTCAATTATTTTATTGCCTTTGAACTTACTTAATACCAGTCAACAGACTAAACATATAAACTGTGTGTTGTTTTTAGGAAAACACTTTATTGTTTTAACAGAAGTGCTCTCCACTCAAGGCTAATAAGCAATGCTATTTGTGGTTGATTGGATTAAGGTAAGGATATGTATCATTCCACTGGGGATGGGGTGGGGGGTGTCACATTGATATTGAGTCGCATTTTTGGTAGGAGTCAGCTGTCGTATTAATTTGGAGACGCGTTAATTTCAAGATATACAATTTGGGAAACCAGCCTTTTCTGTATAAACACGGATGTGAAAATGCGAAAACGCCAGAAACCTATGATTGTGGGTTCGGATTCCGGTTCGCCCAAATTATGTTTCTTGGTTTGTCAGCACCATACCCGTGCTCGTAGGTTTCATCAAAGTGGTAAACGTCTGAGACCTGTATCACTTCGAGCTTTCCTCCCACATTAAGCTGTGATATAACTGTAATACTGTAAAAAGCGGCGTTGTGCCCAACTCACTCACTCACTCACTCACTCACTCACTCACTCACTTATTGAGGATTGTCATCTGATGTTACATTGTTATCTCCCTTGCAGTTACCTATAAATCGGCATCAGTCCGAACTAGTACAAGCAGCCACACACACGTGCACGTCACTATATAAGTGCAATAATCTTGGACGCGACGTTAAAACCCCATTTCACCTTGCAGTTAAACGTTGTACAAAGTCGAATGCATGTTATTTATTGTGAATGAGTGAGACTTCTTTTCCATGTCTTTCAACTGTCTACATATTCTACTATATCACAGCTGGAGTCCATTTGACTTCTTTTAACTATATTTATGTGCTATATACATATGAAACATTACTTTTGTTTTGGAACAAGCTATTGTTTAATTATAACATGAATGAATAAATTATTGATAAAATCTACGGTTTGTTTTGTGCTGAAATATTATGTTTTTGTGTTGTTTAACGCCGCACTCAGCAATAGTCCAGCTATATAATGGTGGTCTTTGAATAATCGAGTCTGGACCAGACAATCCAGTGATTGACATCATGAGCATTGATCCACGCAACTGGGATACGAAGACGTATCAACCAAGCCAGCGATCCTGTTAGTCACCTCTTACGACAAGCATAGTCACCTTTTAAGGCAAGCATGGGTTGTTGCTGAGGACCAGTTCTACCCCAGATATTCACAGGTCCCATGAAATATTATGAGGATGGAGACATGTAAAGGCAGTTAAACAGTTTAGTGATACAGGCAGGCTTGTTTGTTGTTAAACCCCGCACCCTGAATATTCCACACATATGACAGCGGCCTCTTAATAATCAAGTGGACCAGACAATCCAGTGATTGATATGACAAACTCCTATCTACACAGATGGGAAACAATGACATGAATGAACCAAGTCTACAGGTTCTACTACACCAAATCAGAACCAGTTTGGACAGTGCGGTTTTCGTAGGGAGCCTTCAGTGCAGATCGAGAGATATCTGCAGGCTGTCATTGGAGGATATTCTGTAAGATTTTTATGTCTTTCAAATGTACATCCATCCAGTTATTAAAACTGACCATGTTTTTCTATATTTAGTACTGTCTTTTTCAACATGATGACTTATGCTGAATGTGACCACAGCTATTTTCAAGTAGGTGACATTTGGTGCGAAAATGGGGGTGGTGTGTTTAGCTTCCTGTACTCGTAAAAGGAGCTGGCTAAGCTAGTCATTTTTTATTTTTTTATTGCTGCTCTAAGGCCGAACTGTGCACACACGTACAGGTAATAGCTGTTGAATGCTTAGTTATTTAAAAAAAAAATATAACGTTACTATAGAAGTCTATGGGAAAACATTTGGTTGTGTGTAACCTGTAAGACCGCCTAGCCCATGCCTCTTCAACATGCATGCATAGCTTAAGACTAATTATAACCAGGATCTTCACTTGGTTGGTTGGTTGGTTTGTTGTTTAACGCCGCACTCAGCAATATTCCAGCTATATGACGGTGGTCTGTAAATAATCCAGTCTGGACCAGACAATGCAGTGATTGATATCATGAGCATCGATCCATGCAATTGGGATCGATGACATGCATCAACCAAGTCAGCGAGCCTGACCACCTGATCCCGTTATTCACCTTTTACAAGCATGGGTTGCTGAGGTCCAATTCTATCCTGGCTCTTCACTGGATTGTTGGAAGTTGATTTTTAGACGTTGAAATGTTTTGGGTTATGTGAAGAAGTTTCACAGTAAGGTGTTTTAGAGTGTTGCAATACAATCTTATAGTAATGATTTAAATATGTGTATCTTGTATGTGAGACCTGAACTAAAATTGTGGGTAGTTCCCTTCCTTACAAATTCCTTTTCTGCAAGGATTCAAGGTCAATCATCGGTGTTATGATGAGTGAGATGAGATGGGTTTTACGCTGCCTTTAACAGTATTCCAGTGTCAGCTTGTAATGTGGTAGGAAAGCCCGAAGTGATGCAGGCCTCAGACGTTTACCACTTCGGTGAAACCCACGAGTACGGGTATGGTGCTGACAAACCTAGAAACATAATTTGGGCGAATCTGGATTCGAACCCACAATCATAGGTTTCTGGCATGCCCAAGGGACACAACTCTTCACAGCGAATCGCGGCACCTTAGATGACTGGGCCACCCGTGCCTGGGTTATGAAGAAGATGCAGTACACTTGCTATAGTATCCCTGACCTTAAAAAGTCCCCTTAGGCTAATGTTATTGGTTGAACAACCCTGACACTATGATATCCTGCAAATCTGCAGGTATGACAGTGTTTTTGTGAAGAAATAGTTAAACAATCAGCTTCAATAAATACCACCACTGAACAGAAATTGAAGTCTGTGTTGATATTCAAATGAAGCAACACCAGGACAGTCATGTTGCCAGAATCCTTAATAGTGCAGTCTTGGTGCTACAATGACAGCCACATGCTTGGTTGCAGCACACAGCAATATTCCAGCTATATGACAGCGGTCTGTAAATAAACTTTCTCTTTTTGTGTTGATATGATTTCTCTTTTCGTACATGATATGATTTCATTTTTATCTATGGCTGCTCTGTTTATATTTGTTCGAGTAGCTGTCTGTCCCTCATCAATTGATATAGTTCTGCATCGCTATTGCATCTCTTGACTACAGGAGATCTACAGCATATAGCAGATCTAACTGCAATTCTTGTTTTAACCAAGCTCGGGTTTGACTTTCCAGTAACTGGATTCAGGTTGATTGCAAGATAGGCATACCTCGTCATAGTGATTGTTGTGAATTCCTCAAAGTTTTGTTTTGTTTGTTAGTTGTTAAATGCCGCACTCAGCAATATTTCAGCTATATGACGGCAGTCTGTAAATAATCGAGTCTGGACCAGACAATCCAGTGATAATTATTAGTATCGATCCGCGCAATTGGGATCGATGACATGCATCAACCAGTCAGCGAGCCTGACCACCCGGTCCCGTTAGTCGCCTTTTACGACAAGCATAGTCGCCTTTTACGGCAAGCATGGGTTGCTGAAGACCTATTCTATCTGGGATCTTCACGGGTCTTACCCCATAAGTAGTCTGGGTCTGAAGAGATGTTATAGCAGGAAACAGCTGTCCTATGTGGATTAACATTGGTCTCCCGTAGGTAGTTGCGCAGTCAGTTGTTTGCCTGGTACCGACTTAGTGAGTGAGTGAGTGAGTATAGTTTTACGCCGCTTTTAGCAATATTCCAACAATATCACGGCGGGGGACACCAGAAATGGGCTTCACGCATTGTACCCATGTCGGGAATCGAACCCAGGTCTTCGGCGTAACAAGCGAACGCTTTAACCACTAGGCTACCCGACCGCCCCTGGTACCGACTTAGACACAGGCCACCGTCAGTGCGCGTTCAACAGTACAATGCCTGGCAAAGTCCCATATTTATAGACTCTTGGGGGTCTATTTTCAGATTTACCAAGTTGACCTCATTGATTACAATTTCCAAAATTACAGAAATATGTGTTCATCAGTACATACGTTTTGTTTGTTTGTTGTTTAACGCTGCGCTCCATATTTAACATAATTACGCTAAGATCGTTTTGTGGAACGGGTTCTGGATTATCTGACACTGTAACACAGAAATTGGTAAGAGGCGACTGAAAGAATCGGGTGATCAGGCTCGCTGACTTGGTTTGTGCATGTCATCGTATCCCAATTACGTTGGCGGAGCTCATGATTTCAATCACTGGATTGTCTGGTCCAGAGTCAATCACTTACAGAATACCGTCATATAACCGGAAAAAATGCTAAGTGCGGCGTTAAACAACAAACAGACAAATATCGGGTAGTCCACACAACGTGTCAGAATCGCCGACACATTGTGTGACATTTATAGTGCACGAGAAATAAACAAGCCCGTCTTGGATAGTATATATAGCATGTTTTCGCAAATTGTGCCAAAAGGTTATCTTTTTCAACGACTAACATCTGAGTCACACTGTTGGTTCCACTGCGCATCGCATGTTCACCAAATGTTGTTTTCCCAACCAACAGAGCTATAAATTGCGTGCCAACTCAGAGAGAATCTAAGGCAGGTTTTAAACATGTAAGTATAATGTTAGTAGATCATGTTTAAGTGCTGCTCTCACCAATAGAGGATTCCGGGGTAGAATTAGTCTTCAGCAACCCATACTTGTCGTAAAAAGCGACTAACGGGATCGGGTGGTCAGGCTCGCTGACTTGGTTGATGCATGACATCGATCCTAATTGCGTGGATCGATGTTCATGATATTAATCACTGGATTGTCTGGTCCAGACTCGATTATTTTCAGACCACCGTCCTATAGCTGGAATATTGCTGAGTGCGGCGTTAAGCAACAAACCAACCAAACCACCACCAATAGTGACATAGACATTGGATGTTCATAGGACATAATACTCAATTATGTTTTCCAAACTTCAAACAATTTTCTACGTTTTTATTTACTGTTTATGTTTAAATTGTAACTAAATAGCCATTCAACACTCGGTCTTTATGCGAGTCAACTACATAAGAAAGTGAGTACAGGCTTCACTACATTCATTAGAAATAATATATGTGCAAATTGTTTGATAAGCATTACTTAGAATTGTTGTTTTTTAGAAGTTGACGGTCGCCTCCGTGGTCTAGTGGTAGAGCGTCCGCCCGGAGAGCGGAAGGTCCGGGGTTCCATCCCCGGCCGCGTCAGACCAAAAGACGTTCAAAGATGGTACTTGTTGTTACCCTGTCTGGCGCTCGGCATTAAGGGGCTAAAACAAGGACTGGTCGGCTCGGAGTCAGTATACTGTGTCTGAGTGGGGTATTCATGTTAAACTTCGGCATGGTATCTCAGTGGGCTATCACTATAAATCGGCATCAGTCCGGACTAGTACAAGCAGCCACACACACATAAACACACATACGTGCATGCACGTCGCTATATAAGTGCAATAATCTTGGACGCGACGTTAAACCCAATTTCACCTCACCTAGAAGTTGACGGATGACAAGGTAGACACAATTTATGGATAACAATTTCTTTAATACTGTAAAGGCCACCTTTCGGTAGAGATCCTTATCCTGGGACATTGGTACAGAATAGATACTGTAGGATGAGGATTAACAGTAGAGGATTAACAGTAACAACAATTGCATGCATGAGTGGGATAACATCAGTGAGTAATGAAAACAGAACTCATTAAGCAATAATCACCACACCAATGCATACTTTTCCTGTTTAAGTGGCTTCATGTCTCATCGGGATGCACGGGTGGCCCAGTCGTCTAAGGCGCCGAGATTCGCTGTGCAGAGTCGCGTCCCTTGGGCACGCCAGAAACCTATGATTGTGGGTTCGAATCCCGGTTCGCCCGGATTATGTTTCTAGGTTTGTCAGCACCATACCCGTGCTCGTGGGTTTCACCGAAGTGGTAAACGTCAGAGACCTGCATCAGTTCGGGCTTTCCTCCCACATTAAGCTGACACGCCGTGATATAACTGGAATACTGTTAAAAGCGGCGTTAAACCCAACTCACTCACTCACTCACTCATGTCTCATCGGTTTCAACCTCTGTGTTCTTTGTCCAGCGTGTTGTGAGTATTATCCTTCTGTTGTCATTACCTACTCATGTTATCCCACTCATGCATGCAATTGTTGTTACTGTTAATCCTCTACTGTTAATCCTCCACCTAGTGTATATTTTCTGTACAATGTTCCTCATTCAGTCTTGCTTGGCAACGGTATAAGGATCTATACCGAAACGTCGCCTTTACAGTATTAAAGAAGTTGTTATCCATAAATTGTTTCAACTTTGTAATATATATGCAATTCCTTCAAAGACGTCAAAGATGGATATAATGTCGTTTCACGAACACAAACGTCACGGGCAAGGGAAGAAGTATATTAAGTTACATTAACACAGCGACCTTTGTGGATTCGGTCCGGTCGTAAACGGTTATCAAATGGATCGGTGGTCAGTCACGGTGAGGTCCGTGAAGATCCGGGGTAGAATAGGTCTTCAGCAACCCATGCTTGCCTTAAAAAGGCAACTAAGCTTGTCGAACGAGGCGACAAACGAGACCGGGTGGTCAGGCTCGCTGACTTGGTTGATGCATGTCATCGTATCCCAATTGCGTGGATCGATGATCATGATATCAATCACTGGATTGTCTGATTATGTACAGACCTCCTTCAGATCACTGGATTGTCTGGTCCAGATTCGATTATTTACAGACAGCCGTCGTATTGATGGAATATTGCTGCGTTAAACATCACACAAACAAACAAATCTTTAGAAAATAGGGGGCACGGGTGGCCCAGTCGTCTAAGGCGCTGCGATTCGCTGTGCAGAGTCGCGTCCCTTGGGTACGCCAGAAACCTATGATTGTGGGTTCGAATCCCGGTTCGCCCCAATTATGTTTCTAGGTTTGTCAGCACCATACCCGTCCTCGTGGGTTTCACCGAATTGTTTAACGTCTGGAACCTGCATCACTTCGGGCTTTCCTCCCACATTAAGCTGACACGCCGTGATATAACTGGAATATTGTTAAAAGCGGCGTTAAACCCACTCACTCACTCACTTTAGAAAATATTTTGTGATAGTGTTTCTAACTTTGTAACATATTTTACAGCCTCTTCACGATGAAGGCTGCAGGTATCTTCACACTGTTTCTGCTTGTGTCGTCTATCCATGGAAACGGCTTCACGGATTTCTTTAAGAACGTTGGTAACAAGCTCGGGTCGTTCTTCACCACTGTCGGCCACAGCCTGCTTCACCAACTTGACACCACAGGGGTGGACCTGCTCAACGCGGGAGTATCGGCTGGCAAGCAGTTGGTATCGCAAGGCCTTCAGGGTGAGAGCTCCACGACAGAACTCCCACTCCACTACAGAACTACCACTCCACTACAGAACTACCACTCCACGACAGAACTACCACTCCACTACAGAACTATCGCTCAACTACAGGACTACCACTCCACTACAAAACTATCATTCCACTACAGAACTTTCACTCCACGACAGAACTACCACTCCACTACAGAACCATCACTCCACTACAGAACCATCACTCCATGACAGAACTACCACTCCACTACAGAACTACCACTCCACTACAGAACTACCACTCCACTACAGAACCATCAATCCAAGACCGAACAATCACTCCATAACAGAACTACCACTCCACTACAGAACTATCACTCCACTACAGAACTATCCCTCCAAGACCGAACTATCCCTCAAGATCGAACCATCCCTCCAAGACCGAACTATCACTCCAAGATAGAACCATCAATCCAAGACCGAACAATCATTCCATGACAGAACTATCACTCTAAGACCGAACAATCACTCCAAGACCGAACTATCCCTCCACTACAGAACCATCACTCCATTACAGAACTACCACTCCACTACAGAACTACCACTCCACTACAGAACTATCACTCCACTACAGAACCATCACTCAATGACATAACTATCACTCCATTACACAACTACCACTCCACTACAGAACTACCACTCCACTACAGAACTACCACTCCACTACAGAACCATCACACCATGACAGATGTATCACTCCATGACAGAACTACCACTCCAAGACCGAACAATCACTCCATGACAGAACTATCACTTCATGACAGAACTACCACTCCAAGACCAACAATCACTCCACGACAGAACTATCACTCCACGACATAACTACCACTTCACTACAGAACTACCACTCCACTACAGAACTACCACTCCACTACAGAACTACCACTCCACTACAGAACCATCACTCCATGACAGAACTATCACTCCATGACAGAACTACCACTCCAAGACCGAACAATCACTCCATGACGGAACTATCACTCAATGACAGAACTACCACTCCAAGACCAACAATCACTCCACGACAGAACTATCACTCCAAGACCGAACTATCACTCCATGATCGAACTATCACTCTAAGACCGATCTATCACTCCAAGATCGAACTATCAATCCAAGACCGAACTATCACTCCTAGATCGAACCATCAATCCAAGACCAAACAATCACTCCACGACAGAACTATCACTCCAAGACCGAACTATCACTCCTAGATCGAACCATCAATCCAAGACCGAACAATCACTCCATGACAGAACTATCACTCCACTACCAAACTATCACTCCATGACAGAACAATCATTCCATGACAGAACTATCACTCCAAGACCGAACTATCACTCCTAGATCGAACTATCAATCCAAGACCGAACAATCACTCCATGACAGAACTATCACTCCACTACCAAACTATAATTCCAAGACCGAACTATCCCTCCAAGATCGAACTGTCCCTCCAAGATCGAACTATCACTCCAATATCGAACTATCATTCCAAAACCGAACTATCCCTCCAAGACCGAACTATCCCTCCAAGATCGAACTATCTCTCCAATATCGAACTATCCCCGCAAAACCGAACTATCCCTCCAAGACCGAACTATCCCTCCAAGGTCGAACCATCCCTCCAAAACCGAACTATCACTCCAAGATGGAACCATCAATCCAAGACCGAACAATCATTCCATGACAGAACTATCACTCTAAGACCGAACAATCACTCCAAGATGGAACCACCAATCCAAGACCGAACAATCAGTCCAAGACCGAACAATCACTCCATGACATAACTATCACTCCACTACCGAACTATCCGTCCAAGACCGAACTATCCCTCAAGATCGAACCATCCCTCCAAGACCGAACTATCAGTCCAAGATGGAACCATCAATCCAAGACCGAACAATCATTCCATGACAGAACTATCACTCTAAGACCGAACAATCACTCCAAGACCGAACTATCCCTCCACGACAGAACTATCACTCCAAGACCGAACAATCACTCCATGACATAACTATCACTCCATGACAGAACTACCACTCCATGACAGAACAACCACTCCAAGACCGAAGCATCAATCCAAGACCGAACAATCACTCCATGACAGAACTACCACTCCACGACAGAACAATCACTCCACGACAGAACTATCACTCCACGACAGAACTATCGCTCAAAGACCGAACCATCAATCCAGGGCCGAACCATCAATCCAAGACCGAACAATCATAGGTCAATCACTACATAACCTAATTATTACAGGTCGACAATATAATCACAGCATGTCAAAACAATCACATGTCAAATCATTTCACGAAACCACATTCACTACACGACAACACAACCACGGGTCAATGACTCCACTACAGAGCGACCACTTCACCACAGAAAAATCACCATGACAGACCAATCACTTCACTGCAATCAACTCCACAATCAACTCAGTCAGTGGGTCAGTGCATGTAATGTCATGACGTTACTTGCCATCCACCAGGTTCAAATGAACGTTTATTGTTGACACACTTGTATTCACACACGAAATTGTCTGAGCTGTTACAGGTCGAGTTTTAACCCCTTGACAGTGTTCGCGGGAAGGTGAAATGTCAACATTAGTTGATTAGTGTGTAGGACTTTGGCCCATACACAGGAAATGCAATTGAATTTATATATAGTTGGAAAATTTCCAATACAATTCTGGCAAATTAACTTTACGTAGTTCAATATAATGTTTGCAAATCAATACGAAATTATAGTCATCTTCAGACATATTGCCAACAGGACTCATACGTAAACATGATTCAATAGATTGCCATCTACCCGTTCTGTCGTAAAGGTAAAACATTACATCTTAATTTAAAAAACCCAAACTGCTTTACTTTTGTAAATACTCAAATATCTTTCAGGTGCAAACAGTGTACTTTATACATCACATATCGGGTACTATTGTTGAGTGTTGACATCCAGTTTTGATGAACTTCATCTTAAATACCCCAATGAAAGCTATATTGTCCCCAACAGACTGGTTTAACCGCACAAATCCCAAACTATGCGAAAATAAAAAGTTACGAACAGATGCTACCCAAGTAATATGACCAATGTTGGCGAAATACATCAACACGTTATATACTTTTCTTGGGATACGTCTTTCTGCATTCTGGTTAATTTTAACCAATACTTCATAATACGGACCTGCGCATTGACATAAAGCGGGTAGCGAAAACATTCACCGAGGACAATGGCATTTGGCGTTTGTTTTCCTACCTTTAAAAAAACCTGTTACATGCCAAAATAGGGACTCCTTCTAATTGATCATACTTCTGGTAAACCCATATTTCTGACCCATATAAATGTATTGGAAATACCCGTGTATCAAATATTTTAAAATATATTTTTGGATAAACCATTCCTATTTTAATCAAATTTATATTTATTTCCATCAAAGCTCGATTTCCACGATTTGCTAAATCTTGAAAGTTGAAGAAAATATTACACCCAAGTACTTATGACTGTTAACTATGGGCAGGGGGATGTCTTTGTATGTCCATTTCTCCTTGGAAGATAGAATGCCTCCCCTTTTCCTTTTCATCCCTACGTTTGATTTTTGTATGTCAACTTATAATCCCCGTGTATCTGAAACACCCTAATGATGTTAAGCTGGGTCTGTAATCCCGCAATAGATTCTGAGACAAGGATGACATCATCTGCAAATAACAGTAACAGAATTTCATAAATATCTGGTAATAATTGTATGCCATGTTTACCATGTTCATGTATAACTTTTGATAGTTCTCCTATAAATAGAGAAAATAGCAAAGGGCAAAGTATACAACCTTGGCGTTCATCATTTGGATAGTCAAAGAAATCGGCATATGAGGAAGCTTGTCTGACACAAGATTTAACAGAATCTGATAACATTTTTCCACCCAGGCCATTACATTGCAAACAATACCATATTTATTTTGTCCTTTAGTTCTGCCCAAGCGGAAAGTCTGTTATTAAGAACACCCGTATATATCTTGCTTATAACACTTAATAATGAACTTCGCCTGTAGTTGTCTGGAATCTTCGTATCTCCCTTCTTATGTACCGGTAGTATAATAGACTGGATCCAAACTGAAGGAAATATACCAGAGTTGACGATCCTATTAAAAAGCCAAAAAAAAATTGGCATAAAACTGTCTGATGTACATTTTAAGATTTCAATCATACGATTTAAATGCAGATAGCTTATATTGACAGAATGTTCCCATGATCATCAATAGTCTTGAAATTATGTTTCTGGTATTAGTTCCACGGCACGTTTGAACAGTGATTAATAGAAAACACCACAACACTAAATTATTTCCTGAACCATATGGGAGCACGGATGGTCCAGCCGTCTAAAGCACAACAATTGAGGTTCGAATCCCAAATTCGCCCCGATTATGTTTCTGGGCTTGTCAGCAGAATATCCGAGCTCGTGGGTTTCACCAAAGTGGTAAACGTCCTGAGACCTGCGTCACTTCAGGCTTTCTTCCCACATCAACGCCGTGATACTGTTGGAAGACTGTTGTTCAAAGCGACCTTAAACTCAATTCACTCACTCACTCCCATTAACGACTTACTATCAGATGGTGCTTTTCTGTACAAGTATTCTCCATAAACAACATCCTTTGTGACAATCGGAAATAAATACGTCTTGCAGTTGATTGATTGATTGTTGATTAATGCCGCACTCAGCAATATTCCGGCTATATGATGGCGGTCTGTAAATAATCGATTCTGGACCAAACAATCCAGTGATTGATATCATGAGCATCGATCCATGCAATTGGGATCGATGACATGCATCAACCAAGTCAGCCAGCCTGACCACCCAATCCCGTTAGTCGCCTCTTACGACAAGCATAGTCGCCTTTTACGTCAATCATGGTACGCAATTGGGATACGATGACATGCTTCAACCAAGTCAGCGAGCCTGACCACCCCTTCCCCTTAGTCGCCTCTTACGACAAGCATAGTCACCCTTTACAGCAAGCATGGGTTGCTGAAGAGCGAATTAGCTGTTGGATAGGGCAGTATATATGGACTGGCGTGTTTCACAAAAGTTAATCATTCGGTTTCGATCTTTTACAGCTTTGGCTCTGAACACTGCAAATGCACTCCAGAACAGAAACAACTCTAAACGAGCTCTCAGGTAAGTATTCACACATCATTCATGCTATAGAGTTTTGAATGTTGCCCCATAAGGACGAGCGAAACGTCCCAAGTATTTTGGAGGGTTCAGTAGATATACAGGAATCAGTGAGTGAGTGGGTGAGTTAATGCTTTACTTCACATCGGCAACATTTCAGCCATATCGTGACGATCAATACACGATGACCCCGAAGTGATTCCGTATTAGCTTCGTTTGTTTGTTATTGTTTAATGCCGCACTCAGCAATATTCCAGCTATATGACGGCTGTCTGTAAATAATCGAGTCTGGACCAGACAATCCAGTGATTGACATCATGAGCATCGATCAACGCTATTGGGATCGACGACATGCATCAACGAAGTCAGCGAGCCTGACCACCCGATCCCGTTAGTCACCTTTTACGGCAAGCATGGGTGGCTGAAGATCTATTCTACCCCGGATCTTCACGAAATAGCATTTATTGTTTAACTTACAGCCCCGAGTTTCAACGTCTCGAGGCAGACATACACGGAGTTATTGATAAGGCTGGAGATGATCTGAAACGTGTGATTACCTGGGCTGAAGGTAGAGTCAGTGGCATCCTTGTACAGGGTGTTAAAGGAACCATAACACCGGACGAGGCTCTCACAAAACTGAAGAGTATTGTAGGTACGTATACAGATATGTCATAAAGCTATGAGTGAGTGAGTTTCGTTTTACGCGGCTTTTGGCAATATTCCAGCAATATCACGGCGGGGGACACCAGAAATGGGCTTCACACATTGTACCCATGTCGGGAATCGAACCCGGGTCGTCGGCGTGACGAGCTAACGCTTTAACCACTAGGCTCCCCGACCGCCCAATGCAATAGTAGACTTGGGAGTTCGTTGCGAGACGTTCTTGTTAGACTGAGGCACTCAAAATGGGGTAAACGTTGGAGGGAAGCGGTTCTCAATGGTATTTGTAGACGGTTCACCCTTCCGCGAAAACCTGTTATCACTACTTTTTGATAACGATTTGAAAATAAAAGCGACACAGTCGTTTCAACAACAATATACAAATCTCCATTGCACACTTCCGACTATATCACAGAACATATGCTTAAGAAAGTATACACCCATGTTGGAAGGTGGTTAAAAATTGGTATTCGACGGTGATGTATTTTACGAAAGCCTATTGGGGTCAAATTGAAATATGGAAAAGATACGAAAAGAAATTCGTTATAACGGGAAAAAAGATTCGTTATTACGAAAAGAAATTCATTATTACGAACAAAAGATTCGTTATTACGGAATACGGAAAAAAGAGTCGTTATTCTGAAAAAGGATTCGATATAACGAAATTATTTCCGTAATAACGAATCTTTTTCCGTTATAACTAATTTATTTTCGTAATAACGAATCTTTTTCCCGTAATAACGAATTTCTTTTCGTGTCTTTTCAAGATTTCAATTTTGACCCCAATAGGCTTTCGTAGTGTTTGATAACAGTATCATTGTTGTGTTTTGGACCTTAGGTTTTTGAGTGTTTCGGTGACTGTTTTTAACCTTGTAATGTTTGGATAACTAAAAGTCAAGTGAGTTTATATCCTGGCATCCTTGTCTGGCATCAAGCGTAATCTGCGTAACCATCTCAGAAACCACTGGAAACTTCACATGCTTGTTCGAGCTTCTTGAACAAATACAGGTGTCATCAATGGAAACAATGGTGACACGTGAATTTGTCCCAGGAGTTTGAATCTGATGTGTAAATACTTGGTTACAATGTTCGAAAATACTGTAAATTCAGTTGGTGTGTCGGGATCAACATATGTGTTTCGTTTTGAAAAAAGCCTCTTGTGGCCACTTCTTAAAATTTGCCTTCATGCTTTTACATTATTTCAAAATGCAGTTGTCTTTTCTCTGAGGGGCGTTCGGGTAGCCTAGTGGTTAACGCGTTCGCTCGTCACGCCGACGACCCGGCTTCGATTCCCGACATGGGTACAATGTGTGAAACCCATTACTGGTGTCCCCCACCCCTGTATGGTTGTCCTTATGGTCACATCATATTTGTTCAAATCATGAGGATGTTTGAGGAAAATGTGTGACTGTTGTTCTATCTTATCAGCTACTATGTAGGATACAAAATGTTGTTTCACATGATATAAGGAGAAAGGCTGTAGGTGTTTTAGTACAGGTTGATGCGGTAGTTGAATATGTGGTGGATCAGGACAATGGTGGATATTTCATGTTCTTAATAAACGTTATGATTGATCGGTTGGTTGGTTTGTTGTTTAACGCCGCACTCAGCAATATTCCAGCTATATGACGGCGGTCTGTAAATTACCCAGTCTGGACCAGACAATCCAGTAATTTACATCATGCGCATCGATCCACGCAATTGGGATACGATGACATGCATCAACCAAGTCAGCGAGTCTGACCGCCCGATCCCGTGAGTCGCCTCTTTCGACAAGCATAGTCACCTTTTACGGCATGCATGGGTTGCTGAAGAACTATTCTATCCCGGATCTTCACGGGTTCTATTAATAACAATACTGACAGCAACTTATATTAAGATGCTGATTTTGTAAGAGTAAACAATGTATCCAGGTGAGCTACAGTTCCATGACACTATATCTGTACATTGCTAGGTATGCACAATACGGCGGCCGGTGCTTTCGAGAAACTGGTTCTGGAAGGAGTTGAGGGTTTGACAAGTTCCATGCGGAAGGACCACAAAAGCTTTTTGTCTGCACCATTCAAGGCCCACTTGGAGTCTCTCACTCGTAGCATCACTGAGGTGAGTGTGGTTATCAGAATCAGCTTCATGGTTAAACATAAATCATTCCGAAATTACTTGGAGTTATTTTGGAATGTCTAATTCCCAAGTTATATATATATCCATATTTCGGTAACAGGTCGTGTATAGTTACGTAATGATCACTAATGTTTTTTCGTTTTGTTTGTTTTTAACGCCGCACTTAGCCATCCTCCAGCTATATGTCGGCGGTCTGTAAATTATCGAGTCACCTTCCGGTGATTGAAAACATGAGCATCAATCCAAGTAATTGGGATCGATGACATGCACCAACCAAGTCAGCGACCATGGGTTGCTGAAGACCTATTCTTCTAACCCGGATCGATGCTCATGATGTCAATCACTGGATAGTCTGGTCCAGACTCGATTATTTACAGGCCGCCGTCATATAGCTGGAATATTGCTGAGTGCAGCGTTAAACAACATTGTTTGGTTTGATTAATATTCTATTAATAGTAAGCCAGTGCCTTCACTTATTCAAGTTGTATTTGTTTCAGCATATGCTAAGCATAATGAAGTCCTTCGAGCAGCAGCAAGTGTAAACAAATCAAACAGTGAGGTGTGAGGAACTCGACAGTTAAACTTTATGCTTGCAATCTCATTAAAATCAGATCTTAGTTCTCGCTACCGCTAAACTAAGATCTGAGGACATCCAATTACGGGTCACGTCAGACCGACCTTGCGCGAACTTCCACCGACCAATGGAATGACCAATCAGAAGGCAGCCTTCTTGTGCTTTACGGCACTAGTTTCAAATTGGCGACTACGCTTCGAAATATATTTTAACAAATTCTCGATTACAAATTTGAAACCTGAACAAACGATCATTCTGTAATGGCTAATAGATGGTCTACATTGTATGGATTCAGGCGTTAAACCCGTGACTATCGTTCGGAATACCCAATATTAAAGTTTTCGAGGTTGCATGATTAGAAATCACATTCCGACTGTCACTTTTATAATCTGGTAAGTGACGCTCTGATTGGTCGGATGAAAGGTCGTTCTGACGTGACCCGTAATGGGATGTCTTGATCTTTGTTTAGCGGTAGCGAGAACTAAGGTCTGATTTTAATGAGATTGTTTATGCTTGTTACTTGGAGATTGTGACACCGTCACTATTGTGAGGCATAGCCGAACATCAGGTATGAGTTTTCAGGGAAATTAATTACAAGCCAAATTCACTCATATGCAACAGATACATGATGTTCCTCAACAGTTTTCACTAATCTGTGAAATTTGCTGCACCGATTTATGCAAGCTGTTCTTTTCATACTTCGTCTATAGGAAAATGTTCCTTTGGTTCAAATCTACCAATCATATGTTCCTTCTAGAACAGAAATCAGAGTGTTTTTCCGTCCACGGTGCAATTTGTCTCCACTCAATTTGTTCTTTTTAACCGTTATAATCGTTTTATTTCACTGTAGTGGAATAAAAATCGTCAGTGCAAGAGAATAACCAGCCTACATTTTCTCTCGAAACAGATTCCACTTGGCGTCGCATTAACAAGAACATCCGGGATCCTCGAGGCCGCTATAGTAAAATGTTCTTTTCCTCATCACAAGGCAATATCAAATTTTATAAATGAATGACTATTAATTTGAATAAAAGATAGCGACATTTTGCTTGAGCGTTTAGAACTCTACTTACCGCCTCGCATATACAAGCGTTCAGTCACATCCACAGGTAACAACCTGTGTCATGAACCAAAAATAGGATTTAATCGTATGGCGGTCTGTAAATAATCGAGTCTGGACCAGACAATCCAGTGATTGACAACATGCGCATCGATCCACGCAATATTGGGATACGATGACATGCAACAACCACGTCAGCGAGCCTGACCACCCGATCCTGTTAAGCCCCTATCTCACATACACGATTGAAGAAATTGCGAGGCCCGTGAAGACGCCGGGGTAGAATAGGTCTTCAGCAACCCATACTTGCCGTAAAGGTACCTATGCTTGTCGTAAAAGGCGACTAACGGGATCGGGTTGTCCAGACTCGATCATTTACAGACCGCCGTCATATAGCTGGAATATTGCTGAGGGCGGCGTTAAACAACAAACAAACCATACCTAAGAAATTGCGAACACAATTTAAGAAAAGAAAAATCGTGTTGATTCGTGCTCGACCTTGTGGTTTATGCTAATTTCTTAACCAAACACGACCCTCATACGACCCAAGAACGACACTCATACGACCCTCATACGACCTTCATACGACTGAACACGACACTCATACGACCGTCATAAGATATTCAAACGATACAACACAATTTAACCTCATTTAACACGACCCCAATACGACCAAACACGACTGTCATACGACGCCAATACGACTTAACACGAATCAACACAACCGCCATACGATTAAACCCGAATCATTACGATGTCCACACGACTATTAAAATAAACACGATCTCCATACGACTGAGCAAGACCTTCATATGACATAATTTTGTTTATTTTGGTCACGTGGGTCATGTAGTATATAAGCTGCATTGCAACAGCATTTCTGTGTCAGTCTTCACCATGTTCAACAACGAACAAGACCCGCAAGAAGCAGCTTTGGAGGAGGAGGAAGTACTTCTGGTAGCTATGGCTTTGATGGTGAGGGGTAGGAGGCAGCGTTGGCGTCGCAGAATGAGGAACAGGAAGAGATTCTGGATTCGACCATGGTTGTTGAGGAGACCTCTGTATGGGCAGTATGAACACCATATGCAAGAACTGTATCGTGAAGATGTGATTACATTTACCAACGTCTTGCGTGTCACTCCAGAGATGTTCATGGAACTAGTAGAAAGTAGGCGTATGGGAGTCGTGTTGAATAGTGTCAAAACGTATGAAGGTCGTATGAGTTTCCTCCAACGCTCCCCAACACGACTGAACGCGACTGAACACGATCTCCATACGACTGAACACGATCTTCACACGATTGAACACGACTGTCATACGACCTTCTTACGACTGTTCAGCTCGGCTTAAATCGTGTTCTAATTTTTTGCAAAAATTTATAACACGATTTAAGCCGAGCTGAGACCTCCACACGACCGCGCGCGACCGACCACGACTTAACACGAATGAGTGCGCTACCTTCATACGTCCTAACACGATTTAAGGAAAAACGTTAAATCGTGTTCATTCGTGTTCAGATTTGTGAATGTGAGATAGGGGCTTTAGTCAACTCTTACGACAAGCATAGTCGCCTTTTAAGGCAAGCATGGGCTGCTATTCTAACCCGGATCTGACATACGTCAGTATGATTAATGGCCCTTTCAGCAAATGATTAAAAGGTGCCTGCTTAATTCAAATGAGCATCTGTATTAACCACTGGACTCAATCATGTATCTGCTGAAACCAAATAGTTTGCCTTTTATTTCGTCACAGTATGATTGTGGTAGACACACTGTGTTTTTAATGCATGGTACCTTTACACCACATTTTGAAAATAATATCTGGAACCAAGGGTAAATTTGACGCCAGAAAAAACAACAAGTAATATAGTGAGTGAGTGGTTTTACACCGCTTTTAGCAATATTCCAGGAGTACGGCGGACAGGTAATATACCTCTAAAACTAGTAGAATAGCTATGAAACCACAGACCGCCTCCTTTGTTCGGCCCGGAGAGCGGAAGATCATGGGTTCGATCTCAGGCCGCGTCATATAAAAATATCCTACATGGCGCTCGGCTCAAGGACTGGTCGGCTCGGAGTCAGTGTACTGTGTCTGAGTTGGATATGCATGTTATGCATGCGGCATGGTATCTCAGTGTGCTAGCACCGGACATTATTCCGGACTAGCACACACACACACACACACACACACACACACACACACACACAGAGGGATACCCATGAATTAATGTATCTCCTGTTTACAACACCAAGGGGCAACATGAAAGTTCAAGGAAGGGTAACTGTAAGTGCCATGTCAAAATGTGTGACTGTTGTTCTATCTTATCAGCTACTATGTAGGATACAAAATGTTGTTTCACATGATATAAGGAGAAAGGCTGTAGGTGTTTTAGTACAGGTTGATGCGGTAGTTGAATATGTGGTGCATCAGGACAATGATGGATATTTCATGTTCTTAATAAACGTTATGATTGATCGGTTGGTTGGTTTGTTGTTTAACGCCGCACTCAGCAATATTCCAGCTATATGACTGCGGTCTGTAAATAATCGAGTCTGGACCAGACAATCCAGTGATTGACATCATGAGCATCGATCTACGCAATTGGGATGCAATGACATGCAACAACAAAGTCAGCGAGCCTGATCACCCGATCCCGTTAGTCGCCTTTTACGGCAAGCATAGTCGCCTATTAGGTCTTCAGCAACCCGTGCTTGCCTTAAAAGGTGACTATGCTTGTCGTAAAAGCATGCTGACATGGTTGATGCTTGTCATCGATCCCAATTGCGTGGATCGATGCTAATGATATCAGTCACTGGATTGTCTGGTACAGACTCGATAATTTACAGACCGCCGTCTGGAATATTGGTGAGTGAGCCGTTAAACAACAAACCAACCAAACCAGCCTTTCACGGCAAGCATGGGTTCCTGAAGATCTATTCTACCCCGAATCTTCACGGGTCGTATGTATAAGAGAGAGAAGAGAGAGTGTATCTAAATGTCATTCAATGACTTAACAGTATGTAAAGTCGCCAAGTATTGAACTCCTACAAACCTTCACTCAATATTACAGCATTTTGCAACTAAACGAATTTGGGATACAAAGTTTCTGATAGTTAAGACACTAAGCACACATGAATGACAATGCTAAATTATGTAGGTCAAAAGAAATAATACATCGATGTTTACTGGTGGCTGAAATGAAAAAAGAAAAACAAATGATTATTTGTCATTCGAATGAAGTTGTTTTCGAAACAGGCACTGTGATTGTGTTTTGGACGTTAAGTTTGTAGTGTTTCAGCGACTGTTTTCAGCCAATAAAGATTTTGATAACTTTTGTAATTATTGGGTCAAATCAAATTTTCAAGTGCATACTTTCTTTTGCCCGACAATTTACAGCTGTGGTGTCAATGTCATTAGTTTTATGTGGGAATCATCATGCGTATGACAGGCACAAAATTACCATAATTGAAAGTGGTTTTAAGTTGCATATGTCTGTTACGAATTTATTTGACGTATACATTCTGATAATTCTGATCCTATTAAAATTTAGGATCATGCGAATACCACTTTTATTACTAAAGTTGGTTGATTGTCTGGTACAGACTCGATTATTTTACAGACCGCCGTCATATAGCTGAAATATTGCTGAGTGCGGCGTTAAATAACAAACAAACAGACAAACTTGGTCAGTTTATCGGGTACGTAGATTTATCTACAGGTGCAACAATTAAGACACTTACTCCTGTCCTATTTACTTTGAGGAATCTTCAGTATTATGGAGAACGTCTGTGTATAAGTTATTCTCAAGGCATGATAAATTATATCTCAGTATGGCATCACTCTCATTTGAGCACAAGAAGAATGAAACGAAGAAGTTATCGAGGTGATGTTATCACACTGATACCATAGTCACAGATAACTAACTTTATCATATAATGGGTAGGTTTCTCGACAGGATAAAGCCAACGGATAAAAACGATATCCGTTGGGGTCATATGCGGATAGAGATGCAAATATCAAAGGTCAAGTAGGACTACTTTCACTGTTTATAAACAAACATGGCGTCGCCCTCGTCATTCGGCGATCGAGTCAGAATTAACCATCGGGAATCTGGATAAACTACAGGGATAATTGCTATCATTATCCAAAGAACAGTCTAATATACTGAAAATCAGTGTCTAACTGTGACGTAGCTAAGGCATTTTATAAGTTTTGGCAACTTCGGAGATATAAATTTCGAAACAATTTTGCGAGGGCACGAGGCCGAGCCAAGCGGGATCAGTAGCCATATCTGTGCTTGTAGACCTCTGCGGCTTGAAACCTTCTCCCCAAATTAAAATAGTTGGATTTGGCCGAAATATGTTTGAATTGTTACCTTGTTTCGTTTTGTCGCCGTGTGTACATCTGACTACACTTCTTAACGTTATGACAGAACAGAGCGACTGTCAAAAACATCTGACTGTGGCCGTCACGTCTCATAGACTAGGTTTAGAGTAGTTTCCCTTTGACAAAGGGCAGTTACTCTAGCGAACAGACCGATGGATTGCCGCGAAAGGCAATTTAAAACAACTGTTGTTTTGCGTATATGTTGCTTCGCCACTGTATAAGAAACAGATTTTAGTTGGAACTATACTGGCTACTGTCACTGTCCGACTGACACATCACTTACCCTGTGACGTAATAAATATTAATGCGCGCATTCCAGGAGTGAGTTAGTGAGTGAGTTAAGTTTTAAGTCACATCGGCAATATTTCAGCCATATCGTGACTAGCAATGGTTAAGTATAATTCATAGATTGAAGCTTATGTAAAAACCTGTCAACGAGGGACAGTAAAATGACTAGATATATCACAGAAATAAATGTAAAACTAGTATTTAATCATAAAATCAATAGCACTATACAAAACATGACAGTATAAAAACGGGCTATAGATCGCCAGCAACTGAAGGTAGACCACCATGCTAGGGTCCATGGGGACTTACAGTACTTTTGCTACCTGTATGGACCCCAGCAGGATTTACACCATCCCTTCAGTGGTTGGCGATTATTGTCAATTTAGCCGAATTAAAAGAACATATATCCTGCAATTAAAACCATGGTAGTAATAAATACACTGTGAATGCCGTGGACTTACGTACCATCTCCGGGGGACAATTATTTTACACTACTTCAACCCCCTTCGAAGTACAGCCACTGACAATCTTAATTATCCAATTTATTCGACCAGTATTAAAAGATCATTTATTAATTACAAAACACATTTATCAAAATTTATGTACAAGTTCTATTTCTTTTAAAAAGTTAATTATTAAATGAGACGAAACATTATTAAAAAGATCCATTATTGAATTTGCACTGAAATATTTATCCCTTGTGATGGCAAAATCAACACAGTCAAGCAGGACATGCTTGACGGTGATTCTCTCATCACAAGGGATACAAAATGGAGGATCCTCACCCTTTAAAAGATATTCGTGTGTATACCTGCTATGGCCAATACGACATCGTCGCATAATGACCTCTTCAAATCTGGACTGACAGCCCAAGTAGGTGTAACCAATATTTGGTTTAATTTCATGTAATTTATTGATACCGACTTGGGAGTCCCACTTCTTTTGCATAAGATCACAAATATAAGATCTGATTACAGGTTTAAAATCAGTGTATGGGATAAGAAGTGGTGTCACAGATTTGTTGAGTGCTACTTTAGCAGCAGCATCAGCCATTGAGTTGCCTTTGATGCCCACATGACTGGGCAACCAACAAAAGACGATGTCATATTGGCCAGTAGCAAGTTCATTAAATAATTCAATGATTTTGATTAAAAGTGGATGTTGACATGATACGTTATGGATAGCCTGCAAGCAAGAAAGAGAATCGGAAAATATGATAAATTTCTTATATTTTGACTGTTTACTGATATATTGTAAAGCTGTTAAAATGGCATTGGCCTCTGCTGTGAAAATAGAACTATTATCGGTTAATCTGGAGGAGATAATCCTGGATCCAATGACAGTGGATCCATCTGTAAATATAGATTTGTAAGTATTATATGTGTGTCTTAATTCATTATATTTTTGTTGATAAATAAGTGGATTAGTTTCCGATTTCTTTAAGTTAGTTAATGTCAGATCCACCAATGCTCGCTAAATACAATGTTTATTCCTAATGCAGGATATTAACCATCCCCAAACACACTCGCGTGATAACCTCTATATCTTATGTTTGCCGTTTTGCTACCTTATGTAAATATATTCGTAAGTGGACAATCACTTGACACTAATCGGCAATGTGAGCTTATTCTATGGGTCGATGTCTATGGTACGTTCGCGACACTTAAATAACTTCTCCTCATGAACATTATTGAACTCACGCGTTACTTGGATAATTGGCAGGCGAGTGACATGGGGTTACACGTTTTCTTGACATTTGACCAAACATGTGTAGATGATTTCAGTATCTGGGGTGTTGTTCCCTACCTATGTTCACTTCCTCTGAGTCTGAGGCTGGTGTGACCCAGTCGTCTAAGGCGCCGCGATTCGCTGTGCAGAGTTGCGTCCCTAGGGCACGCCAGAAACCTATGATTGTGGGTTCGAATCCCGGTTCGCCCCGATTATGTTTCTAGGTTTGTCAGCACCATACCCGTGCTCGTGGGTTTCACCGAAGTGGTAAACGTCTGAGACCTGCATCACTCCGGGCTTTCCTCCCACATTAAGCTGACACGCCGTGATATAACTGGAATAATGTTAAAAGCGACGTTACACACAACTCACTCACTCAGTTTGATAGTCATATTCTGAAACCGTAGTGATATCTTGTATAAGTATGGTTACTCACCAATGCTTAACTAACCATGAAAAGTAGACTCAATTGAAAATTGAATGAATTGGTAAATTGTTTCAATAAAGTGCGCGCGAGTATGGTTTTACGCCGCTTTTAGCAATATTCCAGCAATATCACGGCGGGGGACACCAGAAATGGGCTTCACACATTGTACCCATGTCGGGATTCGAACCCGGGTCTTCGGCGTGACGTTCAATAAAGTGAAAAATGAAGTCACTTTGTTCACGGTCGTGATTTCTATAACATGTGAGTGTGTTATAGTGGCCGACGTACTACTCGCATTAAGGTTCATTTTCACGTACGTTAACATTGAGGTTATAAGTGAGTGAGTGAGTGAGCTAAGTTTATGCCGCTTTGAACAGTATTCTAGTTAAATCACCGCGTGCCAGCTTCACGTGGGAAGAAAGCCCGGAGTGATGCAGGTCTAAGACGTTTACCACTTCGGTGAAACCCACGAGCACAGGTATGGTGCTGACAAACCTAGAAACATAATCGGGGTAAACCGGGATTCGAACCCACAATCATAGGTTTCTGGCGAGCTCAAGGGGCGCAACTCTGCACAGAGAATTGCGGCGGCTTAGACGACTGGGCAACTCGTGACCGCTGTTACTTATCAGCATTTACAACCTAAAAGTTGTTTTACTGCATGCAATATTTTTAACTTGCCAAAAATACATTATCTCTTGATTTAGATTTAGGAAATACTCATTTTACTTATTGATACATCAGTTGATTCATCTAATTAAAAGGCTTAGTTCAACGATCATAGGTTTCAGGCGAGCCCAAGGGACGCAACTCTGCACAGCGAATCGAGGCGCCTCAGGCGACTGGGCCACACAGAGCTGGAATATTGCTGACAAATCATTCCATAAAAAATGCCTACAAAGTTTTCATTTCGTATGTCTTACATGTTTGTTTATATACTGTTAATCTTGTTTCCTCTCTTCCTGCTAACAGGGGCGGTCGGATAGCCTAGTGGTTAAAGCGTTCGCTCGACACGCCGAAGACCCGGGTTCGATTCCCGACATGGGTACAATGTATGAAGCCCATTTCTGGTGTCCCCCGACGCGACATTGCTGGAATATTTCTAAAAGCGGCTTAAACCATACTCAGTCAGTCAGTCTTGCTAACAATATTCGATTGCAAAGATGCACATCACCCGTTCCTATACCTGCTACAAAATTAAAACTCAATGCTGGTTATTTTCATATTCGGATAGAAATTTTGTGAGGAACTGCTATGGACGTTATCAAACGCTTACAGCTTCTTAAATTCATCGTTTTGGGGGAGACGTCGAAAATAACACAAATCAAGACAAATACAACAATAGTCACAATGTATTATTTCATTTCACACACAATTTACACTCCTTTTCATATCGCTGCAAGACTGTTGATGCGGCGTAAAACAATACTCAGTCCATCACGCCATTTCATACGTTCCTTCTCCTGTATCGCAATATAGTGTGGCGATACGTTTGCGATAGTGCCGTGGATTGTCTGGTCCAGAATCGATTATTTTACAGACCGCTGTCATATAGCTGGAATATTGCTGAGTGCAGCGTTTAACAAAAACAAACAAACAAACAAACAAACAAACAAACAAACAAACTGATGTGCTGGGTAAGGGCGCGAGACTCTGAGAGGACAAGTTATGGACGTTTGGATCTCAGTGATTGAATGAAATATAAGTTAGTCACCTTGGCACTATTTCAAATACATGTGTAAATACCTTTATACTAAAAAGAAATAAACAGTAAGTAACTATGTTATCACAGATTTTAACTAGTTTGAGGACATTAAAAAGAAATTAACTCTTATTCAAGAACTCACTATTAAAGCGAGCTATAGATCACCAGCAACCAAAGTTAAGCCACCATACTTGGGAAGATGGGGACTAACGATGCTTCTGCTTTCTGCCGGGTCCCCAGTAGGATTTACACCATACCTTAGCTGCTGTCGATAGTACGTAAATATACTACGATTAAAACAATTGCAGGAACAAAATACTTTGTACGATGTGGTCTAACAAACCCTCTCAGCGGGACAATAATTTTACACTGCTTCAACTCCCTTTGAGGATACAGTCACTAACCATCAAAGTCATAAATTGAACAGTACCAATATCATAAAATTTAACTATGTGAACATATTCAAAATTTATCAATTCAACAAATTCAAGCAGGGTGTGGGTGAGATTTTCTAATCGCAAGGGACACAGAACGGAGGATCCTCGCCTTTCTATAAATATTCACGAGTTAAGCGTGAATTGCCAATACAACATCGTCGCATAAAAACCTATAAATATTGATTGACAACTCAAATAGGTGTAACCAATAGTTTGCTTGGGACCATGGGGACTTTCAGTGCCTTTGTTTCCTGCATGGACCCCGGCAGGATTTATATCATTCCTTCAGTCACTGGCGATAGTTTACCAGTTAAAGCTTAATTAAAATGACGAAAATACTACGTTTAAAAGTCTGGCATGCATATAAATACAGTAAACTACGGTTATAACGAACTCAAAGGGACTACTAATTTTAGTTCGTTATAACCGTAATTCGTTATAAGCATATATACAGCAAAACTACAGCATATAGTCGGGACTAAAAAGTTAGTTCGTTATATCGGTTAGTTCGATATAAGCGTGTTCGTTATAACCGTAGTTTACTGTACTTCGAATACTTCGAATGACTGGACTGACAACTCAAGTAGGTGTAACGAATAGTTCGCTCGTCACGCCGAAGACACGGTTTCGATTCCCGACATGGGTACAATGTGTGAAGCCCATTGCTTGTGTCCCCCGACGTGATAGTGCTGAGATATTGCTAAAAGCAGAGTAAAACACATTCAAAAGTGTATGTTGTTTTGGTGGTGAACAAATGAGGTGTGTGACAAATGAGAGGATATCCATAAAATAAACATCATCACTGATTTTCATTATAATGGAAAGAGTTGTGTCACTTTAATTAACACCGTCCTTACAATAAATATGTACAACAGGTCTCAGCGACCTAAACGTGACGTGATGTAAGCTTTCTCTCTGGTGTCACGTTACCAAGGGCAACTGTGGCTGCACTGGTTAGAAATAGCGACCCGTCACGTTGTGTTAGAGTCCCCTTGTCGTCAATTTGTACCATGGGCAGCCGTGTATACTATAGCTAGATATAGCCTCCCTAATACACACAGGACCAACCGCTGGCAATCACTTTGAACACTTGTCATTGTTGATATAGGTTTTCTAAAATATTTTATCAGACCTGCACTAGGTTGACTCACAGATTCGGGTTATCTGACATTGTACACCAACAAGGTCTAGCGAATTGCCGTATGACCAGCTTGGAGTGAATTGATTTCATTTTGTTATTTTGAGGTCAGAAAATGGGAAGTTAAACAGATGGTAACATTTATCACCAGTATCATTCATGCATTTCCTATTCGTAAGAATGAATAAGTGGGTTAAGCGAGGATTTATTGAAAGGATGTGAAAGTCATATCAATATCTTGGCTACAAATTATTACTGACGTGAGTGAGCATAGTTTTACGCCGCTTTTAGCAATATTCCAGCAACATCACGGCGGGTGACACCAAAAGTGGGCTTCACACATTGTACCTATGTCGGGAATCAAACCCGGGTCTGCGGCGTGATGAGCGAACGATTTGACCACTAGGCTACCCGACCGCCTCTAAGGATGTCGTGAATAAATATTATGGACGTGTGTGGTAGTAGTATTTCACTATTTATAGTCAGCATCAGCAACGTCCTATCACAACGGAGGCTGTAAAAAAACAAATCTGGATCAGACAACCTAGTGGCTGATAACTTGAACAACGCTTTACGCCGTCACTCAGGTCACATGATCCCCTCATTAGTCGATTTTACGTACGATTTTATCTTTTTTTCATGAGGATAATTTATGGATGCCGTTCTTGTAATAATAATAATAATAATCCATGGTACGAACCAGAATATGTAGATGGCGTCATGGAAAATGATAAATACAAAATTATTTGGAATAGGCCCAGACATATCCAGGCCAACAAACCTGATCTTGTCCTCTCTTTTTTAAATCCAATGAAATCATTTATATCATTGAATTTTCTGTCCCCTTTGACACTAATGTGATTGACAAGATCGAGGAAAAACATGGCAAATATGCGGACCTCGCTTTCGAAATGTCACGCTTGCATCCCAAGCACCTAGTTGTCCGACTCCCCATTGATCTCGTTGCCTTGGGTTTGGTACCTCCCAATCTGTTGACTGACATCGGGAGAGTACCCGGGTTTGCTACCAGGAATACAGTCCTTCTGACAATCTGGGTAATGCAGAAGGCTGCAGTGTTGGGGAGTCTTCACATTCTCCGAAAAGTTCTGGGTGGGTTTGACTAGGCAGCGCTTCCTGGGAGAAGTCCCATTCGCTGTCTGGGTTGCGTGTTGAGGGGGCAAGGGCCCTGAGCTGATGAACCTAACCAGCCTGCCCAGCCTGTGCCAGGATCACCCAAACCCTCTTTGGTGTTTTTTTTATTTTAATCTGTGCATAATAATATTTATTATAATAATCCTTTCGCCACACCTCAGACACTACTGTAAACCCGACAAGAACATCATGGTTACTAATGTAATTTCGTATTTCAGATAGTAAGGTCGAAACAGTTAAACGTTACGTCCCAGTGATGACCTTCCAAGCAGGATTGTTATCAGCTGGCGTGACCTGCATACGCACTAGGTTGCCTCACATTCTTGGGTAACCTGACATTATACGCTAACAGGGAGGTCATTTTGTCTAATTGGGAATGGATAGATTTCATTTTATTGTTTAATGTAGTCAAACAAATGTTATTAAACAGTGAGCACGATGATCAAGCCTTTTAAGATCAAACACAATGGTTATTTAAGTATATGATGGGGGTGCGGGGTGGGGGGTGGGGGTGCGGTAAGGGTGTATTTTGGATGTTCAAGTGGGACCCAACATTCATCGATTGGTGACTCACTCGGGCCCACACGGAATATTCCGCTAGAGTACATACACGTACAATCTATGAGCACGTTACTACGAGTACATTCTATGAGCACGTTACTACGAGTACAGAGTACAATCTATGAGTACATACTACGAGTATATACTACGAGTACAATCTATGAGTACATACTACGAGTACAATCTATGAGTACATACTGCGAGTACAATCTATGAGTACATACAGCGAGTACAATCTATGAGTACATACTACAAGTACAATCTATGAGTACATACTTCGAGTACAATCTATGAGTACATACTACGAGTACAATCTATGAGCACATACTACGAGTACATTCTTTGAGTACATACTACGAGTACAATCTATGAGTACATACTGCGAGTACAATCTATGAGTACATACTACGAGTACAATCTATGAGCACATACTGCGAGTACAATCTATGAGCAAATACTACGAGTACAATCTATGAGTACATACTGCGAGTACAATCTATGAGTACATACAACGAGTACATTCTATGAGCACATACTACGAGTACAATCTATGAGTACATACAACGAGTACAATCTATGAGTACATACAACGAGTACAATCTATGAGTACATACTACAAGTACAATCTATGAGTACATAATATGAGTACATACTATGAGTACAATCTATGAGTTCAATCTATGAGTACATACTGCGAGTACAATCTATGAGTACATACTACAAGTACAATCTATGAGTACATAATATGAGTACATACTATGAGTACAATCTATGAGTACAATCTATGAGTACATACTGCGAGTACAATCTATGAGTACATACTGCGAGTACAATCTATGAGTACATACTACGAGTACAATCTATGAGTACATACTGCGAGTACAATCTATGAGTACATACTGCGAGTACAATCTTTGAGTGCATACTCCGAGTACAATCTATGAGTACATACTGCGAGTAGTCTATAAGTACACACTATGAGTTCAATCTATGAGTACATACTGCGAGTACAATCTATGAGTACATACTATGAGTACAATCTATGAGTACATACTACGAGTACAATCTATGAGTACATACTACGAGTACAATCTATGAGTACATACTGCGAGTACAATCTATGAGTACATACTGCGAGTACAATCTATGAGTACATACTACGAGTACAATCTATGAGTACATACAATGAGTACATACTATGAGTACAATATATGAGTACATACTGCGAGTACAATCTATGAGTACATACTGCGAGTACAATCTATGAGTACACACAACGAGTACAATCTATGAGTACATACTACGAGTACAATCTATGAGTACATACTACGAGTACAATATATGAGTACATACTACGAGTACAATCTATGAGTACATACGAGTACAATCTATGCGTACATACAACGAGTACAATCTATGAGTACATACTACAAGTACAATCTATGAGTACATACTACGAGTACATACTACGAGTACAATCTATGAGTACATACTATAACTACAATCTATGAGTACATACTACGAGTACAATTTATGATTTGTTTGGTTGGTTGGTTTGTTGTTTAACGCCGCACTCAGCAATATTCCAGCTATATGACGGCGGTCTGTAAATAATCGGGTCGGGACCAGACAATCCAGTGATTGATATCATGAGCATCGATCCACGCAATTGGGATCGATGACATGCATCAACCAAGTCAGCGAGCCTGACCACCCGATCCCGTTAGTCGCCTCTTACGACAAGCACAGTACAACATATGAGTACATAGTTACATTCTATGAGTACACACAGGATAGAAATGCAACTTTGAACAGCGAAATATGTCTGCCTTTAAACACTGGCTTGCGAACGGTGTTGGCGTCACACGCACAAACGGCAGCAGTCCCATCCGAATCTTTTCCTGAGTGCTCTTGCGCTTTTCTTACTTACATATGTATCCTGGAAAATCTGGAGTTCACCAAATCGAGTTCAAATCGAGCTGAGATACCTGTGATGTCTTCGAATGCAATACAACTTTAAAAGTGGTATGCCTCCATATACCTTTATAACTAAGCTATAATTTATAACAGTATCGTGTATCCGCCGAAACAAATTCCATTTGGTACAGAAGGCAATGAGCCACTTTTAGTTAGGTTTTAATGATATGACAGATATCCAACATAGCACAACCTTAAAAGAGAATGTCCCATGTACCTACCGTATTGACAAAGTTGTGTGTACTCCCGGTATAAATACCTTGATCCTCAACCTACACCATCACATGTTTCAGTATATATATAAAGAATTTGCCAGGGGGTCAGTTGATTAGTTTGATTCATGAAACCTGACAGGTCCTTGTTTTGGTATTTTCGTACAGCCCGACACTGGCGTTTCCAAGTCTTACGTCGTAATGTAGGTCAAAGTGACATTCCACATGATGATTGTAAAATGAAAGTTAATCACGCATGTTCTCCAAATTTTGATATCAAAATATTAAGCGATTTCATCAAATTTGATTGGCTTAGTAAGTAATGTGTTTTGCATATTTGTTTCCATACACCTAAAACATAAGCGCCAATTCTGACTGTATTGTCAACGTGGGGGCTTACACCAAAGGAACCAACAGTGTAAATGTCTACATAATCAGTTAGATGAGTTCATGATATCGTTGAAATCCTAGTGCAACACATATACCTATGCAATGACGGTATGAAAGAAATCATCTAGCCAGTTTCATTCAGTGCCTGTTTGAAAAATCACCAAATGATCTTTGTAATGTACAAGTTCACTACAAAGTATTTACCACTCTGCACGAATTGGCTTGGCGGTGCGACTCAGTTCCGAATAATGATAAGGATAATGATTAACGTCATAAAAAGTACAAATTAAACATCTCAGCAAATATTTCGCACAAAGAAATTTGAAATTTAAAGTCTAACTTTACCGCGCGACTCAAACGGTACTTGTTGGTACTTTCGGGCTTTCAAGTACAATGGGTGCTCTCCCGTGTCTTTGACGGAGCTTGCCCAGATATTGTCGGTACGATGCCCAAGAAAAATAGTAATCCTTAATTCCGACATCAAAACTCTTAAATGCCGAATGCTGCTTTGCTATTAATTTGTTGACTTTGACATACAATATACATATGTGTGTGGGTTGCTTGACCCAAGAATATCTGAATTCAAAGTCCTAGACAAAAGATTAAATTTGGTACCAAACTGTGCACATTAAGACCTTGTAACAAATTACAAATTTGTTGTTTACATTTTTGAGATTACGAGTCTAGCTTTAAGGTGTGACTCGATAACCCTACAGCTCAGGTTTGTCTGGGCCCTAGCTGTATCTATATGTCTGGCGTGGCCTGGAGACATTTCAAAGATACCCTACACAATAACTATCTAGCTTGACTAAAGATGTAATTTGGAGTATATTGCGCACAATTGAAATTGTGGCATTAATATACTGGCTTTTATCAAACATACCTGGTTGCACTTATCAACTGTCTCACATCATATTTCTTGGATTGAGTCCATGTAGGTACACATAGGTAGTGAATCCCAATGAGATATCTTGTACCCAGTATATATCTTGTAGGTGCCCGTGAGGCAGTTTCTGCATGATGATGGCTGTCCTCAGGATCTCTGTGGGATAGGCGTGTATACTTCTCTGGTCCTGTGTAGGAACGAAATCTTGAAGGGGAAATTTCGTCAGGAAAGTTGGCATCGGAGAGATTCTTGTTGTTTTCTACAATCTTGTTTATTTCTCTTCATGACTTGAGTTGATGATTGTTCTTCAAAATGGTAGGTTACTGGATCGGGAGGAAGCTTAAGAGTTACTTCAGCCGGATTCTAACACCAGATGTCAACGTGGAGGTTGACGGGGAATAGCTCTTGGGGAAATCAGGGATAAAATCGGCATCGCTGTCCCGGAACTATATACAATAAACAAGAAATACACAATGAGCGGAATATCAAGCTGACTAACAGTATAATCGTAACACATATATAGTAATGAACAACAATGGATAGACAAAGGGACAATGACGTTGCTCTGAACATAATACATAGGGGCGTGATGAACCGACACAGCTCAGGGGATGATTCAGGCAATAAATGTCATACTATAAATAACAGTAATTAACGGGAAGTGATAAAGTAGTCCAGGTTGGCTGGCAGTCAATATACAGGGAAATGTTGGTGATAACCATAACTAATATCCCTCACCACGAAGTTGGGCGTAGGATATGGGAACGGAGCTTGTCCGTCTGTCCGTCTGTCCGTCTTTTCTCAGAGTGATGGCTCCATGCTTTTCAACTTACTACATAGTATCTGTAGTGGGGACAACTTTACTCAGAAACTACTGACGTTACATGCATGAAAGTTTGCTTGCTTATCTAAGAGATACTTGTCAAGACTGTATCGGAAATTGGTCCCGTAAATTATTTGTTTTTACAGTTACATCCCTGGCTACATGTGTTTCAGATTGTGTGCATTCACAGTTTAGGACCTTGATCCATGTTAATTAAAAAAATGCACATTGTCTGCAATTGGTACAAGCTTTCTCAGAAACTACTAAAGCTTATCTAAGAGATACTTATCAAATCTGAGTTCGAGAATTATAAATTATTTTTGTCCAGAGAAGGAGCCTTTTATGTGTACTAATTTTATATTTAATCATTTCTTCTTAAGGCTTTACGGGACTCTTCGTTGTAGTTTATATTCACTACTATATGAAAAACCTCATGGCTGGGAATAGTGATAACACTGTTTTCTTGTTTAATGATGAAACACAACAAGTTGGACTCTTCACTTTTTGCCAGAACGTTTTAGGATAACCCATTGCTTATCACCATGATTGCGCATGAGAAGCCGATTTATGTACACTATGTGCAATGTGACGTGTGCAATAATATTATTCAATTAATATATCAGTTCTTAAGGTAAGATTCCCTGTTCGCAAGGTAGTTGAAAAATACAGGCGGCCTACGTATATTTCGTATCTCAACGTGCAGTGATCGGCCTACTTTAATCTCAAAATTTCACCTCACACACATACAGATACCTCTTCTCTCAATACCCATTCACAATATTGATTTTTCAGGGAGTTGCGCAGTCACAATCCTTACCGAGGCTAGGTGGTATTACCGTGGCACACGTGACCTAACTCGCCTTATCTAACAACTACTTTACATTATGCGATACATCCACTGATCTCAATACGACCTGCATCACTTCGGACTTTCCTCCCACATTGAGCTGACACGCCGCGATATTACTGTAATAATGTAAAAAGCGGTGTTAAACTCAACTCACTCACACTTTTGTCATGTATGCAGTAATTACTCAATAAATATCTCATTTGTGTGTGTGTGTGTGTGTGGGGGGGGGGGGGGGGTGCCCCTTGAGACGTGGTTTAAAGCATTCGCTTGTTACGCATGAGACCCGCCATCGATTCCGCACATAAGAGCAATTTCCCATTTCTTGTTTTTTCTCAACGTGATATTGCTGGAATGATGCGAAAAATCAAACTCACTTATTCAATTCTGGAGGTAAGATACCCTGAACGCTAGGTTTCGAAATGTGTTCAACCTACATATATTTCTTATCTCACAGTGAAGCAATGTCGCCCCCCAAAAAAACCTCACAAACACACCTGCCAGCAGCCTTTAATATCCCGTTATAAAATCCCATTTGACTTTCAAGGAGCGGAAATGGTAAAACTGTACCTTGACTCAGTAATATTACCGTTGCACACGTGACCTAACTCGCCTTATCTAACAACCAGATTACATTACGCAATCCAGACCCCCCCCCACCCCTTCCCCCCCACCCCCACCCCGATCTGAAAATATGTGTCACTAACTGCACACCAGACCACGGAGACGGATCTCCAAGGTAAGAAACATATTGGTTAGTTTATAATAACTCATCACCTATTGTAGCAGATTCTCAACTTATGATAGATTTTCTGCATGAAAGAAACATTCTGCAACCCTGAGACGACTATGTCCTGAGACGACAACGTCCTGAGTAGACTATGTCCTGAGACGACTACGTCCTGAGACGACAACGTCCTGAGACGACTATGTCCTGAGACGACTATGTCCTGAGACGACTATGTCCTGAGTAGACTATGTCCTGAGACGACTATGTCCTGAGTAGACTATGTCCTGAGACGACTATGTCCTGAGACGACTATGTCCTGAGTAGACTATGTCTTGAGACGACTATGTCCTGGGTAGACTATGTCCTGAGTAGACTATGTCCTGAGTAGACTATGTCCTGAGACGACTATGTCCTGAGACGACTATGTCCTAAGTAGACTATGTCCTGAGTAGACTATGACCTGGGTATACTTTGTCCTGAGTAGATTATGTCCTGAGACGACTATGTCCTGAGACGACTATGTCCTAAGTAGACTATGTCCTGAGTAGACTATGTCCTGGGTATACTATGTCCTGAGTAGATTGTGTCCTGAGACGACTATGTCCTGAGACGACTATGTCCTAAGTAGACTATGTCCTGAGTAGACTATGTCCTGAGACGACTATGTCCTGGATAGACTATGTCCTGAGACGACCATGTCCTGAGTAGACTATGTCCTGAGTAGACTATGGCCTGTGTAGACTATGTCCTGAGACGACTATGTCCTGAGTAGACTATGTCCTGAGACGAGTATGTCCTGAGTAGACTATGTCCTGAGTAGACTATGTCCTGAGTAGACTATGTCCTGAGACGACTATGACCTGGGTACACTATGTCCCGAGTTGACTTTGTCCTGAGTAGACTATGTCCTGAGTAGACTATGTCCTGAGACGAATATGTCCTGAGACGAGTATGTCCTAAGTAAACTATGTCCTGAGTAGACTATGTCCTGAGACGACTGTGTCCTGAGACGACTATGTCCTGAGACGACTTTGTCCTCAGTAGACTATGTCCTGAGACGACTCTGTCCTCAGTAGACTATGTCAACAATTGAAGTTTTAGTCTTTTTAGATCAAACAGTAAGAGATTTAAATAGATTTGGATAGGTCATCAAATGAAATGAAATGAAATATTCTTACCACAAACTTTATTTAGTTATAAAAGCTACACAGAATGTGAATACGAAAATATATATACACTGAAGAAGGAGTAGCACCCCCTGACATTTTTCAACTTTCAACAACTATATAAACAAGTGCTGGAATGAGACTACTGACAAAATGGGCTCGGATCAACGTATATGATCTATTCATTTATAACGTCAACGCCAGAGAAAACCCAGTCCTTACTAGTTGTCCAGCCACCGAAAAAGATTCGAACAACACTCTGACAATAGGAAACCGGCACCAGATTGGATTTCAATCACGATATTTCAGCACAATCACCGGTGGTGTTTTCACCCCAAAACTATATCCCTATAAGGTATAGAGCTGCCGCGGTCACAACACGATTTTAGGGCACTATTTTGGGATACAATTTCATTTAGATTCCCTACATGGCACCTCCAGTCCAAAGTTCTTTAGCGAGTGACCCCTTCCGTGCCAGGATGACGGCAACCACCCTGCATCTCAAGCCTCCAGTCAGACGTCGGATCTGCTGAAAGGGCCACTACAGCCCGTTTTGGGGGACAGTTTGTTTTCCCAATTCACGCAGATTCTATACAGTCAGTGGGCTGGGTTTAACGCCGCTTTTAACAGTATTCCAGTTATATCACGGCGTGTCAGCTTAATGTGGGAGGAAAGCCCGAAGTGATGCAGGTCGCAGACGTTTACCACTTCGGTGAAACCTCACGAGCACGGGTATGGTGCTGACAAACCTAGAAACATAATTGGGTCGAATCGGGATTTGAACCCACAATCATAGGTTTCTGGTGTGCCCAAGGTACGCAACTCTGCACAGCGAATCGCGGCACCCTAGACGACAGGGCCCCCCCGTGCCCCCCGCTCACAACAGTGTCATCCTCAGATGAGTACATATGCTGGCAATAAAACAATAAAAACAACTTCAATTTAACACACATTTGATTCATGTTATAGCAAACGAGCGAAAGCACACACGGTCCTGTCTATATATATAACGTGTACAACCTAAGAAGTCTGCTTGGACTTTGTCCTTACACTGCAGATCATGTTTGATAAAACTGTATTTACCCATGGGATACATGCTTGACAGAAAATCAATGGTAAAGTAAACATGACCAAGATAAAAAAACAGCGTTCTCTCTATACGAGTAAAATAGCCATGCACTGCTCAATACATTTATTACCGTAACACACTTGATTGTAATATATGACCATGGTCGTTTTTTCAAGCGAGAAACACGTTTGTTTGCTTTTTAACGTGGTTGTAAATTAATCCTAAATTAAGTTAACGTGGCAATCAAAGCATGCGTTCAGTGAGATATATTCTTGTGTGAGCAGAATATCAGAGCAGTAAAAATAAGTGAGTATGGTTTTACACCGCTTTTAGCAATATTCCAGCAATATCACGGGGGGGGCACCAAGTGTGGGTCAAACATTGTACCCATGTGGGGAATCGAACCCGGGTCTTTGTCGTGACGATCGAGGCTTTAACCATTAGACTACCCCACCTTCCCTCCGAGCATTATAAGACAACAGGAAGAATGTATGTTTTTTGGTTGTTTACCGACGCACTCAGCAATACTCTAGCCATATGACGGCGGTCTGTAAATAATCAAATCTGGACCAGACAATCCAGTTATTGACATCATAAGCATCGATTGGGATACGACGACATGTATAAACCAAGCCAGCGAGCCTTACCACAGGACATAATTCCACACAGACGTCAAGTTAGACAGACGATGGCATTAAGGCGAAACCAAGCTAAAGCATTAATGCTTTAAGTATGCAATTAGAAATTGAACTCACACAGCATGCGTACGTCTTAACAGGCGAATATATACTGAACAACAAACGTTCCTGTGACATTGAATGAGATTTAATGCAAAGTTATGTTTTTTACCAAATTTGAAACAATTTAGGTTTGCAACAGATAAAAGACTCCTCTATGTGTTCAACTGGTTTAATTTGCCTTACTGATCATGACTTCAGAAAATGAGTGATTTCATGAAAAAAAACATGAACATGCCAAAATGTCAGTTTACGAATCAATAGCGTGTGTGTCTACATCTGGTTTCGATGCAAGCAACACATCTTCGTCTCATGGAATGGACCAGGCGTTGAACAAAGTCCTTAGGGATATCTGTCCATATCTGCTGGAGCACGTTTCGAAGTTCCTGGAGTGTCTGTGGAACACGTGGTTGACATCGAGGGCGCCGATCCATCTCATCCCACATGTGATCGATTGGTGAGAGATCAGGGAAGCGAGCCGGCCGGGGGATGACATTCACGTTGTTTTGTTGAAGAGAATCCTGAACAAGTCGAGTAATATGGCGTTGTCATGTTGAAAGGTAATGCGTGGGCCATGACCACGCAAAAACGGAAGAACAACAGGGCCGATCTCGTCGCGGTAGCGAGGTCTATTGAGATTTCCCCCAACCACTATCAAACGGACCATCTGTCTTGCTGTAATCCCACCCCTGGCGACAATCCCTGCACATCTGAGGCGACGACGTACGACGATATTCGTGGAAGGCCAGGGATGCTCCTTGCAGTCACTGTTGCAGGCTGGAATCGATTTCGTAGGTGTGTTGCTCGAATCCAGTTGTCTTGTCGATTATTGGATACGCGTGGCCTGCCACTCCGAGGATGGTCTCTGGCTGAATTCGTCTGTTGCCACTGTTTCCATAAACACCAAATGGTGTTTCTGTGGACGTTAAATTGTCTTGTAACATCACGTTGACTCGATTCCTGCTTCAAGCATACCAATGGCTCGCAGACGCTCATTTTCGGACAGGCTTGGCATTTCGTAATGTTGAATAATTGCGTAATTTTTTGTTTTTCTGAGTGGTTGTTGTCAGCACGATGCTTAACAATGCATATGGAATCCCGTTAACACACATGCTTTTATAACCATTCTTTGGTAGTGAAATGCACGGAGCTTGCATGAAAGTCAACTTTACTACAATATTGATAACCAAACTTTACTTGTTCGAAAAATACACTAAAATATTGGTGTCACAGGAACTTTTGTTGTTGAGTATATATTACAATCAATGAGTAAGATCAGTCAATTTGTAAAATGTTATTATTTTATCATTTTATTATATGACTGAAAATGTCATTTATTTCACAAACTTACTGAAATATTTGACACATTTGTGTTTTTGTGCAAACATTTGTATAGAAATATTTAACTTTCTTTGAGTTTTGTTCCAGCAAAAACATATACCCCCTGCAGATAACGTTAACGACTAGATTGTAGGTGGCTCTAGCGTAGATGGTAAAACAGCGAATGGGATACTCATGGCATATTATATCAGTATCTTTACACGGCATCGCATCAGCATGTGTGTTTTATATAACAAACATACAAATCAATAATGGCCGCTAAACGGTTTTAATCTTGACATACATTAAGAAACTTACAATGTTGATACATAATGCCAACTTTCAATAGTTTCTTTGCAGAACCGTTTTAAGAAATGATTTATAAGTAAACGTAATGAGAACAAAATGATCAAACGTAGACTCCGATATGGTTGCAACCAGTGGGAAATCGGTAAACAGCTTTGAAACATGTACGCTATGTAAGTAAAATGCTACCTTGAATACAACATGGCCGCGACGCCAAGTTACATGCAACCAGAAAACAATGAAATGTGTGTCATCAAAACTTCACACAAACTGTTAACATTTATATTGAGAACCTTACAAGATATGATCTTAAAAGTAAAATATTTTCGAGAAAAATCGACCAGAGGTAAGAATGAATATGGTCTCATCCAGAATAAAGTACAAAGATGCGAAACAGCAGATACATGTGAAGTTTGACAGCAATAGGACGAGCATTGATGTTTGAATTATCTTCCCATCACCACTGGACCCATACTCGTGTTCATGGGTTTCATCACTTTCCTACCACATCAAATTGACACGACGTGATATAACTGGAATGCAGTTCAAAGCGGCGTTGAACCCATTGTTACTATTCTGTTATGACGGATATAACTCTGTAGGATTCAACTAAGTTGTGTCACACTAAATCAGTCACACCTTATCCTTTCAGGATGTAATACCATGACGGCTGAATACAACGAAAATATGGCAGAGTATGGCACAAAGGAATGATAGTAGGTATTATCATACATAACTTTACTTCATTAAATCTTAAAGATATCTAGGGTACATTAACAGTATAAGTGACAGTTTTCAAGTAACATCACAGTTGTCACATTGTAAATCAAATACACCACTATACCCTTGTTTACATGAACACATAACCATAACAGTGAATATACTAAATTTCTGTGGAATCTAATTCGAACCAGTTCTGTCGTGGTCTTGTAAATTTCCCTGTTTCTGCTAATGTAAGTCAGTGTCAAGATTGACATTGCATGCTTAGATGTTGAAAAGAAAATAACCATAAAAAATGCACATTACGTGAGACATACATGTTTCTTCTTTCAAAGATAAACTTGTGAGTGTAAAATGCAAATCATTTGTTGATTCCATCTTATTTCTGATCAGGATGCTGTGATTGTGAAGAGGCAGCAACAACCTTCTTATCTTATTGCAAGGGAATCTATTTCTACATACACCTGGATGTTAATCTGTTTTCTTCTAAGGTGAAACATAACAAGGAAAAACAGAGAAAGTTGAAAGAAATTGAGAAGAAGGTGTCCGCATTACGAAATACGTCAGGTGGAGAGATCCTTGTTCATCTGTTTGGTCAAGACCCAGCAGACAGGTACCTTGGGCACTTTGACAACTTCACAGACTCCTGCCTAAAGAATTTAATCCCTGACGGAAAACTGTTTACTGATGTTTATAAGCGTCAATGGTTGTATGATGTTATTTCCAGTTTTGAAGATCACCCGGTACTTCTCCTCAGTGTAGAAAAATCAAAGTTTGTAACTACAGTACATTTCTACACAAAAGTCCCATCGGATTGTATGATTGAAAATGCTTCGACCAATGTGTTTGTCTCACTCCTGTCTAGAAAGGTGAACCCAGCAGAGACAGAACCAACACTAAGAGGAATTGACAACTTTACACAACAACTACATGAAAACAGAAACATTGAACTTAAAAGTGTGTTTTTGAAGAAGGATCGAACATTTCGTGATATTTCCTCATTTGTTGATTACATCTGGACAGATCTGAGATTCAGAGAAAATTTATGTTCCATGTCAAAACTTGAGAGTGGGGGTTCTTTCTTCGTGGGAATAAATGAAAGCAATGGAGGGCGGACATACGAATCCAGGCAAATAAATCCCAATGGTTTTCCCTGCCCCTGGAGTGTTGAGGAGTTCCAGACTTCTTTGGAAGTGAAATTACAGTGTGACGCATCCTATCAAAGTCCAGAGGGCACTCTGACTCCAGTCCCTGCTAGCATCATAGAGGTCGCACTGTACAACTCTCCTGTGCAGGAAAAAGCTAAAGTTTTAGAAATTGCAGTCGGGTACTCTGCGGGTATTATATTCTATAATAAAAAGGGGCCTGAAACTTACACTATTGACAAGAAGGGACAAATACGTAGATTGGAGCATTGTGAATGGTTGGAGAGAATAAAGGCCTTTACTGTTGGTGCTACACAGTAGCAGTGATTTGAACATGTCTAGCCACAGAAGCGATGAATCTTTAGTTTCATACCCTTCGTCTTTCTCTGACCAAGAATTCCATGCTTTTGGAAGGGTTTCATTGGATTATACCTGTCCTGCTGGAGGTAAGACTGATTGGCTTTGTTGTAGCGATATTTACCATATATAAGTGTATAATTAGAATAGGTCTTCAACCTATGATTGCCGTAAAAGGTCACCATTCTTGTCGTCAAAGGCGACAAACGGGACCGGGTGGTCAGGCTCGCTGACTTGGTTGATGGATGTCATCGATCCCAATTACGTAGATTGATGCTCATGATATCATTTACTGGATTGTCTGGTCCAGACTCGATTATTTACAGACCGCCACCATATACGAGGGGTATATTTCCCCTGACCCACTTCCGATGGACCTAGTGGAATGAAACTTGACATAGTCTCCACACAGGAACCACCAAGAGTTACACACTTCTCCCATCGTTTTATGCATTTATGGAGACCTCGCTTGTAAAAGCCCTCATTTTGCGTCTCAAACCAGGACTTGGCTACAGAAATCGGTGTTTCGTCATCTGTGAACCGTTTTCCCTTCAAAAATGGCTTCATAGTTGGAAAGAGGTGGAAGTCAGATGGTGCAAGGTCAGGAGAGTAAGGAGGATGTGGAAGGATTTTATAGCAGGACCGCGCTTCTGTCTGGGCAACATGAGAGTTGTGCAGGAGACGGACATCCTTGGTCAGCATGCCAAGCCTCTTAAGCAATTTCCGCAGCAGTAAAGCATAATAAGCTCCTGTAATTGTGGTACCCTTTGCCAAGAATTCCCTCATCACTACTCCGTGCTGGTCCCAAAACACCGTTAGCATGACCTTACCTGCAGACGGTTGGACACGTGCTTTCTTTGGGGGTGGTGACTCAACATGCTTCCATTGCATCGAACTTTAGTCTCAGGATCATAGTGATGGACCCATGTTTCATCCTGTGTGATAAGTCTGTCAAAAATGTTTGCCTGGTTTTTTTGGCACATGTCCAAAAGATCCTTTGAGCAATTGATTCGTTCCTGCTTTTTGAAAGGTGTGAGCAACCCGGGAATCCATCGTTTAGACACATTAAGCATGTTCAAATTGTCATGGATGATTTTTTTCACAGACCCTACACTTATCTTGACATCTTGTGCTAAATGGCGAACAGTTATATGTCGGTCTGCCAAAATGGCGGTCTCCACTTGATGGATAGTGTCCTAATCAATGGCTGAAAGGGGGCGACCAGGAATGGCAGCTGTTTCCACAGATGTCCGACCACACTTGAACTGGCGATGCCAGTGTTTAACAACATCATATGATGAGGCATCTTCCCCATAAGTTGCTGTCATTTCATCAAAAGTTTCTTTTGGTGTGCGACCTTTCAAATATAAAAACCTAATCACTGCTCGGTATTCTTCTGGCTCCATTGTCTCACCCAACTCGACCATAACACCTGTAAAAGTGGTAAGATTAATAGTTCGGTGCTGCAAATTCAGACATAACCCATAGATACATGTATCATTACACATGTGAACTTTCAACCAAATATGATAACCCTAAGTGGTTTAGGGGAAATCTTTAATGAACACCCCTCGTAGGTTGAATATAGCTGAGTGGAGCGTTAAACAACAATCAAACGAAAACGAAGCAAACGATTATTAATAGCTTGGGAGATTTATTTGTATATAGATCGATCTATTGACGTAAAGGGGCCACCGGCCCGTTATACATGTAGAGGACAGTACCAATTATGAAAGAGCACAGAATATTAATTAGTATAGCATGTAACACACATTATTCTGTTGATATTGATTAAATTATACATGACTGACAGTATTGGCATTTCCTTCAAATCAACAGATTTTCTCCTAAATAACATTTGAAGCTACTCAACGTTTTCTAAGGATCAAGTTTTGATAATCCAAAAATAGATTGAGATATTCTGGTACACAATGATTGGGTAAACCCAATGCCACCTCAATTTCATGATGAACGGACAGAGGTATACTTCAATCGGCATATTTCATAAGTGTAGGCCATCGGCCCATGGTTAAATTTGTATTACAATGGACGTGATGTACACAGATCTTATTGTTCTGACAAAAGGAAGTGGTATAGCTCGATAGATATTAATAGCTAGACTTTAGTTAATTTTCTATCAGGTGTAGACATAATTATATATTAATTTTTTGTTTCATTGTTTTTGGTAAGTGATCCACCCATAACCGGGGCAAACTAACAAACAATGATACTCGTCCTCCAAGTACCTAGCATTACAAACACAACATTGTCCTCTGCAACATGGGATATTAGCGTATCTCCCAGTTTCAACACATAGCTAATGCGAAAAACATCTAAACCTAGCAAGCGCTGCTCTCAATTTATTGACGGTCACACATCTAAGATGACATATACACTGGTGTTGCCAAACCCCAAGCTGAACAATAAAGATTTACATTTTGAGACCAAATCGATATTGCCATAGCTTTCTGCGCCTGAAGCATCATATAATGATAACATTTCTTTGGAATGCGACAATCGAACAATCACTTTATCAAATAACCAATAACTCTTCTGTATGCATAAAGATATAATGGATAACGCCCACATTCACCTCGAACCATGTTGTTGGGTGTTGACACCTAGAAAGCGCGTGCATGCCAATGTATATATAGTTTTTATTTCATCATTCTGTTGGGACTTTTTACATATTAAATATTTTAAAATACAAGTCATGTCGAAGAGGATGTAATTTTGTCAATGACTCTAAAATTCCAAACATTGCACCCAGTTGTAAAAGGCGACCGAATGAGGTAAAGTGTTTGCCATGGGTTGCACCCCTATGTCGTAAGAGGGATTTCTGGTAGTTGAGGGCACCGGTTCCAGGTACATGGTTTCTTTGCCCAACACGCTACTTTAACCCTACCGTCACCTTCACGGGTTGTACAATGGGCCCGGTTCTTTAAATCTGCTGGTCACCCCATGCCCTGTGTATGAAACACGTTCTTATCGAAAATGGGGGGCACGGGTGGCCCAGTCGTCTGAGGCACCTCAATTCGCTGTGCAGAGTTGGGCACGCCAGAAACCTATGATTGTGGGTTCGAATCCTGGTTCGCCCCGATTATGTTTCTTGGTTTGTCAGCACCATACCCGTGCTCGTGGATTTCACCGAAGTGGTAAACGTCTGAGACCTGCACGAAATTAAACCAAGTATCGGTTATACCTTTTGGGTTGTCAGTCCAGATTTGAAGAAGTCATTATGCGACGATGTCGTATTGACCCAATAGATATACGTATGAATATTTATTGAAAGGTGAGGATCATGTCCTGCTTAACTGTGTTGATTCTGTTGAGTGTAAAAATACTCAAGGGCCTTTTTAGTAATGTTAATTCTCATTTAAAAGAAATAGAACTTATTAAGAAATTGTTGACTAAGTGTATTATTTTATAAGTTGGTAGTTTTAATTTATAACTAAGATTGTTAGTGGCTGTTCCCTCATGGGAGGTTAAAGTAGCGTAACATTATTGTCCCACCTTAAGAAGGTATGTAACTTCCACATCATGCGAATCATTTTTATGCATGCCAAACGAAATATATTCGTCATTTTAATATTTGGCTTAACTGGTAAACTATCGCCAGGGACTGAAGGGATGACATAAATCCTTCCGGGGTCCATGCAGGAGTCCCCATGGTTCCTAGTATAGTTATCTCCCGCTATTTATTGATGGTCTCTGGCCCATTTTTATATTTTGTTAACTAATACTTTCTGCTTTTACATGTATTCAACTAGTCTTAAATGGAATCTGTGATAGTCTAGTTATTGTACTGTACATCGGCGACAGGTATTCTACTTCGTCCAAATATATATATTATTGATGTATAACTTTTCATCACGATATTACTTAAATATTGCAGATGAGACGTTAAAAATAGTTCACTCCCTCGATCTTGGAATAATGTACATTCTTCCTACTTTTTTATCTAATAAAAGTATTTCTGTAAATTGTAATGTTAATATGTCTGGGAAGAAATTTATAGTCAAGCTTATTATTATTCAATGAAGCTCTGGCTTAGAATAATTATGTATCTCACCATTCTGTTTAAAGAGAGATATAAATTCTTATTTCCAACATTTTGTTGCTTTATCAAACTCATACCTAGAAAGTTGTGGTTTCATATTTGCAGCACAACAGACTTTCTTTCATTCTGCTCTGTGATGCTGGAAATTACATGAATGCATCAAGATAGGTATTACTTCCTGAGACATCAGTCTTATGCCCAAACTTGACTATCCGAACTAGACTGTAATTTCTGGGTTCCATCTTAGCGCCACCAGTGGCTTTTACGAGTTATGACCCTTTGGTGTCCCCCGACCCCACCCCTACTGACCAAACAGATTCTATCTCTCATATTGTTAGTTTGTTTGTTTGCTGTTTAACCTCACACAATATTCAGCTATTGGACGACGATCAGTAAATAATCGAGGCTGCACAAGACAATCAAGTGATTGACAACATGAGCATCGATCCACGCAATTGGGATCGATGACATGCTTTGACCACGTCCTACTCCTGGACTGTTCCACTACACCAGTGGGTAATTTGTTGTTTTAACAAAGTGGAGTGATTATGGCATGTAGTTGTTTAGAGGGACAACCTTACCTACATGAAAAAAATCAGGCTTTTGAATTATATCAGCTGTGTGTGAAAACAGTAATACAGTCAACCCTTTTGTTAGTTCTAGGTCAAAATATTACATGTAGATCTATATTTGACAAGTTAACCTTATTTCAGATTCCGACAACAATGTGGAAGTGCGTAGACCAACTTCATTTAACCGAATCGGGACAATACAAGAGGAGGCATCTACAGGTATGCAATGCATTTCATCAACGTGTTAAATGCGACTTTTGACCAATTTCTTCTGCATGTCACCTTTGATCTTTTATGAGGAATATTAGAAATCTAAATTATTCTATATAAATTCATTATCTATCCCATATATTATCATATTGACCCTACTAATGTTTATAAATGTGACTGTAATTGGTATGTTTTAGTTCAATTATTCACTGGCCAGAACTCTTCTCGTATATTTTGACAAAAGCCTACCGGAAAAGGTGATGACTTGTTTGTAAATATGTTTGATATATATTGTGTTCTTATTTCAGATACTGAAACGGCAACTGAAGCGCATCTGTCTACCACATTCACCAGTAGCTTATTTCAGAAGGACACATATGACACAGGTATGTTGACGTAAGGAATGATAGCATGAAACCTCAACGCCAGATAATAACCAGTCTCGACCAAATGATGGAACAGATTCCACGTAAAAGGCAAAACAGAAGATCGCAAACTCTTATTTTGGAAAAATATGTTTACCATATAGGTTTCAAAATTGAAGACAACCATGTATTTTACCTCTAATGCTGGTTCGTCATTCATAATTTCATAAGTCTGGTTTGCATTTCAAAAGGATTATTTCGTGTCGCCTGTATATCAACTTAAAATATGATCAGAACTAAAATGTTTCAATATAGTTCTGTTCCAATGGCCACCATGGCAGCTGTATCGAAAATGATCTTTGTTGCCTATGTGATAAGTAACTGGAATACGTTACGTATCGATTCCCAAATTGAAACAGTATGTTAATCCAGAAATCTGTACTTACAGAAAACTAAGTCTGAAACCAACATACAACCAACAAAATTATATATAAATCAACAAATGTATTACTAAATTACCTAGGTATACAAATGAATACAAATTACTGCATAGCACTTACAATGGCAGTAATTTTTTTTGTGGTAGTACAATTTTCAATCGTAATATACTGAGTCAAATAAAAAACCTCACATTTTTAAAAGTGATCCCATATATGATATACAACGGACAAATGTATCAGAGAAGGTAATTTTTAATCATTAATGTCCAAAGAAGGATTTTAATTAACGGTGGTAACCATAATTTGTTCCAAGCACCTACGATATTCGGTAATACGAGCGTAACATCAACAGTTTAAATCATAAGTCCCAAGCATGAGAATCTGATGACACACAAGTTCAGTATCGTGTATGGCCACCATGTGCGTTGACAACTGCCACACAACGCCTCCGCATGGACCTTGTGGTGCTTGTGAACACATGACTGGGAAGACGACGCCATTGTTGCTGCAAAATGGTGCCAAGATCTTGCAAATTCTGTGGTTGGTTCTGGAGAGTGCGCAGACTTCTGCCAAGAGCATCCCAGACGTGTTCGATGGGATTGAGGTCGGGAGACCTTGACGGCCAGTCCATGACGTTGACTCCCGCATTCTGAAGGAAATTTCTTGTCAAAATTGCTGTGTGGGGTCAGGCATTGTCGTGTTGGAAGATCAAACCGGGTCCATGTGCTGCCATAAAAGGCAGAAGTTCTGGTGCCAGTACCTGGTCGCGGTAAGCAGCAGCGTTGAGGCTGCCACGGATGACCAGAAGCCTTGAACGTGCATAGAAAGTACCCCACTTCCGCCTCGAAATCTGTCAACTTCCCGCACACAACACTGGGCGTAACGTTCATGACGGCGCCTCCACACCCTCGCCCTACCATCAGCAAATCGAAGATTAAATCGGGATTCATCACTGAAGACGACTAGATTCCATCGTAAGTGTGGCTGTGCCCACAATTGACGTTGACGTCTGTGTAATTGACTCAGAATCGGCCCGCAGTATGGCCGTCATGCTTGAAGGTGAGCAGTTCTCAGACGGTTTCGAACAGTTTGCACACTTAGTCTACCCCTAAACATTTCATTTCTGGTTGATGTCGCCGTCAAAATTCGGTTACGCATGTGACGTCAGCGGTGGTACACGTTTGCTGTAGACGCGTCTGTAACTCATAAGCAGTCCGTCGACTACAACACATCGTCCTTGCGACTTCAGCTACGGACGTTTCCGTCTGCAACATGCCGATGACACGTTCACGTTGCGCATTTGGAAGCCGTGGCATGACAAAGACTTTTGTTTTTCTTGTGTTTTTCTTTTTTGTTAATGACTGCTAACAAGTATGGCTGAAAACACGTGCGGCATAATGGCCACGTGACCAGTTGCACGTGAAAAAACACTTTTGCCACTTTAGTGCTGTGCACATGATTTTGATCGATTCACCTGCACAAAAACGGTGTTATCTGAAGACAATACATGGCCATTACTGTTTAAATATTCAATAAGGGCCCACAATGATAACTGGTCAAAATGTTAAAATTTTAGGATTGTGAAGTTTTTAATCTGGTTCAGTATATATAACACGATGGCAGAGGTCAGTATTCAACACACAAATACAGTGATGATAGCAAAAGTCAGTGAAAATAATATATATTCACCCAGCGGCGACAGTAGTCAATCTTCTGAGATGGACTAGGGAGGAAATCAGGGTTAATGAGCGATCCTCACATGAAAGCTGGTTCCGATATGATGAAATGCGTGAGAGATACGTTAACACGCTATTACGCCTTATATACAACCTACCCAGTCACTAGAAAGTTCAAAACATTGCTTTCACCAGTCTATCGGCACTAGAACATTAAAGCGAAAGAATTAAAATTTAATGTTGCATCGGCATTATTTCAGCCATATAGCGACGAGACCAAGTTATATATTCACAATTGAGTTATTTATTCAAGGTTATATTTAATAGCAATTTATGAAACATATTTGAGCATAACAATATCATGTACAGCTTTAAACACGGGCCATAGGCCACCAGTAACCAAAGCTAGGCCACCTCGCTGGGATCATGGGGACTTACAGTACCTCTGCTTCCTGCATGATACCCCAGCAGGATTTATGTCATAACTTTAGCTACTGCTGGTTGTTGAACATTAATTAGATACTATCACCGTCCGCGGTATGCCGGGCCGCAATTTTACAAACCACACTAGCATCTAAATATAGTAACTTTCTGACGCGATTGATCACTGTTCAAGCACAATGCAATGAGCTTCTACCGAATCACTACAAAAAGAATGCAACACAGCTGCTGTCCCTGCTGCCAAATTTGGTTTTATACCCACACGGTGCATGGGCGATATCTGATGATATATATCGCCTTCATGAGAAAGCTTTTGGCACATCATCCATGTTGGTTGGTTAATTGTTTAACGCCGCACTCAGCAATATTCCAGCTATATGACGGCGGTCTGCATATAATCGAGTCTGGACCAGACAATCCAGTGATTTACATCATGAGCATCGATCCACGCAATTGGGATACGATGGCATGCATCAACCTGACTTCACGGGTCATGAAAGGTCGTGAGAGACCTACTTGAAAGGTAAGGGTTAAGTGAAGGTAATTCGTAGAATACGTGTTCACAACGTATTCTCATTTCTGTTGAAACTGAAACTGAAAAGCAATCACAACTATAATGTAGTGATACCAATCTTATTACATCAGTGGTAGGTCACTCTGACCTACTTTCGAAGAGGAGCCTATGCTCTATTGATTTTGTTACAATGATTATGACCTAGTGACATCATATTTTGTTTGACATGCCGGAAAATGCAGAAATGTAATAAGATGCATATGTATTTCGCAAAATTCACAGGTAGTTGTATTGACTCAACCCAAAAAGTACGAGAATCTGTAATTTACTAGAAAAGTGTTACATTTGACCACTTTCCAAATGGCATTGTGTATTCATAGCTTTTGGCCATTGGAGCCGTGCCAATTTACACTTGTCAGAGGGGTACTCAAAGTACCTGATCTAGACTACCATTTGTCGGACTTTCATTTTTTCGGAAGCCTCGGTGGTTGAGAGGGTTAGATCGCTGACTTTGAGTGCTGGCGATTAGGTGCCTGATTCTGGCAAGTGTGCCACATGCCGCTCCTGTTCTGCAAGTGTATTACACAAATCGTTACTTGGTATAAAGACTTTTTTCATGTTTCAGGTGCATTTGTCATCTACCCTAAATGTATGCAGAGGATGTTGTCAAGCGAGTACCCAAAGATTGTGTCAGAACTTGAAGAAATATATCGACTGGGAGCATTTATCTACATCGGATCGTCTTTTCAATGTCTGTCTCCTAATACCCAAAAGAACTTTCACAAAATCAAGACGACATTGATATGTGACATGTGCATTTTTCCAATGAACAAGCCAGTAACCTTAATCACTGTTGGAAAAGACAACAAAGTGAAGTATCACCTTGACAACTACAATTTAGAAATGAAAAGTAACTTGGAACAATGGATAGCCAACACAATCGCTGAATTCAAAGCCTTGCCTGTGGTTGTAACTGCTGAAGACCTTCAAATCAGAGGAAACGTCGAGCGCCTTATTGCAAAACAAGAATCAGTGACAAAAGTTCTTCCTCTACCGGAGGCTCAACTGATTTCGTCTGTTGAAGCCTTTCTGCAGAAACTGGCAACCTGCAAGTTCGTTCAACGTTTTCATGTCCATCCTGGTGGAACTGTATATCTTGTTAAGGACTTATTTGAGGAATTCATCGAACTCATGGAAGAGACCAAACAAACTGTAACTGTGTATCCGAAATATGCATCAGGATATACAACACTTCTGATCTGTGAACTAGCTTACAGGTTAGCTTTGACTGGACACACATCTCTCCATTCGAAAACAGAAGTGAAAAAGGAATTTGAAAAACTAAGGTATGGTTTTAATTAATATGATTTATGATATTTATCCTTTGGCAAATTCAAGTAAAGGGATTAAGGGATGAAAACAACCCTGCCTATTTGTTCGTATATATTTGCTGAATGTTTTGCCTAAAATAGATTAATTCTTGTACATACATCCAATATGCTCTTGACATTGCTTGACTTCTTGAATAGTGTTCACAAAGATGTTTCTGTGGTCATTACAGATTAGAATATGTCATCTTCTGATGACCCTAGTTTAATTCGTTTGAACAGGAATTACTATACCTCTATGCCTATGTTTTAGGCCCATAAGTTATAGTATATGTCTTTCGGCTTAGGGAAACACCTACAAGCAACAAGCAGTACACATTTGAAACAGAATGTCCCATGCCTCTAGCTACTATCATTACAAAGTAACACGCACTTCCAGTCTAATGACTTTGAACTTTATTATTCACAATGATCTTACAGAAAATTTAAAATTTGTGTCACACAGACACTGTAAATCAAGTTTTCTTAGCAAGTGTTTATATTTCTCAATGTATGAATGACCTTAGCTCATATGGTGAGTATAGAAGAAAGTGTTAATATTTCATTAATCATTGGATAAGATTTCTGGTGACAATCTTCTCAAAAAGATCCACCCTAGATATTATGTATATTAAATTTCGCCAATTATAAATACTTGATATTTTGTTTGTACAGACAATCTTCTTGGGCAACTACCAATCACATTTCCCTATGACCGTCACGATATGAATTGCAATGAAACTGATACATTCCAGGTATTTGTAATTAGTCATACGTGAGATGAGATGAGATTTACTTTGCTAAGGTAAGCTAATCAAAGGCATCAATGATATCTATGTTTTCAGCAAGGCACAGAATATTTCAATATCGATCACTTATGACAAACATGTTGCTGCTGAGAACCTGCAAGAAGGCGATGTGTTCTTGTCATCGTGGACTGGGCGTACGATTCTGTTTCGAACGGGTAAGTGTCAGACATTTTCTAATGATTAGATACTGCTCACAAAGAGAAGGCAATACTGAAATATGTTGTTTGTAAAAACCGTAAGGAATATGGATATGCAAAAGGTGATTGGTACGTTAATTGGCTCAAGGACAAAACGGACCTGGGGATCAGGGACCTGACTCGGTTAAACAGAAGCATATAGTTAGACTCCCATCAGGCAATAGACATCCGAGTCAGAAGACAAACGGTTCCGAATTGGTCGAGAAGTCAGACCCCGAATAATAGCAAAAATGTGGTGCAGACCTGGCGACCGAATGGGATGTGATTTTTCATAATCAGGAATGATTTAGCTTTGATTTAAGACCGGTTGTCATCACCTTGCATGACTACCACGCAGAGGCCCTTTTAAAATAAGGTGCAACATTTCATTTCAATTAAGATAATATCTTTACTGGAAAGTTTTACTTAATAACTTTGGTTTGGATTAGCCGATTTTAATCAAGTAAGTATCTATGGAATGCTCAGGCCATGATGTATAGTTTTGAATAATATTCTCGCAATCATCGCAAATATTTTTGGGTGAGGTTAAAGGTCAATTTTGTTAGAAAATCCATTCTTCTCCATTTCAAATGAAACTTAATTTTGCCCAAACTAATGATTTTCTAGGTTCAACTGTGTCATTTGAAGAACATATATACTTTTGGTTAATGTCGTATTCATGACAATCCGTCGCGTGTAAACAAAGTTATGTGTTTTGTATTTAGATCAACAAATTATCATTTAATTTGCTTATTAGTTCGTTCATTAATAACAGCTCGACGTTTTACAAAATATCAAATATACCACATATGTCGAGCAAACAGTTGGACTAGTATTAAAACCATACAACATAATGCATCGCTTTCAATGAAATTCTCCCAAACGTGTAAAGTGATAGGCAGACAAAATGTATTTTCATGTAAGTGCTGAATGGACTTTCGTTAATGCAACTGCTATTATATTTTTTATGATGTTTCTTATTTTAAACTTTCATTTATAAAATGCAAATATCTCAGATAAGACACACTTCAAGCAAAATTTAACGTATATTCACAGTTTTTCACATGATTAACAATTAAGTTGATAAAACTGTTGTCAGTACGAGATTTTGTTTTGATAAGTGTCAAGATTGTTTATGATTGTGTCACTTCACTCCCCACCTGCGCTGATATGCTGTAAACCCTTGACACTGATGAATATTATTATGATATCAGAATGAAAGGTTTGTAGGTAACGTTATGTTTTTATGATGCATTCTTTCGTGTTTACAATATGACATATTACCACACTGAGACCCGTGAAGATTCCGGGGTAGAATAGGTCTTCAGCAACCCATGCTTGCCGTAAAAGGCGACTGATGGGATCGGGTGGTCAGGCTCGCTGACTTGGTTGATGCATGTCATCGATCCCAATTGCGTGGATCGATGCTCATGATATTAATCACTGGATTGTCTGGTCCAGACTCGATTATTTACAGACCGCCGACATAGATGGAATATTGCTGAGTGTGGCGTTAAACAACCAACCAACCAACCAAATTTAGCACCTAAAGGCCTTCTTCAGCTTCATATCTGTACATGTAAAAGTCAATGTACAGAAGTGAGAGAGTTGCTGATATAGCGCTGATTTTAACAGTATTACAGTTACATCGCAGCGTGTCAGCGTAATGTGGGAGGAAAGCTCGAAGAGATTCAGGTCTCAGGCATTTACCACTTTTGTGCAACCCACCGGCATGGGTATGGTGCTGACACACCTAGAAACATAATTGGGGCGAACCGGAATTCGAACCAACAATCATAGGTTTCTGGCGTGCTCAAATGACGCAACTCTGCACAGCAAATCGGGGCACCTTAGACGACCCCCTCGTTGACATTGACATTTACTAGCATGTCAATTGGGATTGCTCTATTACTTAGCAGTATGGATCATTCCGAGTGCACATGAGATAATAATGAACTGACTTTTGTATAAGCAGTATATGAATTTTGTTCTTGGTGAAACAGATTGAGTTATCTGCATCATCATATCGTGTTTGTTTTGTAAAGAAAAAGATGAAAATGTTATGCATGAGATTGATCTTTGTTCAACGCCTTTAGAAGTGTATATTTAAGACTGTTTATTTATGTCGTTTATAACAAACACGCTGATAGCGCACTGACATATATTCTTTGGTCCTGGCCAACTGAAATGAAATGTTGCACCTGACAAGGGCAGCTGTACGGTAGTCACGCAAGGTAGATGATGACAACCGGTCTTAATTCATTCCTGTTGACGGTATCATTTTAGTGTGTTCGGGCCTGGCCTGTCTTTGTTACATGTCCTCATCGATCCTTTTAATTGGTTAAGAATAATATCAGACCATGAACTCATGTTGTGTTAGTGTTGTGATCAGCAAATTACCAGGACCTAATAACCGATTAAAGATGTCTATTGATTATATTAGCGACAGCTACACCGAAGCTACCCCAAAATATCCTGACACCATCATCGCCCTATTGATTTCTTGCTTCCTTGGGCAAACACTTCGACTTTCTGTCGCCATCGCCATCGCCATCGCAGGTAATGGATGCTCCAATTGCCTGGGGAGTAAATACGGCTACCTTAATGCCAAACTGCGCCAAAACGAACCAGAAAATATCACTTTTTTAATGAAAACCATATTATAATCATGTACAGTAGTGCGCATAACCCCCATCGATACAGGAAGTGACTTATGAGTAAGCAGTGACAATTGCCTTAATAGTCATCACTTAGGGCCATTAAAAAGTCAGTTTCATTGTACAAGTTGTCTGTATAACCAAAGTGAGATATTGTGAAATGGACGTCCATGAATGTAAACCAGGATCCGCTACTATATTTCATTATACCTTGGAGCCCGCATCGTTGCTTGCAACTATATTTATTATTATTATTATCATATTATTTATTATTCCGCCGATTTTTGTACCAGAGCTAGCAAAATAACCACTGGCTCGATTTTGTTCAAATTTTTATGTGTATGAAGACCGTTGAGTACTAGATTCCATCACTTGTGTTTATTATTATTGAGATGCATGTGTTAAAAATTACTACTTTAATTTTGTTTAGAGATGAGAGATATTGATGCTGCTCGAAGATCCTTGGCACTAGCTGTTGTTGATCGAAGAGCAAAGATACAGCATGAAAAAGGACGCAAGAGATTGCTGGACCTAGTTTGTTTGAATGTGAAGATGATGGAGGAACAATTAGAAAACACTCTGAGTCATGCTGATTCTAAATCGCAAATAGCACAACTGGAATCGTTAACCATAGACATACAAGACAAATTAACAGAGATTGTCAGTGTACACAATAAACAGTATTCCATGCAGAGTAAGTATATCCTTACTGATTTTTATTGCTGAGGAAATACAGTTCAGTGTGTGCCAAAAACTGCCTTATTATCTATAATGTTTTTGACATATTTAGGCAGACATTTACTGCTCTTTGTGACGTCAGTGATGCTTTGAAAAAGATTGGTATAAGAAGGATTAATGCTGTGGCAATTCATCGATCACTCAGTCGATTTTCATGTTCATTGTCGCATTAAGCATTTTAGTAAATTTGAAAAGCTTAGAAAATAGCTAAAGCATTTGATCTACACGGTGAACTTCTGTCAGCGCCGTTGCATACTTTAGACATTTATCATTTTGACAGGACCACACAGAGCAGCTGGTATGTTACCGACACAGAAGACCAAGGCTGGGTAAGAATAAATTTTGCTTTTGACCTATTATCAGTGAAATATCTCAACTTAAATCAATGTAGGTAAGCCTGTCAATATACATATTTCGCATAATAGAAACGGCAAATTATAGGAAATATCTTCAGCCAGAGCCCCTCAGTCCAGAAACTTTCAATACCAAGGTGATGAGGAATAACTGCAAAGTCAACTGTTTTCAATGAATGACATGGCTGGATATTCAACGAAACGTATCACATGTCACCCTAAGGATGGGGTATTGAAGTGATACTGATATCTGAAGGTTGATACTGTTTAAAGTTCAAGATCGCAGTGATGACAATTCTATCCTGTTAGATTGTCTGGTCAAGACTCGATTATTTACAGACCGCCGTCATATAGCTGGAATATTGCTGAGTGCGGCGTTCAACAACAAACCAACCAACCAACCAACCAAGTGTTCAAACATGCAATTAACTGAAACTGAGGGTAAAATTCATTAGGCCTAAGAGTGAAACTATCTAGAGTAATAATTCTTTCCGATAAAACGTTCCCTGAACATCATGTTATGTCATTTAAATGGAAGTGCATATAACTTTCCTATTGAATTAGCTTGTGGTATTGGACTTTTCATCTTAACGTTACTGCATGTTTCTATAACCATTAGGAAACACATCAGAGATCAACTTTTGTACTTCATCAGATGGCATTTGAACCGATTGGAATACCGTGGATAATATTTTCTTACCCAAGATAGTATATGAATATGCATTTGATTGGTATGAACAGACAAATAAATTCTATGTCTGTTAAATATATAATTTTTACTTTATGTAATGTGGCGATATACATGATTTTTGTTGTTGCTCAATGATAGGTATATAGCAAAATATATTCCTATACTTACCTTATGTTCGGCTTAGTTAATAAAATGTGTATGTGTTTGCTAACAAGGCAATATGATATGACATTAAAAGAGTTGCCGAAAATGTGATGAGATGAAATGATATTTTGTTTTAAATTTGTTCTCTGTTGTAGCGTTGATGAGAGTAAAGTAAAACAAGATCATGATTTTGAGATACCACAATGCAGTAATCCTTCCAATACTTCACAAATCACTCACCAAGTTACATCAAGGCAACCAAGAGAGGCCAGCTTTACCAAAGACAGCAGTAATCCTGGTGATGTGTCACACATGAAGCCAAAATACGAAGGAGACCAATCATTCTCTCGACCCAATTTGCATCAAGTGGGTGAATCACGCCTCACAGACAAAGGGACAACAAGGTCACTAAACAGATATTATGATGACATGTCTAATGAAGTTAAGACGGTCATACAGAGATCCCAGAGTCAACCTAATATTTACAATGCTTTTATTGACAATGACATCGTCACAGAGCAGAATATGGAAGACCTCTGTATCGTACCCCCAAACATTGTGAAAAGAATGAGTCAAGCTTTCCAGTGATCTCACTATCACCATCAACAGTTTCCTGTAGGATGACAAACGTTATTCATTTTCAAGGTTCATGGTATTCCAAACAGACAGTCACCAAGCATAATTGGGAGTACAACAATTGAATTTCATGTTATATTCCCTGAACCGTTTGTAATACAAATAGGAAACATGATATATAAAATACACGAGTACAAAGTATTAACCAGTGATATGTATAACTGGTTCTGGATCATATATGTTGTATCAGAACTCCGTTCAATTTGTAGATGACTTACTTATGAATGTGTACGTAGTCAGGGCAGGTTTGATACCAAGGTACATTGTTGAATATTTAGTTTCAATCTGACCGAGACTCGATGATTAACACAATTCCGCAATGTACGTTTCCGACGTTTATGAATCGCTATCAAAAAGTGATAGTACAAGATGATACCGAGTGTTTCGCAAATGCAACAAATAAGAAAGTCATCCACTCTGGGATACGTGTTGCAGGACTTTGCAAACATATGATTGTCATATTCACTGATATCCTACTTGGGAACAAGAGACATCATCCTCAAATGTATTGAACAGATAATGTGTTTGTGACTTCTCAGCACATGATATAGCAAACCACCTGGGGACCTATATTGACACAGTGTATACTGAACCTTCATGTTGAAACAGAGATTACCCGGTTGTTAACGTTTTCGCCTTTCCAATTGTCCTTTATGCATCATGTTGCCATGCACATTTGGCACTCTTAAAATAAGATAATTACATATTTAGAATAAAAACTGATCCTGCGGAATAATCAACGTCTCCTGCTGGTGCGCTCACAAACAGTCTGATGGTAATCAACAATTAGTCAATACATGATGAGATCATTTTCCCATGGAAACCTGACGAGCATGAACCTCCTAAGTGCATCCCTTGTGATTAAATGTATTTTGCTTGACTGTGTAGCAATCACATGGTCGTATTATGAACCAGCAAGTTTGAGAGATCTGTTGCCCCGTTCGTGATTGATTTTGAAATGTTTCTGTGCTGTTAATAGTGAAAATGTGACTGTTTTATAGCTCAGGTGATTGTCTGGATATGTTTTACTTTCGACGTATGATATGTTGCATCTATATTTACCATACTGTCTGAATGTATAATTTGCTCCGGTCGATAGATGGCTGAGATATTGCCATTGTGGCGTTAATCTAACTCACTAACATTTCTGTTAATGGCCATGTTTAACAATGTATTGTTATTATGACAACATATGTGACATTTGCTTCTGGAACTAAAGTATTTTCTAATGGCATACAAATGCATTTTTCTCCTAACAAAAAATCCCAAAACAAACCTCACAAAGGTAAGTGAAGAGCAGATTCATGTAGGTGAACCCTAAGGGAGTCAATGTACAAATATTAACTATATTTTTATTTCCAAGGTACCATACACGTATCTTCTGAAAAAGAAAACCATTTTTGCTAAAAAGGATAAACTGTTTTAAATCCCGTTTATATTAATGTTATATTTTAGCTCATCTGACCGAAAGTCAAGTAACCTTTTATTGTGGGGGTTGTTTTCTCTGAAATTACAAGGCCTATGTAGCTGAAACTTTGTATGTATGATCCCTAAAACTTCCAATTCGATTTTGAACATGGCTGAAACTGCGACCATGAGGGCCATTACTCAGCCATTTCTGCATGCATCATGCGCTGACTTTTTACTTTTGCATTCATCCTCTTGTTTCTCCTCTGAAACTAGAAGACCGATGGTAATGTAAATTTTTCATGAATGATCTTACTGCTGTGTAGCGTCAGACAACGAACACATATTTTTTATGCAAATTTTGTGAATGGAGGGTGCTAACGGTAGGACATGTTTAGCATTATCGCGAGCACCTGGTGTCCTCACAGATTTTCAGTGATCCATTCATATATTTTTTATTCACATATTTTGCCTTTTACACCCGATGGAATCTTTTTCGTCTGGCGTTTAGCTATGATGTCTCTTATGTTAAACACTGTACCTACCAGATGAAGAAACCCTTTGATTGAAAATTTGAATCCTTTTGATAATTTGAAAAAGGTATATTTATAAGTGGGGCCTAACACATATGTTCCATGTTTTGCGATAATATTAATTTTCACCATGATTCAACCTTTACAGCGTAATAGTTTCACCAAAGAGAAAATGAGAAAAGAGAATTTTTTTATTGGTAATGAAATTTAAAGTAAATGCAATATTGGAATATCATTGATTAGACCACACCACACACGAGTTTGCCAACCTGTGTCATCAATAGTATCTGCATGCAGTGGGGAGCAATTGACGAAAAGTATGCTTTTGCATATGGTTCCCATGGAAACCGAACCTGTTTTTGAAAAGAAATTATTCGAGCATTCAAATCCCGGTTCGCCCCAATTATGCTTCTCGGTTTTATCAGCACCATACCCGCGCTCGTCGGTTTCACCAAAGTGGTAGACGTCTGTGACCTGCATCACTTCGGGCTTACTTCTTACATTACTCTGACATATAACTCGAATACTGTTCTAATCGATGTTAAGCCAACTTACTCACTCACTCACTCACTTACAGGACTACTGTCACTTTGTAATATGTAACTGTATCTTTCCTTAATATCTAATTACAGCAGGAATGTATTTCATGCAATGCCATGCACAGCAAACTGTGGGCATCCATTCAGACCCACCAATATAGCATCACGAAGAATTGTCACATTATTTTTGTCGCATAATTTTCAGTGAGTATGTTGTTGTTTTATCTCAAATTAAAATTAGATGTCAAATGGCATCACCCATCTCAAGGTTTCTGTGCGGATTGAAATACATTTTTTCAGGATTTTATAAACAATAATTGCATTCGTCTCAATGTAAACAATATCATTTTTAGTACCAAGGATAGAGATTCATTTTCAAATGTAAAGCATGACCTATTAGTGTCGTTGATGATATTCTGATTGCTCAATACAGTCAATTCATTAGAGATCAAATACAGTAATTTGGATGATAGATGACCCAAAATGTTCAAAAGATGTCATTTAATGCTTCTCTATAATGTTCATACCATAAATCTGAAAAATTGCATTACCTAAGGCTGTTACAAATGTAAACAAGTAGTACATTATAAGGGCCTGATTGGCATTGATGGACAAAAAACACCCCCGCGGTATGGTGGATAAAGCGTCTGTCCGGATCCCATGGCCGCGTCATACCAAATGACGTTGATAGATGGTACTTGTTATTCTACCTGTCGCTCTGCATTAATTGGATAAAACAAGAACTGTTCGACTCTGAGTCTGTTAACTGTGTCTTAGTGGAGTACCCATGTTGAACTGTGGCATGGTATAGTGGAGTATCCATGTTAAACTGTGGCATGGTATCTCATTGGGTTATCACTATAACGCCGGCTTCAGTCCCAAGTAGAACTAACACAAGCAGCCACATCTCCATGTATGTCACTACAGAAGTGCACCAATCTTAAAGCCTATTTCACCTTACCACCACACCCATGGACAGTTAGCTTGGATACACTGAAGGGTGATCACACTCCGTATGTTATTCATGATAAAAAAAATTCTCCATCCATCAGCTGTATGAAGGTGGTTATTTATCTGAAAACAATTTTAGTGTTTCTATATTTTATGATTGTCACAAAAACAAAAACGCAGTAGTCTTTAAAAACATTAAATTGTAGTATACAGACAGATACTCATTAGTTTCCTTAAATATTGAAGGCACATGACATAAATTTATGATAGAACAGAAAATTAATCAATGGAAAGTTTAGTGAGATAATATCACGTTGACATATTTACGCGATTTACAAATATCATGTCTTATATAGCTGTAACTGCTAACAGTTTAAGGCCTTGACATACATACTACTCGCCCAATTTTTCCGACATCCTCGTGCTATAAACTTGCTAGTTTCCTACCAGAACGGTCGTACACTAATATTTGAGAACAGCTTTATATTACAAAATAGTATGTAAACGCTATGCCTATGACAGACTATTCTGAAGCAAGACGTCACAACTTTGGAGACCCCAATGCGGGATATAACCGAAAGAGTCAAACACAACGCTTCTAAAGGTGCTAGAGTTCACGAGAGCTACGTGAAATTATGGAATGTTTGATGCAGTAGATACATGAACTGCACTCGAGGTCAAATGAATCTCCTACTATATTGAATACATGATATTGCTAACAAGGAAGATTTGGAGCTCAGTATAAACCTGTCTTCGACTCCATTGATGTTCCTATTCCCAGATTTTGCAGTATATGAACACCACAGGCTCAGTGCTTGTGACAGAGATCGAGTTACATTTATTCGCACCGCAGACAGACAGTCCTTATTGATGAAATATATATCCGCCGACAAAGAAGGAATACTGTTAGAACTGACTAACCTCCCTGCACAAATCAGGCACACGCTGAACTGGCCAAAAACGCTTACCCTCTATATAAAGATCACAAATATTAAACAAGACTCGAAATGGGTCTGGATGTAATCCTTAAATACCAGATAAACCCTCATTCAGCCTGGACACCACTGGGACTTCATGAAAACCCAAAGGAATTCGAATCCAATGGAATGAGGTGTCTTTTACCCTTTGTGCATTTTTCACATACCTCAATTCCTAGCCTAGGTACACTTTGAAGCAGAACCTATTACTACCTTAATTTAAGTTTGTTCAGGTGTAACGGTTGTTATTACCCCCTCCGAGATTGCTTTCATAATTTTATGTATGCTTCGTAGTGACCGAGTGACGATTGTAGGAGTACCGGATCAAGGGGAGAGAACTTTTGGTGGCCTATAAGCTACCAGCACCAACATGGCACAACCAACTGCACCGTCTGTGTCAAGGGACCTACGGAGTTGTTGAAGCAGCCACACACGTACGTATATACGCATCTAGATAAGTGCAACAATACGAGGGCTGACCAAAACGTTCTAAGCCTAACAACAAAAACAACAACTATGAAAGTGTTTTTTGTTTTGTTTTTATTGTTCAAGATAATCTGCTGTTCAATACACTTCTCATATACATAGTGAAGCTTTTCCATCCCTGTGCTTTCCCCGAATGTGTTTCTTTCAGTGGTGGAAATCTCTTGGTGCCAGGTCTGGCCAGTATGGAAGGTGAGAAACATTACGAATCCATATTGTCGCACTGCAGTCTTTGTCGAGAAGTGTGACAAGAGGCATGTCATTGTCATTAAAGAGCCTTCCTCGCCTTTTTTCTTTGAAAGAATCTCTCAGGCAATGAAGCGAATCAGCCTTGATAACCATCCGCATATTATTCATTAGCTATACACACGCTTGCACACACACGCACGCGCGTACGCACGCACGCGCACAAGGACACAGACACAAACATACACAGACATTCATGCGCGTCGCTATGTAAGTGCAATAATCTTGAACGTGACGTCAAAACCAGTTTCTCTCATGAGAGATTCAAATTATGTTCAATCTGTCAAACATATTATTAATTCAGTTATGAAGCAGTATTCCACTGGTAAAGATAGGGATATGATAGATGTGTCTACTAGTAACTTTGTAGGTGATGATCTGCTGTTGAGATCATGGAAACAGTTCTCATGGAGATAGGGTGTAAAACTATCTCCAATTCTTCCTTTACGAAAGAAACTTGATTAAAAAGGGAAATATATTTTCCTAATGAAATTTTAGAAAATGGCTCTGGAAGTACCAAAGTTGACAGAAGTAAGTATCAGGGAAAATGACGGAAGGAACTTTAATCAGGTCCAGAGACAAAAAGATTGACGAGGGTAGAAAGTCATCCGATGTTTTTTCGTGGCTTTGAAAATGGAAACTTCATAATTCGTGTGTATAGCTAATGGTAGACGATGTCTCAAGTTGAGTTTGGCTGATGGAACATTGATTGATGAAACAAAGGTTATTGTTTTGGAGGCCTTCCCTCTTTTTTATGACACTGTTTATACCTTTCAAGGACATTCGATAACAAATTGTAATGTTTTCAGATGAGGATTTTAAAAAGTAAAGTAAGGCGGATGCGGATTTGTTAGGTCCAAACATAACAATTCTCTGGCTCACATATGAATTCTATAAGTTCTTTAGGAAAGATGTGTCACCGTTTCTGTTAAAATCTGTTAATTGTGGGTTTTTTAATGGTAATGGTTTCTTTCCAAATACATCGTATTAGCTCCTCTCTGTAGTTATTGCTGAACGTATGAAATCAGTTTTCTCGAAACTGATATGTTTTTTACTAAACTTGATTTCTGTCTGGCAGGTACATTGGCAATAACGTAAGACTCTCTTCCCATTTTATCTTGTGTGTTGAGGTTCTTGCTGCCCTCATTAGGAAAATTCGGGGGCCCAGTCATCTAACGCGCCACGATTCGCTGTTAGAGTTGCGTGGGATTCACCGAAGTGGAACACGTCTGAGACCTGCATCCCCTCGGGTTTTCCTCCCACATTAAGCTGACACGCCGTGATATAACTGGAATACAGCTGCGTTAAACCAAACACACTCACTCACTCTCTATAGAGATTTATCCTGTAATACAGTTAAAAAAAAAAAATTCTGGTTGTAACAATGATTGCATAATGCTTGACAAAGTGTGAAGAGGGAATTTGTTGGTGCCAGTTTTGCTGAAAGATAATAATCTTTGTTTAAATGTAGTTAAAAATAGTTTTTCATTGCCGGTGTCGTGTGAAATCCACACAATGGAAAATCCAGTGTTAAATATTATGCTTCTTACACCGGACACCCAATTCGTTTTCCCTTCATCATCTAATTGCTTTAGCATGTTGTTGCATTCAAATGGGTACCTATGAGCTTCCATTATTAATAATGTTATCCAATAGTTAACAACACGCAGCTGCCTATGAACACAGATACTTCGGCGACCAGTTTCACCAAGTACCGCCTTATTGGAAGCATATTTACCAATGCCTAAAAATCGCTTAAAATACAAAGTATGAACTTTTTCAATGGATTCAATATACTGCCCTACATTTCCAAGCCATATAAGTTTTGGTACAACTTACCATCAAATATCGAATCTGTTTTGCTTAAATAATTATAAACAGGAAACATTGCCTTAGATGCCTGAAGCGCTAAGGTCTCACAAGCATTGGACTTGAGGACATTAATAGTCCTACATACATATAATTACTAGCGATTGTTAAATGTTTATCACCATATATCCAGTTTTCATGCTTCGATACAGTACCACAAATTCTAAAAACAATAACATTGGTTTTCTCAAGGTTTACTTCTAAACCCCACTTAACACAAATGAACTGCAATACATTAAGCTGTTTCTGCAAACCTACCACATAGTAGAACATCAGGGCACATCATCCGCGAACAGCAATAGCATAATATCTTAACGTACTTTGTTACAAACGCACCAAGATGCATTATTTGTAAATTTCTTAAACAAGTTCGTTTATAAAAAAGTAATTAATAAGACGGGGCTTAAGATGCAAACTTGACGATCTCCATTGGAAGTAGTCAAGCAAGGAGTTATAAACGAGTCAGTTTCAATACATGCTTTGAATGAGGAATACATATTTTAAAGAACTATTGACAGTTTTTCACAACATCGTTTAGTGATCAATAGGTACTGCAGTTGTTTATTTCTATCTAACGCTTTGGGGAAGTGAAAAAAGGCGCAATAAAAACGACCTCTAGGTTTACATTAATATTTGGAACAAAGTAACTGAGAACAAAGATATTGTCAACTGCAGAATACTCAGAGCAAAACCTTGCCTGAGCTTCAGATATATCATTTACTTCAGGCCAAAGTCGTTTTTCAAAAATAAATTCAAAATGTTTTCCCATGACATTAATACAGATATGCCTCTGTAAACCCATGTACCAAAATACAGACTTCCTCCTGAGCAAGTTGTTTACAGTACCTGCCATTCAAACTGATATGCCTTGGTTGACTTGTAAGACATTATCATTATCATTCCAATATTCCATGCATCAGGGAAACATCTGTGTGAAGAGTTTTATTGAATAGAAGCAACAAATATGGTATTAGAAAATCCCCTGATGTTTGGTAAAATTCTGATGGGAGTCCATCAACGCTTTACCATTTTTAAGACTTTTTTATGCTTCTCTCACTTCATGTTCTGTAATCTCACAAGATCACATTTTTTCCATTAAAGGAAGTTCTGTACAGTCATAACACATATAAGTATTTAACAAATCAGCTAGTGATAGATCAAATTCTGATTTTGCCGTCATGCACATCGGATTCAATAAATTCTGAAAATAGGAAAGCCATGCATTAGCAGTTTTTACGTAACGACATCTAAAGTATTTTCCAAAACGATTTACAATCTCCATAATGCGCAGCTAACTTAATTTCTTCACTGAGTTTTGTTATGCTGCATTTTCGTACGTTCAAAAATGCAAGTTCAAATCACAGTTATGATTTCTAAACTTTTTCTAATACTTTCTAGATTTCATATCCTGACAAACCAGGCTGGCTGAGATAAACGACGTTTACTCAGTCGTCAGATACGTGAATGGAGGTACTTCAGTTTTAAACCGCTCAGGCGGGGGAGTGCACTGTATTCTAGATGTTGGTGGTGAAATCCTATTGTTATTAACAATGTTATAAAATGTATATTAGTGATCTAAGCAGTTCCTTGTCTTCCTGAATCCGTTTTGCTCGTTGACCAAGATCTTACGTTCTTTGATAAAAAAAAGTCTTTTATTCAATAATTCACTTATTATATCTTGAAATATCTCTGCACGCCAACGGTTATCTTATGCCTGTGGAACCTGGTTTCAAATTTGGTGTTTCATTCCCTGCTTGTTTGAAACAGGAACACATCCATTTAGAAACGACGAACTGATTACCTTTGCAATATTTCAATACGTGTGTCGTATCCCAGGGCCTGTGTTTGAATATTGTCCACAGCAACAGATTTGTGTTGTTTTGCTCTAAACAAGGCAGCATGTACTTCATTCTTTGCAATAATGTCATTAATTGGAGCTCTTTCAACTGAGTCAGCAGAATCAACTTCAATGTTTTCTTGTAAGTGTTTAATTGTCTGTAGTTGGTTGTCATCAAATGTCGCTATTTCCTATCAAGTTTTCATTGCTCCTGTAATTCCGAACGCCAGTAAGTTTCGAACGGGAATTGTTTGGTTTGCTGTAGTCACAGGACATAATTTATCGAAGGTATTGGTCATACGAGAAACAAACTCACTATATGTCTGACTGATCTCATGTTCATGCGCTATTCGTCTTATTTCGTGTAGAACACCCTCCAAATCATCGTTGAGAAAATTGTTTGTGATATATTTAACAGGTAGACTCCAAAGTCCAGCTAGGTAAAAAGTACATACCAAAGGCTTTCGTCAGAGTCAGTATTTATTACCTCTATCGACAAATCTATCAATGAGTGATCGGTATTTTATTTGGGCCACATTAGCATTGGTAAGTAATTCAGTCAAACTTCCCACTGCGAAAGCATGATATAACGGTATTCCAGGAGTCGTAAAAACTATTTATGCATCCCGCCTTTTCGGTTAAAACCTAAAAATCATGTGAAGTGTTAGGAAGAGGATCGAATAACGACTCGTGAATAACTTTGTTCAAAGTTAAAAGCAGCTTGAATGTTAATCACTGGCGCCATTCAGTCTATCCCTTTTCAAAGCATCGCCGCGCAAGCAAGGAAGTGTATCTAGGTCAGTTATCGTTGTTATCACGCTTGCTGACGTGCTAAGGATCAACCATGGTCTTTTGATCTGCCAATGTAAGTTTTAAAATGAACATGTCAAATAACATCAATATTACTTCTAATATACTCTGCAAAAATAGAAACGCAAGAGTAGTAAAATCTTAAATAACTGACAACAAGTGTTGCCAACATCCATACAAAAATAATACCAAAATAATACCAAATATGCACTGAGATTTATTTGTGTGGAAACAATGAGGTACTGCAGAGATTTGGTGAAAAGATGGAAAAATCGCAAAAAAACACAATCACCTGAGAGCCTGTCGCCGAAACCCATCAACATGACATGCACGTGCAACAACACTTGTTGGCCTAGAAAAAACCCGTTGGGTTTTCATTTGCATGCCATCACAATTTTACAACAAGTGACAACGAAAACATGCCACGTTTGACGGAAGCCAAACGCAGCAACGCCATCGGCCGACTGCAAGCAGGAGAATCATCTTCAGCTGTGTCCAGGTTTTTCCACGTAGCACCAAGCGCCATTACAAGACACAGGGACAACACGTGACCTTCCCAGATCCGGTCGACCACGTAATCACTCCTACAGCACAGGTCTATTCATACGGCTACGTCACTTACGAGAAAGAACCACCACAGCCACCTCCACAACTACGGCAATACCAGGATTGCATACGATATCAGTCCAGACAGAGAGGAACCGTTTATGCGCTGAAGGTATTCGTGTTAGGCGACCAGTTCGAGATGTCATCTTGATGGACGGCTGCGACGTCAGTGGTGTCAAGGTCACAGAGTATGACCACAACTGCGATGGATTCAAGTTTGGTTCAGCGGTGACTCACGAATTATGCTTCTCCATGTATTTAGTAGATGTGGTGTTGACAAGCGTGGCGGGGTGGCAGTAGTGTGATCATGTAGGCAGCCATCAGCAAGTTTTAGCAATTTAACGACACAACGTTACACGGATGAGATTCTTCGGCCCCATGTCCTTCCCATGATGCAAAACCGAACGTCATTTTCCATCAATACAACGGCTGACATCACATGGACATCCAGATCTCCAGATTTAGGTCCAGTCGAACATTAATTTTTACGCACTGGATCAACGACTACGAGCGCGTCAGTGAGTGAGTGAGTGAGTTGGATTTAACGCCGCTTTTAACAGTATTCCAGTTATTTCACGGCGTGTCAGCTTAATGTGGGAGGAAAGCCCGAAGTGATGCAGGTCTCAGACGTTTACTACTTCGGTGAAACCCACGAGTACATTTTAACATGATTGTAAAACTGCCCCTAGACAGAGCAGTTATTCTCAATATTGGTTTCATTATTTGATATTGGAAACATGATCTTATAAAGTTCTAACAGAGCAATGAAAAGAGTATATGTCCAAGCTCAAATTAATGAATTGAAGAAAACACTCGTGGATCTATTACAATCTTATAAGATCAGGTTTACCAATACCAAACGATGTAAGTAGAGTGATGTTCTGATATTATTCATATAACCATTTATATTATTAATAGTATTATTTTATGTTTTTATTTTATTCTTGGTTTTATTGTTTTTGTAGTAGTAGTAGTAGTAGTAGTAGTAGTAGTAGTAGTAGTAGTAGTAGTAGTAGTGGTAGTAGCAGTAGTATTGGTAGTAATAATAATGAACTCCTTCTCACCACATCTCATACACTAGTTTAAAACCAACATGAAGTTCATAATACACCGTTACTAATATCATTTCGTTATAAACAGAGAGCCAGTCGTAACAATATTAAGTAACTATAGTCAACGTGACCAACAGCGTGTAGCTCCCATTGGTGACCTCCATACACAATTGTTATCAATGACAATGACAAGGCTTATTTATACGGCAATGGTTCAAGTGGAGCAACATGTGGATACTAGATAACATCAACCAGAGGCTAGACTAACATTTAGTCCCAGACATAAAGGTTTCTTATTTAAAAACATATATATATGCAATAAATAATACAATCCTAATGGAGCCAAGAACAATGCTTATCTGGACCAAATCATTCTAGCTCGAGTTGGATTCTTTTTTTAGTTTCTTCTCTAGCGTCAAAGAGACTGACTAACCAGAGGCATGCTTCACCACGTATCAGCTGGAGTGACCTGCACAGACTTTGTTGAGTCACAAACTCACGAAATCTGACACTGTGCACGGACAGGGAGGTCGTTGAGTGTTGCCGTAGGACGAGCTGGGAATGAAATGATTTCATTTTGTTATAAAATTTAGTTTTAAAAATGGTTGTTACACAGTGCACATGATGATCAAACTTTAGATCGCAATGTCCATTTAAAGATAAGGTGAGGTGAAATGGGGTTTAACGTCGCGTCCAAGATTATTGCACTTACATAGCGACGTGCATGCACGTGTGTGTGGCTGCTTGTACTAGACCGGACTGATGCCGTTGTTACAGCGCTAGCCCACCGAGATACTATACCGCAGTTTAACATGAATATCCCACTCAGACACAATACACTGACTCCGAGCCGACCAGTCCTTGTTTTAGCCCTTTAATGCAGGGTAACAACCACCGTGCTGGTCATATTGGACATCAGATTCAAACCTCTTGAACAACTTTTGGTGTCATCAGTGGTGATCGCCTCAATTGTCTGGCGGATAGAGAGTCTGTCGGGAGATCAGAAGGTCGGTGGTTGAATCCCCAGACGCGTAATACAAAAAGACCTGGATTGATGGCGCTCAGGATTCAGGGGCTCAAACAAGGAGTATGGGCTCTGAGTTAGTATACTGTGTTACAATGGGGTTTCCATGATAAACTGGGCGTGGTATTTCAGTGGGCGTGAACCATCAAACAGGCATAAGGCCGGACTAGTACAAGCAGCCACACACATACACTCAGGCACGTCGCTATAGTGTAACAATCATCAACGCGACGTTAACAAACATACTTTATTAAATAGCACAGTTACCAGTGAGTGAGGTAAAAATTATCGTCGCATCGGCATTATTTGTAGCAATATAGCGACTAGTTAACAAGACATAGTGACTGAAATCTAGTACACATATCTGATATATTAGAAGCTAATAAAGGTACACTCACACATATACTTTAATAATCTGAATTGGACACGAATAAGGAATGAATACAAACATATCGGTTGATGAATAAGAGGAACCACACATATGTTAATTAGCTCCTATATATTTCAATAAATAAAGCTACTTAACCCTGTCCATGTCCAATAGAAATCTCTGAATTACAATCTCTCGATTGTACGATTCCGACTATATCATGAGTATGTGTTTATGAATCACTATCAAATAGAAATGATACGAGGTGAGCGTACCCTGCCCCATCGGTGGCACACATCATAAACACACGCAAGGCAGGTCAATTGTTCACCTGCAAAAATACGGGAACAAACGGTACAAGTCAATAGAGGGAATTGCATCGGACATCATTTTTGTCAATGATGCGTAAAATTTGGAAATGTCCTCCACACTCGATTGTATCTCAAAAATTGTGAAATGTAAATACCAAAGATTGTAGCTGCTGGAATATTGCTCGACATGAAGGGAAAGTTGACCATTGGAAAGCTTAAGTCATCCCGCTTGTCATATAGTCTTGTTGAGAGTGCTTTGTCACTCTGAATCCTTATACATAGATCTAAATATGAATCAGATGAGGCGGTCTCACTGGTCGCCTTTATTTCTAACGGGATCAGGCAGTCAGGCTCACTGACTTGGTTGATGCATATCATCGATCCAAATTGTGTGGCTCGATGCTCATGATATCAATCACGGGATTGTCTGTTCCAGACTCCATCATTTACAGACCACTATCATATTGCTGACTGCGGTGTTATGGAACAACCCAACCAACCAACCTTTATTGCTAGTTCAGGTGGGTAAATCAGTGGGAGGTGAACCAGCAAGATGAACTGGTAAACCTTGCGAATGTCAACTGACATTTTTTTTTATCACAACACAATATTTTAACACTATGACATGACCAAACATAAAATACCAAAGAGAACTGTTTAGTCCCACTTTTTTGTAAAAGTCAAAAAAGCGAAACTGTCAGTTTAACAAGCACAACAATGTCAAGCGGTTCTACGCAGCCACGCAGTCAGCTTGCATCAAACATCTACATTCAGCTACAAGTTTAGGAATGAAAGTTTAACTGTAACGCACATCCATGCTTGACCTTTAAGATTTTGGTGAAGCCAAAGGTTTTCCAACCTTATCGATTCTGATCTGATCTGTGTTTGTCTGTCCCTGTACAGTTGACTGACGATACACGCGTTATTTTATCTTACCCTCAGTGATAGTGGAGCTAGCAACTGCGTCACCATCCTTGGATCCAACTTGTAGGTATCATATCCACTTCTTAGCTGTTATATTTTTGGTGTTTTTTAGTTGATGTGTTTCAGATTTCTTTAATATTATATTGTGTATATTGTACTTATTTTTGTATATCGGGTATACCAACCTGGTTGTGGAAACTACATCCATATGTTTCTTTAGACTTTGATCTAACCACATAAATAATTGTGAAATTAAATGTTGAAATGGCATTTGTATATCTATCTCCTTAAATTTTGTCGGCGTATTCACTGACGTGTTCCTTCTAATCATTAGACGCCTAGTAAGTATGCTATACATAATTTTATTATCTGTTACTTTCAATGACGTAGCAGTTCGAGTAACACGTACACGTAGATTGTTACAATTTTATTCAACATATCTGTATGTATGTCAATCATGTACATATCTGGACAATAGTTAAACGCTATACATATATTCATATCTGGACGCAACCTCTGTTGTCCAGGATATATACATTCTGTTGTGATAAATGTCCTAGACCCATTCCCTACCACAGCTTCGTTTCAAACCGTATTCGAAATACACAACATGAACAGTAGCCGTCCAATCAGCGTATACTCATGAGAGAGAATTCCTGTGCTTAGTTAGTGACAATCGCTTCTATGAATAGCCTGGATATTCGACATATTGAAAAACGCAGTGAAAGACCATATCCATATTACGATATGTTTAGGGTTTTTTTTAAATGATAGTGTTACTGTCATAAATGATAATGAGCAATTACATTTATTTTACAGTTTTGCTTCGAATCATATGCGTCACATGTGCAATAATATTATGCAATAAATTTCTCAGTTACTCTGTTCGCAAGTTTGTCGAAATGCATGGGACCTACGCATGCATGTTATCTCAGACTTTCAAGGAGGCGCACCGTTACAATGTTCACCTGAGCGAGATTGTATTCACTGTGTCGCTCGTGACCTAACTCGCCATATCTAACAACTACATCACACGACACAATACGCCTCCCTGATCGCAACATATATGTAACTAACTGCGCACCAGTCCACGGAGACGGATCTTCAAGGTGAGAAACATAACTTGCAAAAGCTAGTTTAAGCTCTATTCATGTATTTTCTTATACAGTGATTGGTATAGTGCATAAATGAAACGTTCTGCCCCCCTGAGGTGGCTATGTTAATAATGGACGGTACTTTTCATAAAGTATGAGGTTTAAATACACTTAGCAAGGCCACACATAAAAGATTCGTACTTTGTTGTATTTCCTAAAAACGTTATTATGTTATAGCAGTGAGTGAGTATACATCGTACCGACAATATTTCCGCCATATAGCGATTGAAACAAGTTTTTAAATATTAAATACCTGCCGACAAAGGAAGTAAAACAATTCTGAATATAAAACAAACTCAGTTTATTCATTCAGTTAAAACATTCGTTCAACAAATTACTTATGCTTAAGACTCTTAATAAAGAGAGATTCTGTCTGCCACAAAAATATAGTGTGGCAAATTGCTTTATATTATTTTTATTAAGGGTAATAGTTCTTATTAAAAACATGTATGGTTTTGCAGATGTAACTGCCATCAGGATCTATATTATCACCCCAGTCACCAGTGGAAGTGTGCAACATCGTATAACGCAAGAAAAACTCAAAACAGTTTAACATTAGTTGATAATAGATAACATCATTTCTGTAAAAATGAATTTTAGACTTTCATTTTTAAACCCAATTGACACCGTGTCAAGAAACATCGGTGTGCAAAATTTCATTTCTCTTACCTAAAAAGTTTTAGAGTAAGTTTTTTTTTAAGAAGCGGATGGAAGGTCGAAAGTCTATATCCCCCGTTCAGTTTCATGGAGGGAGCGTGCAAAGTCCACACAGTCAAACAAATATGTTTGACGGTCAACTTCAAATCAAAAGGGATACATTTGGCAGATTCATCCTCATCATTAACACAACTCATGAATAAAACGTATATGACAATTCGACACAGTCTAAAAAGGACCTCATACATGTAAAAGGACCTCATAGCCTATTGTTGATTTAAAATCATAAAGTTTATTAATACGTACTTGGGTGTCCTACCTCGTCTGCATTAGATACATGATGTAGGTTTTAGCGAATGGTTTAAAATCAATGTAGTTGCAAGCGTATGAGTGCCACAGTCTTAAACAGAAACATCATCTACATAGATGATACTTACATTTACGTAGGTGATACTTACATTTACGTAGATGGTACTTGCATTTACGTAGATGATACTTACATTTACGTAGATGATACGTACATTTACGTAGGTGATACTTACATTTACGTAGATGATTCCTACATTTACGTAGATGATACTTACATTTACGTAGATGATACTTACATTTACGTAGATGATACTTACATTTACGTAGGTGATATTTACATTAACGTAGGTGATACTTACATTTACGTAGATGATACTTACATTTACGTAGATGATACTTACATTTACGTAGATGATACTTACATTTACGTAGGTGATATTTACATTAACGTAGGTGATACTTTCATTTACGTAGATGATACTTACATTTACGTAGATGATACTTACATTTACGTAGATGATACTTACATTTACGTAGGTGATATTTACATTAACGTAGGTGATACTTTCATCTACGTAGATGATACTTACATTTACGTAGATGATACCTACATTTACGTAGATGATACTTACATTTACGTAGATGATACTTACATTTACATAGATGATACTTACATTTACGTAGATGATACGTACATTTACTAAGGTGATACTTACATCTGCGTAGATGATACTTACATTTACGTATATTGATACTTAGATTTACGTAGGTGATACTTACATTTACGTAGATGATACTTACATTTACGTAGATGATACTTACATTTACGTAGATGATACCTACATTTACGTAGATGATACTTACATTTACGTAGATGATACTTACATTTACGTAGGTGATATTTACATTAATGTAGGTGATACTTTCATTTACGTAGATGATACTTACATTTACGTAGATGATACCTACATTTACGTAGATGATACCTACATTTACGTAGATGATACTTACATTTACGTAGATGATACTTACATTTACGTAGGTGATATTTACATTAACGTAGGTGATACTTTCATTTACGTAGGTGATACTTACATTTTCGTAGATGATACTTACATTTACGTAGGTTATACTTACATTTACGTAGATGATACTTACATTTACGTAGATGATACTTACATTTACGTAGATTATACTTACATTTACGTAGGTGATACTTACATTTACATGGATGATACTTACATTTACGTAGGTTATACTTACGTTTACGTAGATGATACTTACATTTACGTAGATAATACTTACATTTTCGTAGATGATACTTACATTTTCGTAGATGATACTCACATTTATGTAGTTGATACTTACATTTACGTAGATGATACTTACATTTACGAAGGTGATACCTTATTCTACGTACATGTAGATGATACTAAGGAAAGGGACAGAGGAAAATAAACAACCAACATGCTCCAAATAAAATTAGCACTAAATTAAAAAATCACCTTTATTTAAAATATCAATGTTTGTATCGAACTTGGGTCACAACTGCACAAGCCATCATAACTGTCTGTGTAACGATACGTACGATTATAAATCACATACGGAGTTGAAAGTATCTTGTGCGTAGATGAAAGTATCATCTACGTAGGTGTAAGTATCATCTACGTATATGAAAGTATTATCTACGTACATGATAACAATATTTAGACTGTGGCACTTATACCCTTCCATCAATGTTTCGGATAACATGTATAGATATCGACAGGTCAAGTGCTGCTTCAGCTGCAGCATGAGCCATTGTGTTACCCACTATGACAATATGACCAGGCTACAACTCTTATAACAGCTATGCAGAATGTGTATGAGAGGGTCGTGACAATACAGTTGTCTATTTAGAACTTTATTTGCGGCACAATTTATCATAATAATATGACCACTTATAATGCACTGAACTCCATGCAATTAAGCATGTTGATTCCGGATAAGAATATCGGTCCCCAGCAACCTATGCTAGTCGTATTTATGAGAAGGATACACAATGATATGTACTTAGATCATGGGGATGTTGTGTCGAGAGCTTCGTGTTTAGACCCTAAACTAGGTAACATACATTACACCAAATATGTATTCCATTTAGGATTTTAACACATTCCTAAACATGTCTTGTATTTGTTTACATTCCAAACACATTTGTTTACAGCGCAGCGTGGCTATTGTAAAGATAGGGCGATAAAGCTCGAAATAAGCAGAAATAATGACCCCCACTTGTATTTTGTATGGTGTAAAATAATTAACCCTCTGGATGCCACGGGAACATATATGTCCCACCTCTTAAACTCTCACTCAAAATACACCACGCACACATATACACTTAACAGTTGTGAATTCTGTTGGAAATTCACTGTTCTGAGAAATCATTCGAAGTCATTTTAGGCAAAATTCAATTTCTGAAAACGACCTCTGCAAATTAAGTTTATCGTAAATATCGCTACTTTTGAAAGACTTTGCTTATTCCGTGATTTTGAGCAAGAGTTGTATCATGCTCTTTGAAAACATCGAAGAAAGGGCATGCTCAATTGTACCTCAAAAGTCAAAAGTTGAGAAAGACCAATCCTCAAACATGTTGCCAAGTTGTTTGATGTTTACTTCTTTAGCTAAGCCGTAAACCGTTTTTCGAATCCCAGTTTCGCCCTGATTATAATTCTTGCTCTGTCTGTATCACATTTGTACCCACCATTTGTACTCAGGCAAACGATATTACATTGGTCTTAACATGCGTTGAACCCAACTCTAAAAATAGCATTAGTCCATTGTAGTAAGACAGCATTATTTGTATATTTGGTTGGATACGTGTTCTGTCTGAAGTCGTTTTTCGCCTAATTGAGTGAGTGAAATTTATCGTCACATCGGCAGTATTTGAGCCATATCGCGACGAAACAGTTATAATAATTATATTTTGATTTAAGCTGTCAACGATGGACAGTAAGATTACTAGAATATCACAGTTTCAATTGTAAAACTAGTTGACAACAGTTAAAACAATACATTTTTAATCAACAATACAATATACAAATGGGCTATAGATCACCAGCAACCAAAGTTAGGCCACCTTACTAGAGACCGAGGGGACTTACATTACTTCTGCTACCTGCACGGCTCCCCAGGAGGATTAACACCAACCCTTCAGCTGCTGGTAATGGTATGCAATTTAGCCAACCGATAAAATAAACAAATATACTACATTTAAAACCGAGGTAAGAATAAATGTACTTTGAATGATGTGGTTTAACATATCCTCTCAGGGGGACAATAATTTCACGTTACTTCAACCCCCTTCAACAGCCCAAGTAGGTAGCCAATAGTTGGTTTAAGTTCATGTAATTTATTTATACCTACTTGAGTGTCCCACTTCTTTTGCATTAGATCATGGATGTAAGATCTAATTACGGGTTATAATCAGTGTATGGTGTAAGAAGTAGTGTCACAGATTTGGTGAGTGCTGCTTAAGCAGCAGCATCGGCCATTTTATTACCAATGGTACCAACATGTTTTTTCGCCTAAAGTTTTTAGTTTGGACATAAGTGTTTTCAGTGTAGGGCCAGGTTACCTGTAGATTTATTCGCGCTAAATTAAATTTAAAACGGGCAGAGTGACGTTTCAAATGTTAACTTTATTGTGGTTAAATCTACAGGTATTCAAGCTCGATATTGAAAACACAGTATGTTTATTTTAATTCTGGCATGGCTTGAGTCAAGTGTTTTTTGAGTTGGGGTTCGATCTGAATGTCGGAATCACCGATTGCAGCCTCTAAACAAAATATTGCGATGAATATGATCAAGCTGTTTGTTTACACCATAATACTTCACTCGAATATATGCCAACTTTGTAAGCTGACATGAGGTGGTGCTGCCGCCAAAGAAAACCAAGCAAGCACGCCAATATTATGACTATTTGAATCTGTTTCATTGATATGATGTTTCATTTTGTTTGCCAATATAATATTACTATTAAAGGAATCGTCTAAATTGTGTCAGCCAAACCTTAAATTTCCAGGATGTCGTACCGTGGCGGTTATATACAACGAAATAATGGCAGAGCATGACTGAATGGATAGACAGTAAGTATTATCTATTATATTACTTAAACTGCACTTGTACCTTAGGAGTATGTAGTGCACATTAACAATATAAGCTTCCAATCTGATGTCATAGTCAGTAATAGACATAACTGTATCCTTCAGGACATGAACAAATATCACCACAACAGCTGAAAGTAAAATTGTAGTTCTTTATGACATCTAATTGAAACCACTTCTAAGGTTGTGAACGGATTTTTCCAGTTACTTCTGATGTCACTTTTTAAGTAACATTGCATATCTTAAAGATGCTAAGATAAATACCCATTCCAAATACACATTACTTCAGACACGCATGATGCTTCTGTGAAAGATAGCCGTGTGGAGGTGATATGTAAGTCGTTTTGTTGATTCCATCTTATTTCTGAACAGCCTGCTGCTACTGTGAAGAGGCAGCAACAACGTTCTTATCTTATTGCAAGGGAATATATTTCTACATACACCTGGATGTTAATCTGTTTTCTTCTAAGTTGAAACATAACGAGACAAAAAAGAGAAAGTTGAAAGAAATTGAGAAGAAGGTGTCCGCATTACGAAATACGTCAGGTGGAGAAATCCTTGTTCATCTGTATGGTCAAGACCCAGGAGACAGGTACCTTGGGCACTTTGACAGCTTCACAGACTCCTGCCTAAAGAATTTAATCCCTGACGGAAAACTGTTTACTGACGTTTATAAACGTGAGTGGTTGTGTGATGTTATTTCCAATGACGAAGGTCACCCTATACTTCTCCTCTCTGTAGAAAAATCAAAGTTTGTGACTACAGTACATTTCTACACAAAAGTCGCATCGGATTGCATGATTGAAAATGCGTCGACCACTGTTTTTGTCTCACTCCTGTCTAGAGATGTGAACAAACCAGTGAGAGAACCAAAACTAAGAGGACTTCACAACTTTTCGAAACGACTGCATGAAAACAGAAACATTGAACTTAAAAGTGTGTTCGTAAAGAAAGACCGTACATTTCGTGATATTTCTTCAGTTGTTGATTACATCTGGACAAATCTCAGATTCAGAGAAAATTTATGTTCCATGTCAAAACTTGAGAGAGGAGGTTCTTTCTTCGTGGGAATAAATGAAAGCAATGGAGAGCGAACATACGAATCAAAGGAAATAAATCCCAATGGTTTTCCTTGCCCCTGGAGTGTTGATGAGTTCCAAACGTCTTTGGAAGTGAAATTACAGTGTGACGCATCCTATCAAAGTCCAGAGGGCACTCTGACTTCAGTCCCCACCAGCATCATCACGGTCGCACTGTACAACTCTCCTGTGCAGCCAGGTGCTAAAGTTTTAGAAATTGCAGTCGGATTTGCCGCGGGTATTGTATTCTATAATAAGAAGGGCCCGGAAACCTACACCATAGACAAAGAGGGACAAATTAGTAGAATGGAACATTGTGAATGGTTGGAGAAAATGAAAGCTTTTACTGTTGTTGACATAAAGTCGCAGTGATTTGAACACCATGTCTATCCACGGAAGTGACGCATCTTCATTTTCGTATCCTTCCTCTTTCTCTGACCAAGATTTCAAAGCTTTTGGTGGCCCTGCATTGAAATCCACCATTGCTGTTAGGGGTAAGAATGGTTGGCTTTGTTGTAATGATGTTTATTATATGTTAGTTTTAAGTTCAAATTCCTGTGTATTATCGACAGTTCAATCAATAGTAAAGTACATGGTTTCTGACATGCATGGTCCATATGATAGTCATAATACATACCATTTATATAAATTATCACATGGACCATTGTGATATCCATATCATGAATGCAGTAGCAACATTACCACAAACAAAATATGGGCGCAGTTTATTCAATATTGGTGGTGGTACCCAGGGTGAAGCTAGCTAGCAAAAGTAATATCCGAGTGCCTCTTTAAATTACCGGCACAACTCTGAACCCCAATCCATGCGAGTAATCATTGATGAGCAACTCCCCTCCTTGATTCGGTCGACAAGCCATCGAAGCAACCTAGCAAATAACACCGTCAACAGCCGAGGAACTAGATCGCAGGGGAGATCATGCACGAAGGTAATAATCGACGAGCAGCTTCCCCACCTGCCCCAGTCAACAAGCCGTCGTCCAGCCACATTGCTCGGTATAAGATAAGACACGACTCAGAGTTTATGCTTGGGATTGTAAGACTCGAGGAAAGAAAGACGTTATCTCCCTTTGAAGTGCCAGTTATTTTCTAAAAATGCACTTCTAAAGTAAGTGATATTAACAAAAATCTCATTTGCATGAACCACAAAGTTGATCATTATGCTAAAAGTGATATGAATGAACATACTGAATTCGTGTTATCTAAAATTCAGCAGCACTTCATTGGGAGGTGGTAACTGTAGGTGTGTTGGCATAATGAAAATAATCAGGATTTGGGTTTATGTCAGCATTGTGAAAAAAACCACTAATCTTGTTACACTTTTTGTTAGTTTTTGCTGTTAGGTGTTTGTTTGTATGTCAGGTTAACCAGTTTTTCTTGTTTCAGATTCAGACAAAACTGCACGAGTGCGTAGACCAACTTCATTAGTCGGGTCAGTGCACGAACATGAGACTTTTAAAGGTATGCAAGTTATATTTCTTCAAAATGTTTCAAGTAACTTTTGACCAATTTCTGCAACCTGTCACTCTTGCCCTTCTTTTATGAGGAACTCTTAGAAGCCTAAATTCTACGTTCATATTTATTAATCACAATGTATTACATTGATCTTGTTAACGTGTGTTAGCAAGGTTGGTCATTGAACAAAAGAGTTCATTGAATTGTGCAGGGTCCGTTGCGTTTCCTGTCAATACCCCTTGCCCTTGCTCTAGTGGTCGTGGAATAAAGGACACACTCATTACTATCTTCTTTAAATAAACACCTGTGGGGACCCGCGGCAGATAAGAATGTGTCCTCAGCACCCATTGCACAGGGGGGCAATCATTTTACGCTATGTCAACCCCCTTGAGAGTATAGTCACTTACTAACGCATCAAATTTACATATACCAATGTTACATTTTTTTATTTATTAATTTCAAAATATGATCTTAAAAAATGTATTTGTTTCTTTGTTGTTTAACGCCGCACTCAGCAATATTCCAGCTATATGGCGGTTTTTAAAAAACAAATGATTAAATGAGACCTCACGCTGTTAAAAATGTCCTTCACACTTGAAGCTTTGAAATATTTATCCCTTGCGATGGCACAATGAATGCAGTCAAGCAGGACATGCGTGACCGAGATTCTTTCATCACACGGGATACACATCGGTGGATCCTCACCTTTCAAAATATTTTCATGAGTGAGTGAGTGAATGAATATGCTTTACGCCGCATCAGCAATTTTGCAGCTAACCGCGGCGAGAAATGTCTTTTGTGTAATCATGTATCAACCAATACAATAAAAGTGATGTTAACTTTAGGGTTGTATAGATTGCCACTGAGGCATTGCTGGTTTTATGCGTCTCAAAGTAAGACAGGGTTCATTTGCCTCCACATACAAACTGTCAATGGATGATGTCCTAAATGCTCCAAGGCACAATTTGAAGTCCTTGGCTATATGACTTATGAGCTGAACCGTAAATGAACTACCATAGTCCAGTTTAGATCTGCTCAAGGTTCTATAGTTGTGCAAAAGTGTTTCTCTATCTCCACGCCATTTAGCATTTGAGACCATTTTAAGAATATGCTTTAAAAAATCTAGCTTCAAGATTTTTAATTTGAGGTATAAATGATAACCTATGATCAACGGAAATGCCATAAATCTTTGTTTCTTTGACCACTTTTATGGTATTATTATTTAAAGTCAATTCTGGATCTTTATGTACCTTCCGTTTAAAACTTAAGACCATTTATGTATTTTATTTAGACAGAGCTGTAACTGTCTTTCAATGGTATTCATATTGACACCACGGCATGATATATTAAAATCATCAACAAATAACAAACAATCAATATTCATTTAAAACTTTAGCAAGACTGTTGAATTTTATTATAAAAAGCGTCACTGATAAAATGCTGCCCTGTGGGATCCCAATTTCCTGATCATATATCTCAGATAATGTGGAGCCCACTCGAACTTTAAATTTTCTTGTAAAAAAATAGTGATAAAATCAGGCATACTGCCACGAAGACCCATATTATGGAGATCTTTTAAGATGCCATATATTCATAATCAAAAAAAGATTGATACGCCATGATGTTTATTAATAAAACCATTGCATAGATATGACTCTGATCTAACGAGATGATCAATGGTGCTCCTCTGATTCCTGAAACCGGACTGAATATCAGTTATCAAGTTATTAGAATCCAAATACCAGACAAGACGCGTGTTGATCATTTGTTCGATGGTTTTACAGCTTCAACTTGTTAAAGCTATTGGACCATGATTAGAAGGATTCGTGTGATCCTTCCCTGGTTTTGTCACAGGAATGATAGTAGCCTCATGCCAACAAGAGGGTCAAGAGATATGACTCAGGTAGATGTTTCAATATTTGATAATGGATATCATCTGGCCCAGATGCTGTATCATCAGCTTCGTTTAGAGCCTCTTACAGTTCACACAAGGAAAAAGATTCATTATACTCTTCAGAACTCACGGATTTTAAATTAAGAATCTTCTGTACCTTCTGACTTTGATATCTTTGAAATTTTTTCACAGTTGGCAGACGATGAATATTTACTAATTGTCTCTGCCAGCTTATTAACGATGTCATTTTTGGAAGTTAATGTCTCAGTATCAGCTTTTAAGATTTGAACACTGCTTGTGGACCCTTTATCTTTCATCTTTTGAACCATATTCCATACTTTATTGATTGGATTACATGTAGTCAATTAGGAAACAAAATGTCTCCAGTTGCTACGTATATTTTGCTTGATGGTTTTGCTATGGTGCCATGGTGTACTAACATGTGGAGTTTTCGCGGTCTCGATGGCAATGTTGAGTATGGTATCAGAAAACAATTGAAGTTGGTCATGATCATTTATGAATTAATCAGCTTTCAGTTCAGTACTGCACAAAGTACCCAAAAGACAGCCAATCAGCCTTTGAAAATTGCCATTTGAAAATGGAGGTATCCACACATGGAGAGACAGTGTAAAGGACGATAGGAAAGTGACCACAAATTATCATGAACAGACCAAGTAAACTCATTATTTGTGTGTTTGTTTGTTGTTTAACGCCGCACTCAGCAATATCCCAGCTATCGTTAACTCATTAAAGAGTGATGGACCAGAAATGGACATATCCAATGCTGCATTGAGGTAGGAGTTACTTCCGTCATTAAGCAGACACAGACTATGCTTAACAAGCATTTCGTCTTGTAGCTTTCCTTCGTCATTGTGATCACATGAACCCCATAAGGGGTTGTGACCATTATTAAGAAAAGTTTGGGAAGCTGGTCAATGAGATTATCCAGATCCCTAATTTGAAGCGCAGATGATGGAGGAGTATAATGGGCACAGAGCTATTGCAACATGTAAAGCTAAACGCACTGCAACAGCTTCCTTGAAAAGGAACTATATGCATCATACTGGCCCAACTAATATGAATAATCATCTTTTAGAATGTTTCCTGGAGGCAAATTAACCACATGGTTATAATCGTTGGCTAGAAGTATGATTTCTTCAAAATTTGCTTTAACCCCACGACAATTCCATTGTATTATTCATGGTTGGTGTGTGGATCGCTCCCAACCTTTTTCTTAGGAGAATGGCTCCTACAGTGGGTGTTCTGATTGACTGACACTTCCATGTCATCTGAAACACCGGACAGCGGACAGCGTCTTGGCGTCCTTTTGTAAAACGATCACTTGAGCTTTTGTTTTTTTTTCAATAATTCACATTGACATTTTTCTTTTTCAAAGTGGTGAAGATGGTGTCTGAGTTTCAAATGATTTTGATGTAATATGTGAGGAGGATTTTGGTGACAGTAAAGTCTTGAGTTCACAATGACTCACCGGTTCTTCAGTATTTACCCAAACTGGACACTCTTTAGAGGAGTACATGTGAGGACCGAAGCAATTAACACATTCGAATTCACATTCACATGGCTGCCGTCATGATCTCCTCCTCCACAACGATAACAAGCGGCATTTTTTGTACATGTTTATAAACTTCTGACACTTAAAACACCTGAACGGATTAGGAACATACATGTCAATTCTCATAGAGGAGCATCCTACTTTAATTGATTGAGGTAGCTTTTATTTGGAACATTAAATGTAAACAGGTAGGTTTTCGATGGTGAAAAGATTCCAACCTTCTAAAGGGTGAAACGCTTTGCCTCCACTACGACCCTGCATAGGTATCTGACTTACAATGTCATCTGTAGTTAGAACAGCAAGATTCTTATCTCTGTCTCTGATAATGCCTTTGCTGAAGTTCAGGGACTTGTGTGGATAACATGTTATTCCTCATGTTCAGTGTCATCTGTATGATAACCTTTTTGTTTTGGGGGTTTTGAGCCATGGAGGGTCAACAAGGACGATGCCAACAGGTGGCTCAAAGGATACCAAGAGGTATACTCAAGCAGAAACATTACAAAGAATGAACTACAACACTTTCTAGCAACATATAAACATACATATTTGGTTTGAATACAATTTAAGCAGAAGTAATATTTGCCAAATGAAAAACTAAATTGAGTCAAATCTGTGCTGATAAAGGTAACCCACAGGGCTCGGCATGATTAATAGGACCAGGCCATCCTACCACCTGTCTAGGTAAAGTTAGGGCAAAATGGTGTATGGGTCAAAGGAACACAACTCCTTGACCTATTTAATAATATTATTTCTCATTTAATACTTGTTTTATATAAAAGAAACAGAACTGCCAAATACATTTTGAAACACGTGTTTTGTAATTAATAAATGATCTCTAAATATTGGTAGAATAAATTGGATAACCAAGATTGTTAGTGGCTGTATCCCTTGAAGTAGTGTAAGAGTTGCTGGCTACCTATAGCTCGTTTTTTTATGTATTGTTCTGTCTAGTGATGTATTTTTATGGTTCCATGCTAGGTTTACATCATAATCTGTGAGAAGACATGTATTTATTATATATAAGCTTTGAAAGTCACGATATGGCTGAAATATTGCCGATGTGACTTTAACTTTTAAGTCACTCACTCACTCTCAAGAGAGATAAACGCGGCAAACACTTGTGAGCCTGGCCACTCGATCTAGTTCGTCGCCACTTACGAGAAGCATGCATGGTTGCTGAAGACCTCGTCTAATCTGGATCGCACAATCAACTGATTGGAAAACTAGCTGACAGTGTGCGACAGGAACGTTTACATTTGTATCACCATACATCCCCTCGATTTTAAATTATTTTGCTGGAAGCTCATGATAGATTGAAGTTCAAGGTCAGTGGGGACATGAAGTACTAACGTAGTCATAAGGGTTACTAGAGGCATTTTCAAAGTTATACTGCATAGATCAAACGTTTTCCAAAACCATTTGTGATGGTTTTACACGAGAAGTGCTCACTAATGTGTTGTCTAGGCAGATATTAGTTGTAATGCACTGGCATGTATTTTGCAAAGCCAAACATGATGAATTCAAACCATCCTATTAGTTGTTTTGAGATGCTGCATTCTGGATGAACGATAAATTTAGAAAAAAATATTGTTGCTGTCAGCTGTTTCTTGGTTCGGAAAAGTCATGGTTCATTTCAACATTTCTGTTTGGAAAATCTGGGGCCTACGGGAAAAAGTGGCTGCCTTATTGTTTATCAACGTGTTTCAGAAACATTGTTCTACTTTCAGATACTCAAATGTCAGCCGAGTTGCATCTGTCTACCACATTCACGAGTAGCTTGTTTCAGAAGCACATATATGATTCAGGTATGTTAACCCAATGAATAACAATAACATATTCTTATTTGCGAAAAAGATATGTATACCATATAGTTTTCAAAACTCAAGACAACACTCCCATGTAATTTAACTGATCGCTGTTTTTGCTCTATTTAAATCTTTAATGTCTGAAGCTAAATCGTGTTCCTCATTCATAAATCGTAAGCATTTTGGCTTGCGTAAACCTTTATCTCACGTTGTCCATCTACCTGTCTGTCTGGCCGTCATAATCTTTTATATGTTACACATATTGACTGAAACCACAAGTCCTGAATTTTTTCAATGATGATTCAGCAAAAATGTCTCTACCATATCCCAACCAAATTCTGATTCCATGGCCACAGTATCGAAAATGTTACTTGTTGCCCAACATTCGACATTTTGTTCATCATCATGAGATGCGAAGTTTGTATGATGTATTAACATACATGTTTTGGGAGCTATGTGTCTTTCCCTGCTTCGGCCTTTGGCCTTTGGTAGTTCAATGAAACTTACAGTATACAGTGTGGTAGTTCAATGAAACTTCCAGTATACAGTATGTCTTGTAGGTTTGGGCCCAGATCGGAAATGGTATTGAGTGACCTACGTGTAAGGTCAATGTCACATTCGTAGAGTAGATTATTATGCTATTTGAATACGATGCAGATGTTTTGTCTTATCTGGGCACGTCAAGTAAAGCAACAAAACCCTTTCCACATTCATAAGAAATCTCTGATATCAGTGGTAGGCCACTGTGACCTACTCCCGAGTGAGTGAGTGAGTTAATATTTAACGTCGTTTCGGCATTGTTTCAGCCATATGGCTAGGAGAACAAGTTTTAATAGCAACAAGCATGTCATAAGAATACATCAAATACATAATGTTTAAAAGCAAATTTGCCAAGTATATTTTAGCATAACATTTCTATATAAACCTGTTTAAACATGGGCTTTCTTGCTACCAGGAACCAGAGCTAAGCAACCTTACTGGGGATCATGGAAACTTACTCCTGCATCCTGCAAATACGTCAGTATTTTAGCTACCAATGATTGTGCACAATGATAGCCAATATTGGAAATTATCACCTTTGAGTTGGCTTAAGACCAATTTTCAAAGAGTAGCATGTGCGTTATTTGCTTGTTCCGTTGATTTTCACCTTGGCACATCATTGTCGGTTGATATGCTACATAGCCCTTTGGAATGTTGAAATACTTGTCACTGACACTGAAGATCAATTTCCTTATCAAGGTCATACACTAGAAATATATACGATGGTGAAGTGTTTACTATAGAATAAAGTTTGTACATATCATACATGTGATGGTTGGGTATGGGAATGGTACGACATCCGGGAAGATCCAGGTTAGAATAGGTCTTCAGCATTCGATACCTGTCGTAGGAGGCAACTGACGAGATTGGGTGTTCAAGCTCGCTAACGTGCATGCCATCTCATCTAAACGTACATCGATGACCGATGGATTGTCTGGTCCAGACACGATTATTTAAAGACCGCCGTCATATTGCTTGAACGTTACTGAGTGCGGGGTTAAACAACAAACAAGAAACCCAAAATGGTAAGGTTTTGAGCGTTCTTCACTTATGGTCACGGTCCTGAGGCAGATCGCAAATGGAATTAACTTATGTTCCATAATATGTTAGCTAGAGGCAAGGTTCAAACTAAAGGTATTGGTGTCACACCGTTAGTCTGAATGGTATGTGGGCGGGGACTAATAGAAATTACTGAGAGGGGTTGCTCCTTTTTTACAAGTACTTGCAAAATCTTTTGTAGGTTTATTAAGTCTTAGGCATATGTTATTGGAACACATTGTATGGAAAGTATGACATATAAAACTCATCAAACATATGAATGTCTCCAAATTTGGAAGTACAATTGCTATTCTTAGTTTGAAGCAAGTGGCATTCTGTGTAAAGTCGTCATGATTCAAAGAGCGCCATACGGCACAGAAGCTGTTTGATCAAAGTTATAGCATTCAAGGCCTCAGTAAAGGTTTCCAAACGATTTGTGGTCGATACGTGGAGGATGTTTCCGTATTTTAGGTTCAGGTGAACAATTGACATGCCTTTGCATATGTTTTATGACGGGTGCAACTGGTAGTGCAGGAGACGATCACCTTTTCGCGAACACCTGGCAACATCACTGACAGTGATTCATGAACACATGTTCAAGATATAGTCGGAATGGTACAATCGACAATGCTTTTGAGCGAGTTAGTGAGTATGGTTTGACTCCGTTTTTAGCAATTTCACGGCGGGGGACACAAGAAATGGGCTTCACACATTGTACCCATGTCGGGAATCGAACCCGGGACTTCGGCGTGACGAGCGAACGCTTTAACCACTAGGCTACCCGGCCGCACCCCTTTTGTATGAGACTCTTTATGAATATGGAAAGGTTTATGTTGCTTTTATTCTTAGAGGTATTTTTGTAATGGAATCAGTGAACGTACCGGTTAGAATAGGTCTTCCTCAGCCCATGCTTGTTGTAAAATGTGACTATGCTGGTCCTGAGGGGCGACTAATGGGATCAAGGATCAAGGGGTCAGGATCGGTGACTTGGTTGAAGATGCATGTTATCGTATCCAAATTGCTTGGATCGATGCTCATGATATCATTCACTGAATTTTCTGGTCCAGACTCGATTATTTACATATCTGGAATAGCTGGAATATTACAAAGCGTGGCATTAAGCAGCAAACAAACGAACGAACAAATTGTACCAGGAGGTTCAAAGTTATCTTCCAATAATCGCAGGTACTTCAAATACAAATCGGCACAGTACATATATCATCTTTACTTTGAATGTTAAGAGTTGGAATGAGCTATAATCACAGTATAAAATGATTGTTTTCGTATTTCAGGTGCATTTGTCATCTATCCTAAATGTATGCATAGGATGTTGTCAAGAGAGTACCCAAAGATTCTGTCAGTACTTGAAGCAACGTATCGACTTGGAGCATTTATCTACGTCGGATCGTCTTTGCAATGTCTGTTTCTTGGAAATCAACAATCTTTTAACAAAATCCACACTAACTTGATATGCGACATGTGCATTTTTCCAAAGAACAAGCCAGTCACCTTATTCACTGTTGCACGAGACAACATAGTGCAGTATCAACTCAACAGGTACAATTTACAAATGAGAAATAACTTGGAAGCATGTATAGACGGGGGAAGAGTTGGCTTCAAAGCCTTAGCTGGAGTTGTAACGCCTGAAGACTTTATAATCGGAGGAAAATTTGAGCGCCTAATTGCTGAGCAACAATCGGTGACGAAAATTCTTACAGAGACCCAGATGATTTCGTCTGTTGACACCTTTCTACAGAAGCAAGCAGCCTGCAAGTTCATACAACGGTTTCGTGCAATTCCTGAAGAAACCGTATATCTAGTTCACGACCTATTTGAAGACTTTATTGAACTCATGGAAGACACCGAAAAAACAATTGTGTATTCCAAATGGTCAGGAAATACAATGTCTCTAATTTGTGAACTAGCTTACAGGTTAGCTTTGATTGGCCACACATCCCTCCATTCGAAAACAGATGTGAAGGCAGAATTTGAAGAACTAAGGTATGGTTTTGATTTATAATTGTCTTCACTTAAAACTTGTGAATATGGTGTAGTTCAAGTTCATGCATTCAATACGCTCTTGAAATTACGTGTTCATAATTTCTTGGGTATTGTCGACATACCATTAGTGACTAGACAGGTGGTTTCATGACAAGCAAAAACGTCAGCAGCCCAGCCCCCACTTTTTCCTGATGGCCCCAAAACGTTTCACATGGTCATTCCATGTTAAAAAGGGTCCACCAGAAACGCACCAAATCATGTGACAACTGACCTCACCCACGTTTATCACTATTTTCATCGATGATCCCAAATGTTGTCTAAACCAGTACAACATGAAAGTCCTACGTAGGCTTAATGTAACACTGTAGCATACCCCAGCACACATGACAAGTACAGAAGAAAGTGCTTAAACAATATTGCTCCTTGGAAAATATTTTGTATAAGCATGCATAAAAACCAAGAACTTCATGCAATGAAACTACTTAAGTTATTTCATGAGTGAAAGACCTTCCATGGGACCTTCACATTGACATAACCGTAACATATGACACTTTGGTTAAAAACAGCTCACACAAGGGTTGAATTGTTTGAGTGAAACGGAAGGAAGGTCATTGTAGTCAGGATATTGAGTAAATCATGTAGCCAAATCATTTAAGTTTGCAAGGACGTGATGTGATTTTCAAATGCACCATCACTGTCAAATTAAGAAAGTAACATTGTAATAGATGTTACTGTGCACACAAACATACTGACTACATATCACATGAACATCTTTCGTTATATTAGATGGGATGTAGTTTTGTTAAGGTAAGCTAGGCAACACACCAATTCTTGGAAATGTCATTTCAAAATTATGCCTATGTCTTCAGGAAAGCAGAAAACATTTCCATATCGATCACTTATGACAAGAGTGTCACTGATGAGAACTTGCAAGAAGACGACGTATCCTTGTCATCGTGGAAAGGTTGTACGATTATATTTCGAACGGGTAAGTGACTTTCACTTTCTAATAATTATGTAGAATCTAAATAATAAAACGGAAAGAATAGAGATAGGCTAGGGGAGATGGGTATATCATGTAGCCAGACCACGGATGTTTACAAATTAGGGTCCTGGGAAAAAACGGACCAGGGGATCGTGAAGCATGTCTGCCGAATCTGACAACAACATAGGCAAAATGGTAGACAGGCCGCCAAAACAGAGGTCACAAGATCGCCAAAAAATGTTTCTCGCTTGTAAAAACTCCATCAGGCAGTAGACACCCGTGTCGGCACACAATCGGACCCTATCATCAGGAAGCTCATAATCGTTTGTTCATTTGATCAAGGCTTTGTGTACATCACACGACCCTGTCGGAATTCCGGGTTAAAATAGGTCTCCAGCTTGTTGGATCGGGTGGTCAGGCATGATGACTAGGTTGATGGTGTGACATTGTTCAATCTCATAATTCTATCTAACTTTTTTCTTTGTTTTCTGTGATAACAACTGGTTCTTCAGGAGGATTCTAAGACGAAGTCTGAGTCTGCCTAAACACTATCGGGTGGTGATGCAGACTGACCGTCAGATATACCGATGTTAGAGATAGACGCAGAAGTGACCCATGTCGGTTTGACACTGAACAGATGAAGTGGTTTTAACAGGCTTTGCCACAGCAGCAGAGTAGTTCATAGTTGAAGGAGATCTTGACTGACTGACAAGCTTCCTAGCATCTGCAAAAGATGGGTTTTTTTTACAAATTGGTTTCAGAATTTGCGTTTCTGGTTGATACACTGGGCAGGATTTGGAAGAGGCCATGTGGGCCTCACAGTTGCTACACTTTAGATCTCGACTACAGTCTGTACTGTCATGGTTGCCAGCACAACGACTACAAATGATAGAGAGTGTACAAGTTTTTGAACCATGTCCAGACTTTTGAAACTTATAGCACCAAAGTGGATTGGGGACATACACCTCCACTCCGATGTTGACATAACCAGCTCTAGTTGAGGTCGGAACCGTTTGACGGTCCAAAGTGAACAGATATGTGTCCGTGTTAACGATTTTTTTACTTTTCATCCTTTTGGGTGAAACGTTTGACTGACTGCACTCCTTGAATTTGAAGTTCTGAAACAATTTCAGCTTCTGATATATCCCCCATTGAACGTGTCCTGTCACGGACAATACCACGACAAGAGTTGAGAGTCCGGTGAGCAGAATCAACAACCTTCACATTAGCAAACTGGGTGATTGATAATAAATTGAAAGATAGCTGCTTTCGCACACATTCTACCAAAAGAGATCCACTGCTCTGCCGTGTCACGTATTTTTACATCCCCGCAATAGCCATGGACAGCTTTAGATATAGCGAAAGGGTTCAATTTGATGGGTTCATGATCTGCAGCTTCAATCACAAGGAATTGAGCCCAGCAATCAACATGTGTTTCAGTCTCATCAGACGAACTTGTATCTAAATGTCTTCGTTTAGAACCAGAGTGATTTTGAGCCATGGTGAAAGAAAATATTTCAACAACCCTGCTCCGCACCCACCATGGAGTGTCAACAAGGACAGTGTTAAATTCATCGGATGTCCATGATGTAAATACCAGGGATACGGGGCTGTTATACGCCAGTGAATATGACACAAATAGCAATATTTGTATACCAAATTAAATGCCCTACTGGTTCTGGCCATGACAAGAAAATGGATACATATTGAATTTGGAGGTCAACAACACCAGATTGGCCCATGAGCCACCGCCTTCTGGCTTTGGACACAAGGCAAAAATTTATATCATAACATTTTCATGAACAACATTCAAATACAGCAATCAACTAATGCAGAAGAATTTCAACATGAATGTTTTCCATACACCGGCCATGGCGTGACCAGCCGATTGATAGAACCGGGCCCATTCTACCACCCGTCTAGGTGAAGTCAAGGTCAAAGTGGTGTGTTGGGCAAAAGGAACACTGTTCCTGGTTCCAGTGCCCTCAACCAACAGACTCCCTTCCTCCACCGATGCGGGCGCAACCCAAGGCAAACAAGTTGCCCAATTTTGTCGCCTCTTACAACAATCAATGAGGTGCTGAGGACACATTCTTCCCCGGGTCCACACGGGGGAGGCTGTTCTGACATGACCAGTAATGGGATGTCCTCCGATCTTTGTTTAGCGGCAGCGAGAACTTAGATCTGATTTTAATGAGATTGGACATTGTTTAGTTTGTTGTCTAACGCCTCACTCAGCACTAGTCAAGCTATATAACGGCAGTCTGTATGTAGTCGAGTATAAATACAAGCAGAGCATCGTCCATCATATCAAGATTTGTTTCTTAATTTTGCTATTAAGAAAGTATGATATGCAACAAAATATATGTGAGTGAGCTAAACTTTAACGCCACATCGGCAATGTCGTAATCTGAATAAATTATACATTAATGATAAATACACTTAGACTGTGTTAAACGTGTCGCCGATGGATTATATTATCATATCTTTTCAAACGATTGTTAGACAGTACTAAAATGGACTATATCGCCAGCAGCCAAAGGCAGGTCACCATTATATAAAGACAAATGCAAAATGAATGTAGGAGATGTTAGTAAAACTGCATTGATAATGTGATTTCCACTTGTCGAATGTGAGAGAAACATTGCAATAACTATAATGCATTGGTTAATGAATGTGGTCGACGAGGTACATAATTAGCAAAATACTCACTGATTTACGTCTTTAGTAGAGTAGAGTAAAAAGAAATTTGCAACCTGATTTGTGGAAGTGATAACTTTGACGCTGCTTGGTGTGTAGCAAATCTATTTATTACCGTCAGAAATGAAAGCTTTTGGAACACGTTTCAATTGTTGAATATGGTCAGTAGGAATACAAAGAGACATAGCAGTGAAATGAAGTAAAAGGGGTCCCTACAGGAAAGGTACAGAAAACACAAGTCTGCTCAGGGCGATGGTTAGACCTGCAGCCTGTAGTCGGCAGCCTACAGTCCTCTCTGGTGCAAGTGGGGATTCTTTGCCATCTGTGATATTCTTTGCCATCTGTGATACCTGCTGATAGCGGTCTCTGAGAAGAGACACAGCGATGAAGGGCCCTGAGCAGGGTGTGGTATTTTGTTGTTGTCCGGATCTGGAACTGTCGAGAACGCTGTTAGTTTGTCGTTATCTTACTGATATGGTCGCAGTTAAGTCGCCTGGAAAATCATGAGCTGACAATCCTGTTTGCAAGATCCCTTTTGCCCGCCCCCATTCACCTGCGGTCAAACTATGCATTGTTTCTCCATTGACAGTAGAGCAGCCTGTCTGACTGAAAGACATACTGATTCAGAACCATTTTGAACGTATCTTATTCTTGAATTCCTGCACAATGTATTGGTGTCAAATGTCATACTGCCAGATACCAATGTAGAACAGGTCGCCTACAATCATTTCCACTTGCATGGTGCATTAAAACATCTTTGGTACGTTATGGTTACTTTAGACAACATAATGCATACGGAGACTTTCTTTTGCCTTTCAGTATTGTTAACTTTCGACGAGGATGGTTCATGTCACACAGAATATACAATGGGTTTAGATGAAGAATTCATGTGTTAAAAATTTAGTAGTGTAATTTTTTTCAGGGATTGCAGCTGCTCGAAGAACCTTGGCATCAGCTGTTGTAAACCGCAGTGCAAAGATAGGGGATGAAGAAAGACGCAACAGACTGTTGGACCTTGTTTGTTTGAACTTCAAAACGTTGGAGAAACAATTGGAAAACTTCCTGAGTCGTGCTGAAGCTAAATCGCAGGTAGCAGAACTTGAATCATTAACTACATCTCTAAAAGACAGAATGACGGAGATTGTCAGTGTAAACGAGCAACAGGCGTATCACATGCAGAGTAAGTATATGTTTACAGATGTTGATTGATGAGTCAATTCAATTCAATCTGTGTCTTATTACGCATTACGTAATGCGTTTGACATATTTAGGCAGCCATTTACTGCTCTTTGGCATATTTATGCTTAGAAACTGGTTGATATAAGGAGGCTTTATGTTGCGGTCATCTGTCACTCGTTCATTTGTCTATGAAGTATAAACATGTTCATTGTCGCTTCAGGCATTGTAGTAAATTTAAAAAAAAGGTTAAAAACACATTACATGATGAAATTGCCAAGACATTAGATCTCAACAGGGAAATTCTGTCAACATCAGTCTATTCTTTACGCATCTATCATTTTGACAGCACCATGTGTTGCAGCTCATGTGCCTAGGTCACTGACAACGAAGACTGGGAAGACACAGTAGGTATACATTTTACTTTAGGTATATTACCAGTCAGTGAGACCCGTGAGGATCCGGGTTAGAACAGTTCTTCAACAACCCATGCTTACCGTAAGAGGCAACTATGCTTGTCGTAAAAGGCGACTAACGGGATTGGGTTGTCAGGCTCGGTGACTTGGTTGATCCATGTCATCATATACCAATTGCGTAGATTGATGCTCATGACGTCAGATTCAGTTTAAGTCTGCACTCAGCAAACAAGCAAACAAGTGAGTTATCTGAACTGACCCGATACTAGGTAAGTCCGTAAACGTATATATTTAATGAAAATGGTCAATCATTTTTTTATTCGAAATGTCTACATCCAGAACACTTTTTGTTCAGCACTTTTCCTCAATATTGTTATTTATCTAAAACCCTACTTATGTTGCTACTAGTGAACCTATAACATTACTTAGCAATCAATAATCTGGCTGGGCATTCATAAATCACTCTAATTATCATACAGTAAAATATAATGCTATGATACACCTTTAGGGCATTGAAGATTTTTAGTATTACTGTTTAAAGTTCAGGATCACAGCCAGAATAATTCCACCCTTATGTTCAAGCATGAAAGTTCATGTAGCTATCCTTTTTCACATTAGTGCTATTGGGTTTTCCCTCTCAAAGTGAACTCGGCTTCAAAAGAGGCTATTACCAAAATGTAACACAAAACAATTTAACTTCTGTACTTCATCCCGATTGCACTTGAACTAACCCGAATACCGTGGGTAATGCAATGGAGTGGTTAAGATAAGGAGAAAGAGGAAAGCTTCTTTGTTAAGTATTTTCACTTCATACAATGTGGCCATACACATGTAATTGCAATGCCTTTGCTCTCGATGATAAATAGTTGTTGAAAGTTATTCCTAAAACTGGTATTCAAGAAAATAAATATGCAATAAATTGATGTATGTGTTTGTTTCTTCATGATGCACGTATGAATGATCCAATGATGTGGCATCAATTAAATTGCCTAGAATGAGTAAAATGTTTTTTTTTGCCTCTGCTGTAGCTTTGAAGATGGTACAGTGCAATATGATTCTGACATCGATTTTGGGGCACCACAACGCAGTAATGAAGTGTTTCTGGAGGAAATAAAAGAAACACGGAAAGAGCAAGATCCTGCTGAAGATTTGGATCATATGATACCTCGGCACAACACAGATCTGGAAGAGGCAACGGGCAAATCATCTGCTCAACAAAGTAAGCAAACTTTGAATGAGTCAGATAATACTATATTTGGTGTACATAATAACAATTACATCAATAGATGGCTGAGTATGCACAGTTTACCAGTTAACAGTAGAGACCTGGAAAAAGGTTCACGCATCACGAAAGAAGACTCCCAAACACCCGGCAGAGATCCAACCTTTTCAAATACGTTAGAACATACTGCTTCAGACTCAAACCAAAACGGAATGGCTGCGAATTATCGGGTCGCCCAGCATCAAGACGAACAACAGGCAAGTAGACAACAACCCTGTCTTCGACAACCAAGAAAACATTCAAAGACCACGCCCCAAAGGGAACAAAGGTACACAGGAGAAAAACCATTCCCTCAACAAAGCAAACATCCCACAACACAGATGGTAACAAGACCCACTACAGGCCGTCCCTCTTCTCAGGACATTGCACTTACTAGGGTTAGTTCAGACACCACACGCCAAGATCAACGTCTGTTTGGTTTAGAACAACCATTCCCTCAACAAAGCAGAAATCCCCCCAAACGGAATGAAACAACTCCCACTACAGGCCGACCCTCTTCTCAGGACATTGCACTTACAAGGGCTAGTTCAGACACCACACACCATGATCAACGTCTGACTGGTTTAGAACAACCATTCCATCAACAAAGCAGAAATCCTACAACACAGAAGGAGACAAGATCCACTACAGGCCGACCCTCTTCTCAGGACATTGCACTTACTAGGGCTAGTTCAGACACCACACGCCAAGATCAACGTCTGACTGGTTTAGAACAACCATTCCATCAACAAAGCAGAAATCCTGCCTCACAGAAGGAAACAAGATCCACTACAGGCCGACCCTCTTCTCAGGACATTGCACTTACTAGGGCTAGTTCAGACACCACACGCCAAGATCAACGCCTGACTGGTTTAGAACAACCATTCCCTCAACAAAGCAGAAATCCTGCCACACAGAAGGAAACAAGATCCACTACAGGCCGACCCTCTTCTCAGGACATTGCACTTACTAGGGCTAGTTCAGACACCACACGCCAAGATCAACGCCTGACTGGTTTAGAACAACCATTCACTCAACAAAGCAGAAATCCTACAACACAGAAGGAAACAACTCCCACTACAGACCGACCCTCTTCTCAGGACATTGCACTTACTAGGGCTAGTTCAGACACCACACACCATGATCAACGTCTGACTGGTTTAGAACAACCATTCCCTCAACAAAGCAGAAATCCTGCCTCACAGAAGGAAACAAGATCCACTACAGGCCGACCCTCTTCTCGGAGAAATCCACTTACAAGGGCTAGTTCAGACACCACACACCATGATCAACGTCTGTTTGATTTAGAACAACCATTCCCTCAACAAAGCAGAAATCCTACAACACAGAAGGAAACAAGATCCACTACAGGCCGACCCTCTTCTCAGGACATTGCACTTACAAGGGCTAGTTCAGACACCACACACCATGATCAACGTCTGTTTGATTCAGAACAACCATTCCCTCAACAAAGCAGAAATCCTACAACACAGAAGGAAACAAGACCCCCTACAGACCGACCCTCTTCTCGGAGAAATCCACTTACTCGGGGTAGTTCAGACACCACACACCAAGATGAACGTCTGACTGGTTTAGAACAACCATTCCCTCAACAAAGCAGAAATCCTACAACACAGAAGGAAACAAGACCCACTACAGGCCGACCCTCTTCTCAGGACATTGCACTTACTAGGGCTAGTTCAGACACCACACACCATGATCAACGTCTGACTGGTTTAGAACAACCATTCACTCAACAAAGCAGAAATCCTGCCTCACAGAAGGAAACAAGATCCACTACAGGCCGACCCTCTTCTCGGAGAAATCCACTTACAAGGGCTAGTTCAGACACCACACACCATGATCAACGTCTGTTTGATTTAGAACAACCATTCCCTCAACAAAGCATTCCTGGTAAAGGTTCACATTTGGAACCAACATCAAAACATGGTTTTCATCAAAGGGGTGAATTACGCTTCACTTATCATGGGACACCAAGAGACAGAAGATCACTGCAATCAAATTATGATCACATGTTTAAGTCTACTGACGTCACAACACACTTATCAAGAGCCAAAAGCCAACTCAACATAAACAAGGCACCCATTGACAAGGACATCGTCACAGATAAAGTTGTCAAAGCGCCAAAAGTCACTTTGATATCAGTAAGGCCGCTGAGGGACAGAAGGGAAAACCTCCGAATAATTCCCAAATACATTGTGAAAAGAAGGAGTATAGCTTTGACGGATACTAATAATTGACCATATTGGTTAACGTTGTGTAAGAACCAACAAATATGCGGATCAAGTGGACAGATTGTGTTGACTGAGTTATACCCTACCCTGCAGTCTGCAAAATAATCGAGTCTGGACCAGACAATCCAGTGATTGATATCATGGGCATCGATCCACGCAATTGGGATCGATGACATGCATCAATCAAGTCAGCGAGCCTGAACCCCCTATCCCGTTAGTCGTCTGTTACGACAAGCATAGTCGCCTTTTACGGCAAGCATAGTCACCTTTTAAGGAAAGCATGGGTTGCTGAAGACCTATTCTACTCCGGATCTTCACGTGTTTACAACGATGTCGTATTGACCATAGTAGATATACCCACGAATATTTAATGAATAGTGAGGATCCTCAATTTTGTATCCCTTGTATGTCCTGCTTGACTGTTGATTTTTCCCTCACAAGGAATAAATATTCCTGACCTCAGACACACCAATAGAAGATCCTGGTCATCGTCCACGGTCACATAATGCACGTGCAGGCAAAACGTTCTTCGTTTTTAAACTCATCGGTATTTCAGACAGATAGTCTGCATATCGACAGAACGCATAATGTGTACATTAATTTAATATCATATTATATTCACTGATGCAAAGAGGAAAAAAGAATTCAAAAAGAGAAACAGGTCGAACTTAACAACCAGTGATATGTACAGCTGAGAATGTTATTCTCTGGCGTTACGTTTTATATTTAGCTATGGTGTATATACCCTCGGTTAAACACGGCTGGCTGTGTGCCATATGAATGTTAATAGAGCTGAGTACTTTACCATTCTCTAAGATGTCTTCCCCTTTGATACCACTGTACTGATGAAGCTGAAATATGGCATGCAGCTTCCTTCCTATGAACACATTATCTTGATCAAAACAATGTCATGTTATTGTAATCTATCATAAGGGTTAGTTTTGATAAACACTGAGCTTAAATCTTTTGCGATTGTAATGATTATAAGACGATCCAAGTTTGTTCAAGGCACCACTATTTCTACATTGATGTCATAAACGATGGTGCAAAATTAATCAATGTAGATGTTTGTAATAAGTGTAAATGTGTTATAAAATTCTTATTCATAAGTCAGCTTGCGGGTGAGCTTTACAGACTTGTGGCTCTGTTTTTCAGCCGTGTGTCACTATTGCGTCATAGAATTGACATATCACTCACACGCGTTGTTGGGCTCAACAAAGATGTTCCGTTTTTTGCAATATTATAAATGCTTATCATTATTTACTAAAATCCTAAATGTTCCTTATTTCTCTCAAGACGTATATGTTCAATGTAAATATCATTTCCTCTTCATCCCATTTGATCAATGAAGCTGAAACTTCACACGCTCCCAATCAACTGTAATACAGCTACTTTTTGTGTATATATATTTACAATGTGCATACAAATTTCCATAAATTATAAGCATAAAAGAATAGAAAGTTAGAAGTTAAAAGTAAAGTAAACCCTATCGTCCAGCACGGATGGCGCACTGACGTCAGACAATAAAAGGAATAATGTACTCTTAAATAATTAAGTGTCACAGCTTGACCTCTCCGTCCTTGGTGACAGTGTCCGTTATTTGTAATTGAGGATTGCTGATTGACGCCCCAAGCGACATGCCACCTGTCATGCATGTTAAGTCTCAGCTTCATTATAGATAGATAAGCATAAATATCAGTCAGGTAAAATCAATTTATTCATGTCCATTCAAATGAAATTGTATTATATTCAATGCTTATATTGTCCAATCGGAATGTTGTACTTATATTGTAAATACATTGACTACTATGTTAAAAATTGTACTGGTAAGAAGAAGAGACATGGCCGGAGTTGCGGTCGACGCCTACCACTCTCCTTGTAATAAAATACACTACTTACAATTATGTCTTATGTCAGGAGACGACACCCGTCCTCTATATGTTCAAGAGATTAAAATCCGATTTTCAGTATTGCCGCCATGACCACGAAACCACTTTCGTACAGAATATAAGTTAGTAGTGTTGCTAAGAATATATGTTCATTTTTTGTGACATTTTACATTTTAAATCTTTTCACTTCGATAATACTGAAACTTGAAACTTGTTATCGCCACTACAGGGTCATTTTTAAAAACAAAATGTTTCTCGGCGTATGTGTAGTTAGCACTGGAGCTCAAGATACGTAGTATATATTTTTCGAAATTTTAAAGTTACAACTTTTTTTACCATGCTCTGAAATTTCTTGAAATTCACATTTTCTCTGAAGGTTCGGTGCCTCGGTTTATAGAGTGCCATCAGATCCCAATTGCGGTAGATTGCTGCTCAAGATGTCAATCTCTGGATTGTCTAGTTCAGATTCGTTTATTTAAAGACTGCCGTCATATATCTGCATTAAACAATAAACAAACAAATCCTTTGAAATTGCTGAACTTTGGCTTGTATGTTTCTTCATAAGATCACATCATATTTTCTTCAACTTATGAGATTGTATTGTTACTGTTTTATGCAGAAAATATTTCAATATCAATGCTGAGAACAACTACTTTTTACTTGTCTTTATTGATATTTAAAGTTGTTGACTACATATCCAGGTGAGATACAGTGCTGTGTCACTATTGTTTACAGGTTATACATATATATATATATATATATTTTAATAAAACATTGTAAATTAAAAGTGTTTTGTTTTATCATTCAACTAGCATATGGGAGCTTGATCAGAGTACATTCCAAGTGGAAATGCCAGCGTTCTGAACTGGTCCCGGGGCCTGTTCTTGGAAACCAATATAAATAGTATGTAAATATATTGAAAACCAACTGAACCATGTTCGTACAGATGTGATTTTTGCAACGTAGCACTAAGTCATTTCCAAAACTGGGTTATCTGGTTTTACTATCTTTTGATTTGTCACGGCAAAACCATACCTATTTGTCCTTATTTTTGAATATGCGTTTATTTACTGTACTATGTTTCGAAGTTTGGCGTGTGAAGTATGGCGTGTGCCCCAACCTTAGAGTGAGTGAGTGAGATGGGCTTTACGCCGATTTTAACAGTATTCCAGTTATATAACGGCGTGTCAGTGTAATGTGGGGGGAATGTGATGCAGGTCTCAGACGTTAGCCACTTCGGTGAAACCCACGAGCACGGGTATGGTGCTGACAAACCTAGAAACATAATTGGGACGAACTGGAATTCGAACCCATAATCAAGGGACGCAACTCTGCACAGCGAGTCGCATTTACTTTAGAGCATTAACCCTCAAACTATTGAATATTGTAGCTTAAAACTATATGTCTGCAAAGCAAAAGTATTGTCAGTATATTTTTCTGAGTGGGGTATTCGTGCTGAACTGTGGCATTGTATCCCAGTGGGCTAGCACTACAAAATCGGCATCAGTACGGACTAGTACAAGCAGCCATACACACAGACACGGGCATGCAATACTCCCCATCTTAACTCACCTCGACTGCAATGCTGCTTCATGAGAATCAGAATCTGTACATGAATGTTTTTGGTTTTTTTGTATTTGCAAACACATCATAGTAACAACTTGAACTAATGCATCAAAAAAGGAGGGGTGGGCATCTGTATTTATAAGTAAAAACACATTCTAGTTTCTATTTCTTATTATTGTGATTTGTTTGTAGTCCTCAATATTTATGCAGACTATTGTTTAACAAACATGCTGAAAGCACTTTTAGACATTTAAACTGTTGACAACATACCCCCGGAGCCATAGAACATAGAGACTGGAGGAATGCAGACACACATTATCAGTTCGCTCCTAATGGCGCTGGACTTGCCGACACACACATTATTTCCTGCCTTTGTGGTATCTGCACAGAAACAGCAGAATTGTTTGTATTTTATTTGTAATAGACTGCTCAGTATGGGATATAGAAAGCGGTATTGAATGATCAGTCAAAGAGGTCGGGCCTTTCATAGCATTAATGCTTGTGCACATACAGTGTCAGAAGTCTTTTCGACCCGTGAAGATCCGGGGTAGAATAGGTCTTCAGCAACCCATGCTTGCCATAAACGTTGACTATGCTTGTCGTAAGAGGCGACTAACGGGATTGGATGGTCAGGCTCGCCTACTTGGTTGATGCAGGTCATCGATCCCAATTGCGTGTATCGATGCTCATGATATCAATCACTGGGTTGTCGGGTCCAGATTCGATTATTTTACAGACCGCCGTCATATAGCTGGAATATTGCTGTGTGCGGCGTTAAACAACACACAAACAACCAACCAGAAGTCTTTTCTCCCGACGTACATTGGCAGTTTCTCACACACCCGGGGATTAATGTGATTAGATACAACTAAGTGCAAACTTGTAGAACACATGTATTAATAGCTATTGAAGTTTGTGGGGGTGGGGTGAAAAAACAACAAAGGGTATGAATCACACGAGTTTACAATCGCATTTCCATGAGATATTCACCACCAGCAGTGTTTATTCAGCACAAACTGAATATGTGATTTTTTCTTTAATGTTCTATCTGCGTGTGATTTGTGAGCGTTTTAGGGAACTACTTTATTTTAAATTGCATCGTATCCTTGCGAGAGTTTCATGAATGGAGAGTGCTGAGGTGATAATCTCGAGACGACAGGCTTACCTTAGTTTCATGTAATGGGGACCTGGCTGAAAGAACCCCGAGGTACAGAGCACGGTGTCAAGGGAGTCAGTTCGCAACATGCTCCATTTTTGCCGAGGTGCCGACCGTACGTTTTGTTTGTTTATTTGTTGTTTAACGCCATACTCAGCAATATTCCAGTTATATGACGGCGGTCTGTAAATAATCGAGTCTGGACCAGGCAATCCAGTGATCGACATAATGAGCATCGATCCACGCATTAGGGATACGATGAAATGCATCAACCAAGTCAGCGAGCCTGACCACCCGATCCCCTTAGTCGCCTCTTACGACAAGCATATATAGTCGCCTTTTACGGCAAGCATGGGTTCTACCCCGGATCTTCACGGGCCTAGGGGGTTCAAGGAAGACCAGACACAAGCTACGGTTGTGAGTCTGTATTACAGATAAACGACCAATTTATATCACATACCATTTCAATGACAAAAGAAGTAATCCTAATAATATTCCTTAGAAAACATACGCAACAAATGAAACTATACAGAAATAATGACATTGTCGATTGAATCAACCATCCACGAACGATTACTCCTTGATAATACAAACACAAGGCAAATACTTCACACAAACGCATTCGTTGCGATGAACGTTAAACACATTGGATACTAAAAATAGAGAGCTATTTTTCCAACATAATTGCAATATATAATACACAATAATAAGTTTCGTACCCTGTAGGTGATACTGGGGTGCAGATGTATCACGTCCTCAGGGTGAATATGGTGCTGCTATAAAAAATAAACAAACCACATTCAGAATATCTAAATTTGAATGTGGTATTTAATATATTACTAATGGTTGGTTTGTTTGTTTGTTGTTTAACGCCGCACTCATCAATATTCCAGCTATATGACGGCGGTCTGTAAATAATCAAGTCTGCACCAGACAATCCAGTGATTAATATCAGTAGTATCGATCCACGCAATTGGGATCGATGACATGCATCAACCAAGTCAGCGAGGCTGACCACCCGTTAGTCGCCTTTTACGACAAGCATAGTCACCTTTTACGGCAATCATGGGTTGCTGAAGATCATTCTACCCCGGAATCTTCACGGGTCATATTACTAATGAACTTCATGACGATGATGTATATGACATGTTATGTCATGCCTCTATCATTCGTCCATTCATTCCTTCTTTCTTTCAACAATTATACACCGACAGACATGTTTATTCAGTAAAAGGCCAATGGCCCAAAATACAGACATGTGAGCATGACATTAATGATGAAGTGTATTAAATTTATGCTTAAACGCTTTGCACAAAACACAACTAGGCAAGTACACAATCCAGCAAATATTATATATTTAATTGACGTCAACACCATTACTACTCATCACTTAACATATATACAACACTTAAACATTATACTGCCCTTTAGATTTGTTTATTCCTGAGACGTGCTCTGATTGTTGTGAAGTGCAATGGCTGACGTGCAAGTAGCTTTTAGTATTTTAAAACAAGCCCATCAACACAAACGGCCGCGCAAGACCAGGAACATAAGACAGGCAATGACACAACACAACCTGCCACCCCTTATACCCGTAGTAGACGTGACAAAGATGCAAAAATGAATATATTCAAACGTTTAAAGATGATACTACTAGAGGTAAAACAATAAACAATCACAACTCTTAAAGCAACCTGAAATGACCACAAGCTCTATAGTTGATTATTCAATATTTCCATATTCATACGATTCTGACTATACCATTGGTATGCGTTTATGAATCACAAATAGTTATAATACCAAGGTGTATAGTATTGAAGTGACAATAAAACTTACAAATGGAATTAAATGAATATCCGATTTATTCCTGTACAGTAAAATTTTAATGTTTTTTAAGCTAAAGAAATAAAACAAATGATGACACCAGATAGTATCAAAACGATTTTTCAAGAAACAGACATTCAAACAATGAGCAAAGTTTTGCCAACTGTTCACGGTATAATAATGAATGTGCTGTATTCAAATCAAGCCAAACATATCTTATCTTTATTGATTCGCTTTCAAAAGGAAAATGGTGGGACGCAAATAGTTTTTCAGGTCACATAAACACTTTCGCACAACCCTAACAAGTCCTATACAACCTGCTGTTGATTGACACATGTGAATACCTACATGACAGAACATGATCTGTGATAACACTATGAGTGAGTAAAAAACGTCACAAACCAGTATTTCATTGAAAACCTGTGTGAACGTTTACGTCTTTGTATGAAACACTGTGTCGATATAATATAATAATATATGAAAAACTGTCCCTCTGAAGTCCAGCTTTGGAAACACACTCGCACCTCAATGCTGTTTAAACGTATTCTGTGTAGCTTAACCGCGGTTGTAACGGAGCTTTCAAACATAATGTTGTTGTGGCTCTACTGCTGACACAAATTGTCCGTGAAGAAATAAAGTCACCACCTTCTTTGAAAGACAAGCACGGCCAAAGGAACTGAAACCGTCATGACTAATAGCTTCACCTTCATCTTGATAGCTTTTGTCCTCGGTAAGTTCTTGTGTTTTTAACAACATTAATAGTGCTATGATGGCAGTGTGGGTATATAACACTATGAATAGTGTTATGGTATCGGTGTGTGGTATATAACCGCATGAATAGTGCTATGATATTGGTGCATGGTAGTATTAACCAGTATGAATAGTTCTATGATATCGGTGTATGGTATATAACAGTATGAATAGTTCTATGGTATTGGTGTATGGTATATAACAGTATGAATAGTGCAATGATGTCTGATGTGAGGATCCTACACATTACTTCTGTTCATGTCGCATCTACTGCAATCTTCGGAACAATATGTACTACTATATACAGGGATATGACTTTGATTCAGTATTATATGGACATGCTACAAAATCTACTGATACTAACCTTGCTATTGTACAAACTGTCCATTTGTTTATTGCAAAATCAAAAAGATTTAACATTTAAATATGTCTTCTTTACGATTACATCAATCAAATAGTTTTTTGTATGTGTGATATGCTGGTATGCTGGCACGTAGAGGTATAGGAGTACAAGCATATATGGGTATACTCACATGTACATGGATGCACCTGTTTGTTTATATATCGATATATGTATGTGTGTATTTGTGTGTGATTTCTATATTCGCATCATAATATTTGCAACAGCAGGTACAAATAATAGTACTGCGCATGTCAGCTGAGAGAGAAGACGCGTTGTCCACTAGTTCCTGCAAAAATCGACAAAAACTCTACAATCTTGTCAATAACCTGAAAGTTTTATAACCAAAAGCGATATTTAGTAACTTTTTGCTGAGACGGTGACGGCCATTCTGACTCTAAAATCACAGATTTGATGAAAGATGGTCGATGTATGCCTGGATAGAGAATTCGTTCAAACAGTAATGGCGGCTCCCCATGTCATCCCGACAATCGAGGCCCATGAAGTAAGTGACCGTAAACGCCATAGATCACAAGAGTTAAACTGTAATGAAGAAAGTGTTCCTGTTCAAATGATTAAAGACTCAATTGAACATTCTGAACATCAAGAAATTAGTATCGACTCAACACAATGTGATAGCATGAAAAGTCCGTGCAGGCAAGATGACGGCCAAGCAAGTGTAAACAAACAGTGTGATAATGCCAAGGGTGAAGTTATGCTGTTATTTAAATCATTGTCTAATGATAAGAGAGACATGTTTAAAGCAGTGAACGATATAATTACTCAACTTGACTCTAACCTAGAACGGAAGCTAACTCGGACTTTAGAAGATATCATTGACAGGAAATTGAAGGTCACAATTGAAAGCGAAGTCAGTAAAGTGTGCAGGGAATTTAAAGATGAGATAGAAAAGCTAACCGTTCACCTAAGTGACTTAGAAGATTCTTTCAAGGAGAGTGATGTTGTGCCTAAAAATGAGTGTAAATTTGTGATTAAAAATTTGCCAGAAGATCGGAGGGAGAAAGATAACAGCTCTCTCACCAGAAGCAAGGTTGTGAGTCTTATCAAAGACGGACTTGCCCTCCGCGATGTTACCGTCACGTCCGTCGTACGGAGAGAGAGCAGAAATAAGAAGTACCCGGGTGTGATTGTTGCTACCGTTGGGGACCAGGAACAGCTGTCGCAAGTCATGAAGTCAAAGGCGAAGTTAAAGGACCACAGAACATTCGTTAAAACCTACATCGAAAGGGACCTCCCAATTGAACCGAGGAAAGCTGAAGCAAATATGAGGACTTTGTTAAAAGAAATGGCCAAAGATAAACAATATTTCGTGAGGAATGGCCGTGTGATCAAAATTGATAAAGATAGTCAAAATAAACTTAATTAGGGATGTGCCCAACTCGGCTTTTGGAATGTAGGGGGGTGGTCTTGTAAGGACTCTGAAAATGCTGTTTTTAGATCAAATGTTTTAAATGCTTTTAACCTTGATATATTCTCTGTGCGTGAAACGTTTTTAACTGATGATAATGTTTTGATTTTGCCTAATTATACATGGTTAGATAAAAATCGCTCTAGTCGCCAAATATCAGCCAAAAGAGGGTCAGGTAGTGTGGGTATGTTTGTGAAACACGACTTCCTAAAATTGTGTGATGCAACGGTACTTGATGATTCACACAATGATGTTCTGTGGATTAAATTCAGCTCTAAAATAACGGACTGCAAGTTCTGTGTATGTGTTTGTTATTTGCCGCCTGCTGGGTCAACGCGACCTAGTGACGCAGAGGAGGTCTTTCGCGTGCTGCACGAGCAAACGTGTTCATATCAGAATATAGGCCGACTGTACATGTGTTGTGATTTAAATGCGCGGTGCGGGCAACACCCTGATTTTATTGCCCAAGTTGATCATATCCCGCCTCGCAATGTAAACTGACGTCCAAAAGAAACTTTACCAACTGAAAATATAAATTTCAGACAAAAAATTAAAAAAACTTCGATGAAGTCTATCTAAAACACATAACCTAAATACAACAATAGTGTATGCAGAAAATGTTAATCATCCGTTACATGTTTGCGAGATAACACGCGAAAAAGTGAAAAACACGTGCACCACGGACAACTGCAAATGCACGTGCGGGTAAGGGTATAAAACGATTGCAACCGCAAGTCAGACATCAACAGTGATAAAAAAACAAAACAAATGCCACGACTCACAGTCGAACAACGTGAACGAGCCTTGGGTATGGTACAGATGGGAGCCACCCACGCCCATATTGCACGAACCTTCGGTTGCCGTTACAAACTTGATGTAACGTTACAGACAGACAGGGCGGACCGCTGACAGGCCAAGAACAGGCAGACCCAGGGTGACCACGCCCCATGATGACCGGTACTTGCGTAGCTTGCACCTCCGAAATCGCTTCCTGACAGTGACGTCATCGGCGACAAATGCCTTATGTCACAGGGTTAGTCGACAGACAGTGGCCAGGAGACTCAGGGCTCATAGAATCAGGGCTTTTAGACCATACAGAGGACAGCTATTGACAGCGCAACATCGTCGTCTGCGATTGAGAAGGGCCCGGGCTGTACGACGTTGACAACGACGTGACTGGCGCAGGGTTGTCTTCACTGACGAAAGTCGATTCTGTATGTTTAGGGCTGATGGAAGACAACGTGTTTACCGCCGAAGGGGTGAACGAATAGCGACGTGTTGCGTGCAGAGGTCGTACCATATGGTGGAGGGAGTGTCATGGTGTGTGGGGAGGGATCTGTGGGCAGGAGAGGACACCGCTGGTCACCGTTGACTTGACAGCTCAGCGTTACATGGATAACATTCTTCGTCCAGTTGTCCTACCATTTCTCTAACAGCAGCCACGTGGTGTCATTTATCAGCATGACAACGCTAGAGCCCAGACAGCCAGCATTGTCACTAACATCCTTGCAGCCAACAACGTCAACCTCCTGCCGTGGCCTGCATGTTCACCCCACATGTCCCCCATAGAACACCTCTGGGACTTGATGGATCGTCGTTTTCGACAACGACCAAACTCTCCATCCAGCCAACCGGCAAGAACTGATCTTGGCCCTCAAAGAAGAATGGCGTCAAATCCCACGTGACCTCATCAGACGACTGATGAGTTTTTTGAAGAGTTTTTTGAAGAGTTTTTGCGTGTATTGAGGCATTTGGTGGTCACACACGCTACTAATGACTTGTTTTTGAACGTGAGCGTATTCTCCATGATTCTGAAAGCTCGAGTTTTGTACCACACCCAACTTTGGGGGGCTCTGACGTCATTCTCGGTCGCAGTATGATTGTCTTTTTCAGTGTTGATTATGTTGATATATTGATCTTCTCAATGCACTTTACTTCATGCATGTATGTTTTGTTGGTTTTGAGCAAGAGTGATTTCAAACTCTGGTAAAGTTTCTTTTGGACGTCAGTTTAATTGACGAAACTGAGAACGGACATGGAGATTTATTCACGGAATTCCTAACAAGCAGCAGTATGTGCATGTTGAACGGAGGGCTCGGGTACAATGACTTCACACACGTTTCATACAGAAGCAGGTCTGATGTTGACTATGTTGCTGTACCATATGAACAGTTACCATTCTGCTCAGATGTCTCTGTTACTCTACTGTCAACTGTCATGTCGGACATGGATGTACCTCCGTCTGACTAAGTTCCAGATCACAGTGTTCTCACCTGGACGATTCGCATAGAGACGACCCCGGAACCTCTAGAACTAACTGAACAACTTAAGAAGACTCAAAAGCGGAACGACACTAGAAACATCCCAGAGAACTTTTTAAATGACAACAACGCAGACACTAAAATCCACGAATCTATTTGTGCAATGAACGACAACGACATTGATGCAGCGAATAATATACTTACCTCCCTTGTTCACGATGAAATGGACAGTAAGCTCAAACATAAAGTAATACAGCTTGGGCCCTGTGGACAGAAACGGAAAGGAAAAAGAGATAAAGCATTCTGGAATGACAATCTTCAGAATTTATTTCAACAGGAAAGACTTTGGCTTAAATGTAAAGGCAGTAAGCAGGAGAGAGTAAAACTTTAAGAAGAATTCTGCATTCACCGCAGACATTTTGACAAGAACCTAAAGAAAGCTAAACGCAACTATCATCAGAAGAGAAATGATAACCCAAATCAGTTGTTAGAAGACAGTGATAGAGATTTCTGAAGGGAACTGGGTAAAATAGGAAGTGGTAATGAAAGAAAAACGTTTATACCGATGGAAGTCGTACAACAGGGTGGTTCAGTAGCCAGAGATGTGGAGACTGTGGTAAACACTTGGGAGAGCGAATATAAGCAGTTATACAACCCGACTCAGGAAGAACCTTTTACAAATAGTGTACCCAGCAGATTCTCAACACCCGAAGTTCACCTGTACCTGTACTGAACTCTCCGATAACACGTGAAGAAGTAGTTAACGCCGTTAACCGTGCTAAAGTTGGAAAAGCAATGGGATTAGATAATATACCTGCCTCAGTATTGAAGAACAAAGTATGCATAGAACTTATATTCAGAATCATTACCTACTGTTTTGATAACGGAGAAGTGCCTGGTATATGTAATAAAGGAAAAATAAAACCTATACCAAAACCATCAAAGGACACCGACCCACGTGACCCTTTGAGCTACAGACCTCTCACACTATTGTCTATACCATCTAAGATATATGCCGACGTCATAAACTAAGGACTGTGTAAGTACCTAGAAAACCGTGATATGTTAGTTGATGAACAAAATGGGTTTAGAAAAGGACGCTCCTGTGTGTATCATGTGTATAATGTTTTACTATTGTAAACAACAATAAAAAATAAGAAAAAAGAAACATTTACATGTTTTATTGACTTCCAAAAGGCGTTTGATACCGTTAATAGAGATTTGTTGTGGTTTAAGTTCATTGACTATGGTATATTAGGAAATATATTGCAAGCCATACGCTCCCTTCATAATGACGTCACATGTACAGTTCAAGTTCATCAGTGTGAATCAAATGCCTTTCCTGTGAAGAGTGGAGTAAAACAGGGATGTGTATTATCACCAACACGTTTTGCTATTTACATTAATGACCATGCTAATGAACTTAAAGAAAGTAACTGTGGAATAAAGATAGATGATTCAAATGTAGCTTACTGCTTTATGCCGACGATATCGTCCTCTTAAGTCCTGACGCTAAGAGCCTACAAAATCTCATAGATATCCTCCAAGGAAGGAAGCAGAAGTGGAAACTGCGGGTAAATATTAAGAAGACAAACGTTTTACACTTCAGACCTCGGAATACGGAATACGCACAACGGAAGTTTTCATTGTGGTGACAATGACCTAGATTACGCCGACAGTTACCGTTATCTGGGACTCTGGTTGCACGTGCATTGTGATATGTGGCATGCTGTTAGAGAACTCGTGAAGTCTGTGTCACGTGCCCTTGGATATTTAAGCCACAAGTACTTCTCGTGTGGAGATATGCACTATGACGTATTTACTAAGATGTACGACAACATTGTTCAACCAGTCTTGATGTATTGTTCTGGATTATCGGGGATATGTAAATATCTTTCATTCAAGTCCAACGATAATAACACCTGGCTTCAATCCTTGGAAACTTAACCGAAAATGAGAATATACAGAACATTTAAAACAGCTATTTATACTGAGCCTTATGTCCTCCTTCCCCGTTATAAAAGGTTGGTTTAATCATCTTTAAGATGCGGTTCAATGAAGCTCGAGATTGAATTGGGACGTTATTCTAATCCTCCTGTGCCAGTTAACCAACGTTTTTGTAAAAATTGCCCTGGATGTGTAGAAGATGAAACTCACTTTCTTCTCATCTGCTCACTTTAGGATGATATTCGTGTTACCCACCTTCCACAAGTATTTAACTCCACAAATGGCAACTTACATAATAATATTTAACTTGTATATATTCTAAATGATTATAGTATTATAGTATTATTCAACACATGATAGTATGTGCTACAAAATGGCTGTTCGAAGAAAATCGCACTTCCCATAACACCATATATATTTATACTGCTTTTTATATGTTTAAACTCAATTTGTTTTACTATGTATTATGTATGGGTGGCAGAGATACTTTATAGTGTACTTTTATAATAATGTATATGCTTATAACCTGTATCTCCGATGAGACAAAAATAAACAATTTGTCATTGTCATTGTCATTAATCTAAATTTATTTTTTTATGTAGAGTTTACTCTTATTAATTGTTAAAAGTCCCTTGTAGTTAGAGTAGGGAGGTTTAACCTGTTCACCAATCCCATTCCTTTTTTGGAAAATAATATTGTTTAAATCCTATCCATACACAATTTCTGCATGGATTGGGATTGATTTGTGTAAATTGATTATTAAAAGGTTTTATAGGTGTTCAGACAACTAGGCCCATTTACACCTTGCCTATAATAAAGGTTTGCTAAGTAACGAGATAGTTCATAGAGTAGTAAAACTGCAAGACGCTTTAAAATCACCACACACTACTTTAAAAATGGAGACTGATCATGAGCATCGATCCACGCAAATGCATCAACCAAGTCAGCGAGCCTGACCACCCGATCCCGTTTGACGCCTTTTACGACAAGCATAGTCGTCTTTTACGACAAGCATGGGTTGCTGAAGACCTATTCTCTCCCGGATCTTCACGGGCAGTAGAGCCATGTTTTTCCTCTTAGCACCCAGCACCATTTTCAAGACCGTTGAACCGTTTACGCGCTGAAGGTATTCGTGCTAGACGACCAGTTCGAGAATGTCAGTTTGACAGACCTGCATCGTCGGCTGCGACGCCAAAAGCGTCAAGGTCACAAACTGTGGGAATAACTGCCAAGGAGACAAGTTTAGTTTTTTGATGAGTCCAATTTTGTTTCTACACTGGTAGAACAGACCTGGTGAAGGTTCAAGGGAATTTCAAGGCACAATAATACACGCATGAGATTCTTCGGCCTCACGTCCGTCCCATTATGCAACACGCGAACGTCATTTTCGAAAAAGACAACATCCAGGTCCAGCCATGCCAGCAACAACCACAGAACCTCCCGACAGTTGCCACAAGCATTGAAGGAAGAGTAAGTGAACATTGCCCAGGCCAGTCCATGGGACAACAATGCCAGTTAGTGTTGGACTCTAATGGTGGCCATACAAGATATTGAGCACAGATGAACTTAACCTTGGAAATCTACTGTTCCATGTGTGTCAACTGGAACCGGGGTCAATGAGAATGATGTGTGCAAATTTTGAACAATCGATTACCATGTGTTGAATATTTATGATATATAAAATATACAATATAAAATCAGTTTTGAAATCATTTCTCCGTTTTGCAGAGTATATTATACTGTCCATTGTCGACAGGTGTTTCGGTACTGTTATTGTGCATCTTGTGATTGACAAGACATGACAGAAGAACTGCCGATGTGGCTCAATTTTTTTATCAACTATCTTTGTTTGATGATTGAATATTCTAGCATATGCCAGATGTGAGAGAAACATGTATGATTCTGGGTTTATGAAGTGTATTTGTTTCTGTCATAATGGGTATATGTCCCAGATTTGATGAGGTAGTTTTACTGATTGTGTTTGTTGTCTTATCAAAACAACGTCATTTCAAGTTCACCTATCTTACATTAGAGTAGACGATTTCATGCATTGTGCGCGGTTCATTGGTATGTAGGTTTAGGGGGCTATGTGCATAAGGAAGGTGCTGCGGTGAGTTTATTTTCACTTTGCCAGCAGGTCGAGGGGAATCATAACCAAAGGTTGCGTAATTTGAACGCTATAGTCAGTTCCACACTTGATTTTAACTCCGGGTGAGGCCATTCAGCATGGCGGGACTAACTGGCTCTGGGACAAGCCCAGTTTATTACCAGTAGTGAGTGAGCGAGTTGGGTCTAACGCCGCTTTTAACAGTATTCAAGTTATATCGCGGCGTGTCAGCTTAATGTGGGAGGAAAGCCCGAAGTGATGCAGGTCTCAGAGGTTTACCGCTTCGGTGAAACCCACGAGCAAGGGTATGGTGCTGACAAACCTTGAAACATAATCGGGGCGAACCGGGATTCGAACCCACAATCATAGATTTCTGACGTGCCCAAGGGACGCAACTCTGCACAGCGAATCGCGGCGCCTTATACGACTGGGCCACCCGTGCCCCCTTATTACAAGTAAGTGATCTATGTTCACCTGAACTGTTTTTATTCGACGTTTATCATAAGTTGTGAATATATAATTACCAAATAAGAAATAATGTGAGCAAGTCATGGCAATTCTATAAATACTCTTCGGGCCATTGCAAGATGGACGATGCATATGTCTACTTAACTTTGGATAGTTATTCATTCTGTGAAATATGTTCATTGAACTGGAACTGAAACCGAAATATGCAATAGCATATTGAAAATAATAATCCTCTTTGTGAAGTGAAAAGAAAATATATTTCGATGTTTATACATTATTGTCTGTGGCAAATTATTCATTCTGTCAAATATACTGTGCACCTGAAACAGAAAATAACGTAATAGTTTAATAGAAGTGAATAATGTATTGCGTCCAGTAGGGTAACCCTGTGTACAAGTTACATTATGTCTAGGACCCGTGAAGATTCCGGGGTAGAATAGGTTTGGTTTGGTTGGTTTGTTGTTTAACGCCGCACTCAGCAATATTCCAGCTACATAACGGCGGTCTGTAAATAATCGAGTCTGGACCAGACAATCCAGTGATTAATATCATAAGCATCGATCCACGCAATTGGGATTGATGACATGCATCAACCAAGTCAGCGAGCCTGACCACCCGATCCCGTTAGTCGCCTTTTACGACAAGCATAGTCACCTTTTACGGCAAGCATGGGTTGCTGAAGACCTAGTCTTCCCCGGAATCTTCGAGGGTGTGGGTCGAATAGGTCTTCAGCAACCCATACTTGCCGTAAAAGGCGACTATTGCTGAGTGCGGCGTTAAACAACAAACCAACCAACCAATCAACCAACATTTTGTCTAGACCAGTTGCATTCACTTTACCATCAGAGCCTGGAACTAGGTATGGTTTTAATCCACATCATGTTCATGGATTCTGGATTAGCTCGGTCTGCTGGTTTTTATATACTGTTATCCGAGAAGATACAGGTTAGAATGGGTCTTCAGCAACCCACGCTTGTCATAAAAGGCGACTATGCGTGTCGTAAGCGGCGACTAAAGTGATCGGATAGTCAGACTCGCTGTCTTGGTTGATGCGTGTCATCGTATCCCAGTTGCGTAGATCGATGCTCATGGTGGCAATAACTGGATGGCCTGTCCTGACTCGATTATTTACAGCCATAGCTGGAAAATTGCTGATGGCGCTGATAAACAACACACAAACATGTACTCTGTCCAATACTTTGTCTTGTCTTGTCTTGCGGGGCGGTGGGGTAGCCTCGTGGTTGTAACGTTCTCTCGTCAAGCCAATGACCTGAGTTGAATTACAATGTTCAATGGATGTCACCTATTCTCGTGTCTCCCGCCGTGATATTGCTGGAATATTGGTCACTCGCTCACTCACTCACTCACTCACATATATGATATGTAACCCTTCGTTGTCTTATCAAATCATTGTCATGCAGCAGTGATTTGTGTCATTTCAAGTTGACCTCTCTTACATTAGAGTAGACAATTTCATGCATTGTCCGCGGTGCATTGGTATGTAGGTTTAGGGGGCTATGTACATAAGGAAGGTGCTGCGGTGAGTTTATTTTCACTTTGCCAGCAGGTCAAGGGGAATCATAACCAAAGGTTGCGTAATTTGAACGCTATAGTCAGTTCCACACTTGAGTTTTAACTCACTCACATATATGATATCCCTTCTTAGCATGTGTGTATATGTCGGTAAGGGTTGGAAAGGGTTTGTCACTTTTATTCTTGAGTAACACTATTTTAAGAAGGTACATGTTCCCGATATCAGTACTGTTATTGCGTTCTTCCCATACATACATGGCAATCAATAAACTAGAAAATAAAGACAAAAAGAAAACTTTTATGGGCCAAAAACCAATCACATTTACATTCATCTTTTGTGGGGGGTGAACATTTAATGTTTGTTTGAGACATAAAAAAAAATTTCAGTCTGCTTTAACCAATCTCATTAAAAATCTTAGTTCTCGCTATCGCTGAACAAAGATCTGAGGACATCCTATTACGGGTCCTCAGAACGACCTTTCATCCGACCAATCATGAAAGTGACAGGCGGAATTTTTTTTCTAATCATGCAACCTAGAAAACGTTAACACGCGGTATTCCGAACGACAGTTACGGTCCGTACGACTGATTCGTCAAAATTAGCTTTTATCTCTCGCTTCCTTGGGATAAACATTTGAACGGAGAAGGCGTTGCACAGTGCGTGGGAAGCACTGCCATACAATCGCAACCACATATTAGACATTCCGGAATGTTCGATTGTTCAGTTTTCAAAATTTTAATCGAGAACTGTTTCAACATATTTTTCAAACGTAGTTTGAAATGGAAGTCGCCAGGTAAGCTCAAGTGAGTGAGTGCCGTAAAGCTCGAGAAAGCTGCTTTCTAACTAGCTGATGTTGACTTCTTGTTAGTCGTTTCAGTAAAGTTCGCTAAAGGTCGGTCTGACGTGACCCGTAATGGGATGTCCTCAGATCTTTGTTTAGCCGTAGCGAGAACTTAGATCTGATTTTAATGAGATTGTGCATTAACATATTGAATTTCTTATTGAAACATACTTAGATGTATTGGAATCATTTCTTTTTAACATACGGGGACAGGTGGCCCAGTTGTCTAAGGCGCCGCGATTCGCAGTGCAGAGGTGCCATTGATTGTGGGTTCAAATCCCGGTTCTATTGTGTTTCTAGGTTTGTCAGCACCATACCCGTGCTCGTGGGTTTCACCGAAGTGGTAAACGAAGTAAGACGAGTTCTATGGATGAACAACTTCTTTATTACAATTAGTGCGACATTTCGGTGTAGATTCTAACACCTTTATCAAGCAAGTGATGGATAGTGCTAAACAACATAGGTATATGTACTTATAACATCTCCATCAGTCTGCTTGTTGACTCTGTGTTCATTAGTCATCCACTGGCTTCCAATTATCTTTATCAGCTCTCTGTGTCCATCAATCAAGTTACTGTATAAACGTTGATGTTAATAAGTTAGCTGACACGCCGTGATGTAACTTGAATACTGTTAAAAAATACTGTTAAATCCAACTCACTCACTCACTCACTCACTGTTATTAACATAATTGCAAGTGAGATTCGTTCAAGAAGGCAACTGTATGGTCATTTGTAAGGTTCAAGTTAACAAAACCTCAATGACCATATGGGGAAGTGTCCTCATACACTTTGCATTCTTACTCACTGACTGACTCACTCACTTGTCTTGCAGAAAGTCGAGGCCAAAATCATTCTACTTCTGTATCACCAGGTAAGTAGATATGTAGATTGGATGAATTAATTCTGCCCAAGTAATATCACGTCAGGTTCTAGTTCACCTCATTCAAAAGATCGACCAAAATGTTCATAAGACTTACCAATATGACTGTCCGACTGTCAGTAACAGACATGTCTTGTGCAGTGGTGCAGTCAAACTACACAGATGTGACGATATGCCTCATGAAATACAGTAATACCATACAATTGTTTTAGCTATTGACAACGTTGACCATGTCTATGACTATGTGTATTAATTTATGTATTTCCTTGAATGAAAGCAATATCCAATTTGGACATTGTTGATCTGTTTGTTTGAGGTGATTTGAGTGATCAGATAATATGAACTGGTTAAGTGCGTGTCATCTTACGCCAAAGGTGTGTGATGTGCGCGTAATATCAATCACTAGTTTGTCTGGTGTAGAGTCGGTTATTTACAGGCCACCCAAAAAAGGCTGTAATATACCTGAGTGCAGCGTTGAACAACAAACAACACAAGCTTAAAATGCATGTCAGATCAGTGACAATTGCTCAATTAAAACGGATTACCAAGTTAGGGTTTTCATTTGAGTTTTGTTGATTTTTTTACTGTGGGATTAACAAGCACATTAATTAAAACTGTTTGCAGAGACAAGAGGTAGCAAGTGTCTACTAGGATTACGGGACGGAGAAGAATGTCAAACAGGGTGTGTATTAAGTCCGTTAAGATCCGGGGTAGAATAGGTCTTCAGCAACCCATGCTTGGCGTAAAAGGCGACTATGCTTGTCGTTAGAGGCGACAGGCTCCCTGACTTGGTTTTCCGACAACCATTGGATTGTCTGTTCCAGACCGCTGTAATACAGTATATGCCAGAAAATTCAGTTTTGATGAAATATGGTTTGTTTGCTGTTTACGCTGCATTCAGCAATATTCCAACTATATGACCTCGGTCTGTAAATAATCGAGTCTGGACTAGACAATCCGGTGACATCGACCCACGTAATTAGGATACGATGATATACGAGCCTGACCACCCGTTCAAGTTGAAGACCAAGTCTAACCCGGATCTCAACTGTCTTCATCGTATGACAGATAACGAATTCAGGTCGATAGGTAGCCCCCGGAAAGGACATATAAGCGATGACCGTATGAATAGGTACGAAAACCGCAGATTGTGTGACATCTTTCCCCTGTCGACGGTGTAAGATTTTGCACATAATATGAATCACTGGATTGTCTCGTCCACAATCTATCGTTAACGGGATACCATCATACAGCTTAACTATTGCCGAGTGCGTCAATAGACAAATAATGCTACAAAAGTAGATGATTCAAATCATAGCACATATATTAAAATTAATCAAATGACAGATATACACGAACTTAAACTCTGTTTTCTTTTTGACTTAGGAATGCCATCATTATACTCGTCATCATATGCCTTCTGCTCTCGGTGGTGTTTTGTATAATCCCCTGTTGTTGTTGGAGAAGATGTCAGCGAAGACGTTTCTGCCCATGCCGCAGTGAGTACTTTGATTTAAATTGTCATTTTTCATATTTAATACTTTGATTAATATGGTCAATTTTTTGTTGTTGATACTTTGATTGAACTTTGTATACACAGTGCCATTTAGAAAGTGGTCAAATGGCTACATTTTACTAAGAAAGTTTTATCCCAAATATAACATTTCTTACATTTGACCACTTTCTAAATGGCATTGGGTATTTATACTTTTCGGCCATGGGAGCCGTGCGAATTTACACTTGTCAGAGAGGTACCAGTTGTCGGACTTTAATTTTGTGGAAGCCTCGATGGCTGAGTCAACCCAAAAAGTATATGTACTTTACTGACAAAGTGTTATCCCAAATATAACATTTGTTACATTTGATTAAACTTGTCAATATTCATACTTGTATCACCATTGCATTATTTAGTAAAATTACTGTTGCTATTCTCATACATTGACATCATTGATAGGATGGACAGGCTTAAGACTGTCGATATGCAGATGCTGTGATCGTTCCTAATAATATCAATTACTGGATTGTCTGGTCCAGATTTCAATGCTTTAAGCCACCGTAATATACATGCGGCGTTAAATAACAAATATAAGATAATAATAACAAATGGACATTACAAATAACCTACAGCCTATATTCTGAGTTAAATGTAAACAGCATTCGTGGTTATAGGTCTTAAGAGTCCTATTCCAGTACCTCATGTTTGTCGTAAGAACTAACGAAAGAGGCTCAGGTGCCCCATGATCTTACTCACTTAGACTGTGGCGTTCGCTCTGACTGTTAAAGTGAGCAATCCATTTGGGACAGCTGGACAGACAGAGTACCCAAAGGTTAGGTGAAGTTAAATTGGTTTTAACGTCGCATTCAAGAGTATTGCACACATGCAGCAAGCATGCGCGAGTTACCCCTTACAACCAGCATAGGTTGCCGTTACCTATTCTATCCCGGAATTCCAACGGGGAAAGCTGGAACAAGAAAACTACCAAGACACTTGATTTTGTACTTTAATTGCAGGTAATGAAGCTGCACAACCGGGTTCAAGAATAACAGAAGAGTTTGTGGCTTTGAGATTAACTGAGCAATGAAAGAAAGGATTATGTAGGAATGGAGGCGATGATAGTTTATCGTAACGCGGGGATGTTCTGCACTTTAGTTATATAATTTACTTTCTCCATGACTAGCCAGCTAGACATGCTGTGAACATGAAGTAGCTCAATGTATGCAATTATTTTGTGTAATGTGTAACTGAAGCAATTCATGGCATGTACAGGCATTCCTCTTTTAGAATGACAGAAAAACAAGTCAAAGTAACGGTTCAAAAACTTCCTCTTATCGGAACAAAGTGTTAGGTCCCCTTCGTAAAGTGAGTGAGTTGTAGTATCTGAAAATGACGAAAATCTCTCGGCTCCTTTTTATTATATACTCTTAATAAAAGAAAGAAACTTGACATAGATGTAAAACCACTTTTTGCCAAATATCTAAAATAATTACATTTAAATGAGAACCAAATAAGTCAAACAGAAAGATGATGTGTCTATAATTCGCGAAAACACATGCAAAGCACATAAACTTAGCGTTTGGGGGTCAATTTTGCAGCTTCATCCAAACGAAACCGCCTGTAAAAAACCGTGCAGCACAGGATCCTGCATTTAGGCATGCAGGCCCCCCTGCTGAATGGGTATAAAAATCCACATCAACGGCTGTTCATACAGTCCTTATAACGGCAGTAGAGGCGATGACAGAATGCCAAGACTGAATGCAGCTCAACGGAACAACGCCATTGGGATATTACTAGCTGGATCAACTCAGCAAGAAGTGGCCAGGCACTTTGGCATATCCAGACATACAATCTCCGCACTGTGGACCCGATACAACAACACCAAGGTCAGGAAGACCAAGGGTGACAACCCAAGCACAAGATCGATACATCCGGCTGCGACACTTCCGAGACCGCACTACCACAGCCACGTCTACAACCACACAGATCCCTGGGGTACGCAGAATATCAGATCAAACGGTACGCAAGAGACTGAGGGAGGCTGGACTTTTTGCACGAAGACCTGTTCGACGTCATGTATTGACCCCACGTCATCTGGCGGCCGACTGCTTTGGTGCCAACAGAGGGTTAGATAGGCACGTGCAAGGTGGAGAAATGTTATGTTTACTGACGAGTCCCGTTTCCTACACACACGTGCTGATGGGTGCGCACGTGTCTACAGACGTCGGGGTGAACGTTACGCCCCCAACTGTGTGCAGCAGGTTGTCCCATTTGGCGGAGTGTCATGGTATGGGCCGAAATTCATCACGGTGGTAGGACACCTCTCGTGCATGTGGCAGGTGCATTGACAGGTGTGCGTTACAGAGACTTGATCCTACAGATTTACGTTCTTTCTCACGTCAACGTTCATGGCGGACAGTTCCAGCAGGACAACGCTCGACCGCATATTGCTCGTGTTTGTCAGGACTTCTTACAGCACAACAACATTCAGACATTACCTTGGCCAGCCCGGTCACCAGATTTGTCCCCGATTGAGCATCTGTGGGACGAGTTGGAACGACGCGTTCGCAGAAGGAATCCACCACCCCAAACAATTCTGGCGCTTCTTGAAGCACTTCAGCATAAATGGCAGCACATCCAACAGCGTGTTATTGACAACTTGATTGCATCTATGGGTCGTCGGTGTCAGCGATGATTGATGCACGTGGTGGGCATAACCGATACTGACATTTTCTGTACCCCTGTGACATTAACTGTACCATGTACGTGTGTCTGTCAAGGTGACACGATTAATGTTTTAAACACTGTGTACATTGATCTTCAAACAGTGTTTCAATTATGGTTTCTGTGTCCTATTTTGAAACAATCGCATTATATTACATTTTAAAAGTCAGTGACAAGTTTCTTTTTTTAAGAGTATATTTATCGCACAACCAGATTCGTTGCAACCAACAGATGAGACTCGAAAAAGGCAGAAGCATTTGTCATCAAAGTGTACAATCCAGCATCTACTGCAATGTTGGAAACCAAGAGAAGATGTGGACGTCTACTGAGGATGTCATGGAACCCATCCCAATGACTCAGGAACGAATGCTAGAAAGGTGTTTAGAATTGCTTACCTGTAAATGCCAGTAAGCAGATGTGCAAATTGGTTTTTAGGGGGTGGGGTAACATTGTATACACATCTCAGCCCCTATTTAAAATATTTACATTTTGTTGTCTGTATAGTTACAATGATATGCAGTTACAGTGGTTTTATTACCAAAATTGTACCTACTCACAAGATTTGAAAAAGAATTAGAATAACAGTTAATTGCCAACATTCATATAACCGAGCTTGTTAGATGTAATCAAAGATAGTTTAATGGCATAATAAAAATGTTAGAGTCAATTTTGTCACATTATGCATTTTTCATTTAATTTATGTCATTATGACCCCTTGAAAATTCACGCACCCTCTTGCAGGCTTACTACCCAAAGAAAATTGTGAACAGGTGAGGTGGGGTGAGGTGAAATGAGGTTTAACGTCCCGTCCAAGATTATTGCACTTATATTTCCATGTGCATGCACGTGTGTGTGTGTGTGTGTGTGTGTGTGTGTGTGTGTGTGTGTGTGTGTTTGTACTAGTCCGGACTGATGCTGATTTATAGTGCTAGCACACTGAGATACCATGCCGCAGTTTAACATGAATACCCTACTCAGACACAGTATACTGGCTACGGGCCGACCAGTCCTTGTTTTAGCCCCTTAATGCCGAGCGCCAGACAGGGTAACAACAAGTACCATCTTTAAACGTCTTTTGGTATGACCCAGCCGGGGTTACCCCGGACCTTCCGCTCTCCAGGTGGACGCTCTACCCCTAGACCACGGAGACGGTTACTATTATATGTTAGCATCACAACATTAATTGTTTGGTCAAAGAACTTGGTATAAATGACATATCAAACAATGCCACATATAAGGCAAGTGTGTTAACTGAGGAAGAAATCCTCCAAAACTATAAATCAGCACTGTCAACTCTTGACTTGACTCTAAAACCTGAAGACAAGTCCATTCCTTTTTGTACCTGGGGTCACGGGTGGCCCAGTCGTCTAAGGCGCCGCGATTCGCTGTGCAGAGTTGCGTCCCTTGGGCTCGCCAGAAATCTGTGATTGTGGGTTCGAATCCCGGGTCGCCTCAATTATGTTTCTAGATTTGTCAGCACCATACCCATGCTCGTGGGTTTCACCGATGTGGTAAACGTCTGAGACTTCCATCACTTCTGGCTTTCCTGACACGTTGCGACTGGAATACTGTTAAAGCGGCGTTAAAACAAACTCACTCACTCTCTATCACTAAATCTCTGTCCCATAATCCTTAAAACAATCAAGGAAGAACTTTCTTTAAACTCACAGAAAGCATTCGAGAATGGAATTAATACCATATGTATTCTCAAAACTCAAAGGATTTGCTTAATTTTTTGGAATCTCAGAAAAGAACCAAGTTCCATTCTGTCAAAACATTTTATTGACTATGAACACCACTATATATCCCATGTGACAAACTTAATTCGTTGATCCATAGGACTTTTGTTACAAAACTTGGTGTACACAGATACAGTTACGTATCTATATTCAAAGGTTTAGGACAATTTGTGAATAAAGAAAGCAAATGCCATCTGAAGTTTACTGAGAAATGCTGGACTTCCTCATTGATAACTTCTCGGTCACATTAGGGAGTAAGACATTTAGGCAAGAAGTAGGCATCCCCATGGGCACCAATTGTGCTCCCCTTCTTGCGGATCTGTTTCTTTATACATATGAATCGGAATTTCCGTTCGGAAACACTGTTCTGTCAAAACAAGGTAATTTGGCAAAGACGTTTAACTTAAACGTTCAGGTATATCGATGATCTGATATCGTTCAATAACAATCAAACAGTGACTTCCCTTCCACTGATTTACCCACCTGAACTATAAATAAAGGAGACCAGCGAGACCGCCGCATCTCTTTCATATTTAGATCTATGCATAAAGATTCAGAATGACAAAACAATCGTCGCAAGACTTATGACAAGTGGGATGACCTTTACTTTCCAATAGTCAACTTTCCCTTCATGTCGAGCAGCATTCCAGCAGATACAGACTTTGGTATTTACATTTCGCAACTTTTGAGATACAATCGAGCATGCTCTTTCTACCAAGATTTCAAAGAGCGTCATACGACTCTTGCTCAGAAGCTGTTTGATCAAGGTTACAACATTCAAGTCTAAATAATCGAGTCTGGATTATTATTGATTCTGCACATCTGTTCTTCACTATGATTTTATGCCACAATCAGCCAGGTTGTCAAGACATAACACACAAGTAAGCAGGTCAAATACTGTATGGAAAGTTTGTTTGTTTGTTGTTTAACGCCGCACCGTTAGTCGCCTCTTACGACAAGCATAGTCGCTTTTTACGGCAAGCATGGTTTGCTGAAGACCTATTCTACCCCGGATCTTCACGGGTGTAGAAAGTTGGTAGCGTATTTGTGTATTTGTGCAGTGTTAGCAAACGGATTTGGGATAATTTAGTCAATAGAGGCGGATGTATTTACTGGGTGACAACAGAACTATTTGTATCAATAACACCAGTACTTAGCCTTTGACAAACATTTAACCTGCAAAGTCATACATGGGGGAAAAGTTTTCGGGGAAAACATTGTTTGGTCCATATAAAACATGAGGCGTAATTCCATCTTCTGGTGAACAAATGTTGTAGCCCATATCTGTGCGAATGAGATTAATATATGCTGTATGTAGGTCGGCTCAGAACACCACCAGCTATTTATGTCAGAGTAAAGGCCAGTGATTCTTCAGAAGAGTGGCAATGTTTCGTTCATCTGTCTGGAAGTCAAGCGAGTTTATGATGTGGCCTGTTTGTCGAGCGACCGTCGTGTGTCTTTATTAAGCACACTCACCTCATAAAATACAGGACACATTAACCTAAAACTTTACATACTGTTGTGTATTGTATAAAAGATATAAAAACCATGACCAGTATCGATCCACAGACTCTCTACTTTATCAGTGTCAATACTTGCATTCGAATTACCTCCCTTGTTTGCTCTCTTGGATATGAGATCAGTGATTTGGGTTGGTTACTTGGAGACTATATGTATACGCCAGTGAAAACGTAACACATACTTCTCCCCACCGATGATTACTCCCGAATTTTATTCAAGAGGTTCGAATTCGATATTCAATACGGCTACCATGATTTTATCTTTTTTTGACACTGGACCAATGGCGCTGAAACTGCACATGCTAGTTTCTTACTTATGATACCACCTGGATTTTTTACAGAAGGTTTCTATCAAGTTATAATTGTTCTCTAGCAAGCCATGCTGTTCATAGGAGCGACTTAATGGTGTGCCATGGTTAACTGCGTGGCAACGTGCCACAATATTAGTCACAACATTGCGTGATCCACCACACTCGATCATATATATGCTGCTTAATATAATGTCTATACCTAATACAGGATACGTACATTAATCCGCGAAGTGTAGTGTTCTCGAGACAACAAATATAACAGGCCGGCATTTGTTCAGGGTTACCCTTTTCGTGCACACCTGGCTATATCACTATTTACACCGCTATTTGTCCTAATATCCCATACACAACGAGTCCAAAGTATGATGCCAATTGATATTACTCACAAAGGGCGTACTCAGGGCTCATATATAAACTCAGCGCTCTTTCATCATATTCTTCTATTAGCAGGCAAGGCAGTACATGCTGTACATCCGTTTCCCAGAAATAGAAAGGACGATTGCAAGCTGATCTATAACCATACGTGCATGAATCCGTGTGTAATGTTCTCCAGACATTACGCACAATGAACCTAATCTTCACCTTATATGAAAACATCCGGGTTGGAATAGACCCCCAGCACGAACTGATTGTATTCAGAACTTAAACACGGATTGTCAATCGGGCCCAAGTGAACATATAGCAACCAATTACTTTTTACAATTCGCGGTTAAACTACTGAATGACTCGCGAACTAACTTGTTATTTGTCTTGCAAATATCACTTCTTACTGACCCAGTTTATAGGTCCCCAGAAAATCTGCTGGTCATAAGAGGCGATCAAATGGTGGTCAGGCTCGGCGACTTGGTTGATTACTTATCATCGTACCCCGGCGCTGTGGATCGTTGCTCACAATATCGATTATTGGATTGTCTGGTCCACACCCGACTATTTACAGGTAGTTGCAAGATAGCTCGAATATTGCTGAGTGCGGCATTAAACAACGAACAAAGAAACAAGCTGTGTGTTATATGGACACCTTGAAGTACAAGAAGTGTTGATCAATTGAAAACGTCCCGTTTTAGAAATCGACACCCTACTCAGTATTCTAGCGCATTGTCAGATAGCGTTTGGGGTAATATAAACCTGTTGGTAAACGGTTGAATGACCTACTTTGTTAGAACCTCTTACAAATTCCAAAATGAGTAAAGCTTCCTCAAAACGCTACATTATTACTTCAGTCAATGGATCAGCGTTCACTCGTTAGTCTCATTTCCCTGGGGATTATACAGCCCAAGCTGTCCATGAGGCGCTGACAGGTTAACAGCCATAGTGCCATCTAATCCTATCAGGCCTCCATTCACTGCTGAGTAAACCGAGGCATATTCTGAACATAGTGACTTGCCTACAGAGACACGACAAATGCTACGTATACATGTCCTTCAGTGTGGGGCGACCCGTGAAGATCCGGGGTAGAATAGGTCTTCAGCAACACATGCTTGCGGTAATAGGCGACTAACGGGATCGGGTGGTCAGGCTCGCTGATTTGGTTGATGCATGTTATCGATCACAATTGCGTGGATCGATGCTCATGATGTCAATCACTGGATTGTCTGGTCAAGACTCGATTATTTACAGACTGCCTCATATACCTTGAATATTGCTGAGGGCTGCGTTAAACAACAAATATAGCATCCGGTGTGGGGCAGGACCGAAGCTCAAGAAATTCTAGGGAAGTATATTAACACGATAATGGCAGATATTCTATCACCCATCCAACCACTATCCTGATATATGGCCTGTGCGCTGTACATAATCGTGCATGTGACGAGAGGGACAATAAAAACAACCAATTTAGGTAATTCATTAAGAAAGACATAGGCATATGTGCATTTTAAACATTTTATTATTTGCAGCCAATCCTACATCGAACATAAACGCTTTTCTAATAGGTCGACCCGTCACAACTAACATATTGGACAGCTGACGAAGCTGGATTATGCACAGCATAAGTCTATAGGGTTTAGTGTGTCTTGTCACAATAAGGATTTGTTTACATCAGCAACCGGGGTAGAATAGGTTTTCAGCAACCTATGCTTGCCGTAAGAGGGGACTATGCTTGTCGTTAGAGGTGAATAACGGGATCGGGTGGTCGACTCGCTGACTTGGTTGATGCATGTCATCGATCCCAATAGCGTGGATCGATGGTCATGATGTCAGTCACTGGATTGTCTGGCCAAGACTCGATTATTTACAGACTGCCGCCATATAGCTGGAATATTGCAGTGTGAGTCGTTAAACAAACAAAAGCTTCCGTGATCTAGGGGTAGAGCGTCCACCCGGAGAGCAGAAGGTCCAAGGTTCGATCACCTGCCGCGTCATACCAAAAGATGTTAAAAGATGGTACTTGTTGTTACCCTGTCTGGCGCTCGGCATTAAGGGGCTAAAACAAGGACTGGTCGACTCGGAGTCAGTATACTGTGTCTGAGTGGGGTATTCATGTTAAACTGCGGCATGGTATCTCAGTGAGCTAGCACTATAAATCGGCATGAGTCCGGACTAGTACAAGCAGCCACACACACACACTCACGTGCATGCACGTCGATATATACGTGCAATATTCTTGGACGCAACGTTAAACCCCTTTTCACCTCAACTCTTATGCATCGTTTGATATCCAGTCCAGATGAAGTGTCCAGAGCTTGACCTAGTCAAACCCTTTCAGAACTTTTCGGAGAATGTGAAGACTCCCCAACACTGCAGCCTTTTGCATTACCCAGATTGTCAGGAGGTCAGTAAACAGATTTGGAGGTACCAAACCTAAGGCACCGAGAACAATGGGGGAGTCAGACAACTTGGTACTTGGGATGCAAGCGTGACATTTCGTAAGCGAGGTCTGCATATTTGCCATGTTTTTCAATCACATTAGTGTCAAAAGGGACAGAAAATGCAATAATATAAATGATTTCATTGGATTTATCAAAAAAGACAATATCAGATTTGTTGGCCTGGATACGACTGCGTCAAAACCACAGGCAATGCGAGCCACTCCATCACGTCATTATTACTATTATCATTATCAGCAAAACAAGCCCAGTTAGAGCAAGCGTCAAGGTCTATGTGATAAATCGCGGCTATAAAAAAAACTATACATTAAGACAACATAAATACCTACCAACAAAGGACAGTTAAACAACTAGGCTACCACAGATTTTATTTGAAACAAGTACGCAACCATAAAATGACATAGCTGTACATAACAATACATAATGAAAACGGGCAATATGTCGCCAGCAGCTGAAGGTAGATCACCATACTAGAGACCATGGAGACTAACATTACCTTTACATTATCCTTCCTGGTGTTTGGTGATTTTTGACAAATTTAAGGGTACAGCCAGTGACAATCACAGTTATCAAATTTATTCCACCAACTTCAAAGAGTAATTTATTTCATACTGGGCACAGCAATCAAAAGTTATGATACAATTACATTTCTCAAGACATGTTCATTCCTCACTTGCACTGATTCCAAAGGTCCATACAAATACTAATAAACAGATCGCCAGCAACCATACTAGGGACTGTAGGGGCTTGCGATACTTATGCTTCCTGCACCGTCTCCCAGCAGGATTTACGCTATTCCTTCAGCTGCAGGCGAGTTACGCAGTTTAAGTGAACAATATAAATGTACAAATATGTAACGATTAAGACTATGGTAGAAAAATATACTTTGAATGTTGTCTTACGTTTTCATCTCGGGCGACACAGCTACCAACCATCTCAGTTAATTATTATTATCAACTACTAATATATACTATAATATCCTATACATAATATATATGTACTTAAAAAATATCAATAAGGTAAATTAAAGTTTTTGCTATTAAAAATCCTTTATGGGTGAAACATTGAAATTTTTCCCCCTTATGATGGAAAATGGAGGATCCTCAATTTTCAATAAATATTCATGAGTATATCATTAATGACCAAAATAACATCGTATGACCTCTTCAAATCTGAACTGGCAACCCAAATATGTGTAAACGATGGTTGCTTTATTGTATATAATTAATTTATACCTACTTGGGTGTCCCGCTTCTTTTACATGAGATCTCGGATGCGTTTAATATGGTTTTATACTAGTTTTAAATGCGAATCTGTGATATTCTAGTTATTTTACTACATTTCGTTGACATTCCTTTATTATTTAAATGTATGTATTATGTATAAGCTTTGTTAGTCACGATATGGCTGAAATACTGCCGATGTGACTATAAATCATCACTCACTCACAAGGACGAGAAGAAAGCAGGCGAAAAGGAGATATATTTTCAAATTCAATATTAGCGGCAAAAACGAAAAGTGTATTTCTTTTTCCTAGAGGTGGGATAAATGATGATTTCTTATTGTAAAGATCCTCGTAAAGAGAATTAAAAACGCGGTTGTAAGCTCTATTTGACTGATTTGAACATAATTTTGAGATATACTATCAAGATAATGTTATACAGCGCTGTTAAAGAGATACATGTAGTTCATTGGTCCCAATGTACAGACTACTGAAAGATCCAAGTCAAGTATTAGACCTTGATGGTGGACAGATCCAACAGTTTGATGTTATAAGTGCAGGATCCACCATAGATTACCACCGTGGGGACCCGAGGAAGATAAGAATGTGTCATCAGCACCCCATTGATCAAAAACTGATGCTACAGCTAAACCAACTCCTGACAAACCGTCATCTCCACGACTTATTCCGTACACCGATTTCAAACGGACTATCCAAAGTTATACTCGGGTTATAAACAGGAGGGACACCAAGGTATAAATCAATGAACTTCATCAATTTAAACCAACAAACCTACTTGGGTTGTCAGTCAAGACATGGTGATGTCGTTTTACGATGATGTTGTATTGGCCACAGTCGGTTTACCCCCGAATATTTGCTTAAGACAGATGAGGACGAACCTCCTAAGTGTATCCCATTGATGAAATGTTTAACGTCAAGCATAGATCGTTTGACTGTGGGGACTTTGCGGTGTCAAAGGATTCAAATGATCAACAGTAAATCTGAAAGATTGTTTATCAAATTCTCAGTTTCTTGAAATAAATTGGTCTGTACAATAAATTCAAAAATATGTTTGTGAATAATTAATTGCTTGTGTTTAAATTTGATGTTAAGCTTTCACCAACTGACATTATTGAAGGCTCTGTCAAGGAGGTTGAAGTACCTTAAAGTTATTGTCCCCCTGTTTAACACGTCATTGCTATCATAATCAATGTAACTATCATCAATCAGGGTTTTTTTTATAGCCAACTTATTGTTGACAATATTTTAATATTCTCTAGCATTGTTCACAACCACCAGTGGCTAAAGTGATGACGTAAATCCTGCTGGGGTGTCATGCAGGAAGCAGAGGTACTGTAAGTCCCCATGATCCCCAGCGAGGTGGCCTAGCTTTTGTTACTGGTGGCCTGTAGCCCGTGTTCTAAATCTTAATAAATGAGATTGTTATGCCCAAATATGTTTGAGCAATTGTTTATATATAGAACTTTGTATTCACGAATAATTTGTGTGTATATATCAACTTATTAGGCTGAAATAATGCCGATGCGACATAAAAGTTAACTCACGTTCTCACTCACCAGAGACGTAAATCCGTAGTCGAGTTTACAATTGATTAGAAGGGTTAACGGTGTGTTGTGCTTGGGAACTTGGTTGATTGCATGATTGCATGACATAAATTCCAACTACGTGGACCTATGCCCATGATGTCAGTCACTGGATTGTCTGGTCCAGACTCGATTTATATACAAACCGCCTTTATATGGCTGGAATGTTCAAATCAAACATAGTGCCACGACACTGTAGCTCACCTGCCAACAAGGACATTTAAGAAAATGGTACTGTCAGCATGGATATGCAAAACAATCTTGCATTAATACCGATGGCTAAACTATTCTTGAACAACATATGTAATCATAAGGAGAAACATGGTTAAAACCAGTCAAACTATGAAACACAGCTAAAAACGGATCATTACTGCCAAACTCATGAAACTTAAACTGGTCCGTAAATCTTCTATTAGTATGGCATCATAATTTCTTTATATATATAGTATAAATGCTGACTGCAACTTTTGAAATTCTAAACTGTTGACGACATATCCCCAGTGCCAAGACTCTGTATTCTAGTTTTCTAGGTGTCGTTAGAGCGAAATATGCTGGCAAATATAGATTATTCTTCCTATGTTTATGCATTACATTCATCATAAGATGGTGGTGGATCCTTTTCCTTTCTAGGCGCTTCATTTCCAGACGATTGTGTATTTTGGCCCTCTGGAAAGAAACAACCAAAATGTTTGAGTAAGTGAGTGAGTTAAAGTTTAACGTCACATCGGCAATATTTCAGCCATATCGTGACGAAACAAAAGTTGACATGAACAATATAGTTTAAATTGCATACAATTCTGCCGACGAAGGGCAGTATAATAACTAGAATATCACAGATGTACATAAAAGTAGGCAGAGAGCATGTAAAAAGATATTAACATTTTACAACACAACATAAAAACAGGCTATAGATCACCAACAACAGAAGGTAGATCACCACGCCTGGGTCCAAGGGGACTTACAGTACTTATGCTATCTGCATGGACCCCAGCAGGATTTACACCATCCCTTCAGTGGTTGGCGATTATTGGCAGAGCCAAAATGTTTGAATACATATATCAACTAAACTGCATAACAAACTGGATAATTGGCACATCCAATAATAATATATAGCTCACAAAAAGAAGGAGATATTGAAGTGATTTTGAATAATGAGACAAACATGCCAGAAATATCATGGAGACAAACAAGGTGTGCATGCAGTACCAGGAAACTAAACTTGCAATATATGTGTTTTAATCACTGCGTGCGTGCGTGCGTGCGTGCGTGCGTGCGTGCGTGCGTGCGTTCGTTAATTTGATAGGCTCTGACTGATTATGGAAAGGGTTGTGTCGCTCTTTTTTATTTGAATCACTACAATCGCAAATTCTCTTCGACAAAACTTTATTCATAAAATAAATAACACATATACGCTTCGGTGTTTAAATACGCAACCGATTGTCTTCTCCAACATCATAAAACAAGAAACGCGCCATCAACATTTGATTTTGGCAAGCTTAAGGAAGCTACTATCAAAGTAAATCATGGCAGGATCCTCCTGATTTACATAGCATCATATAGCTGGGATATTGCCGAGTGCGGCGTTAAATAACAAACAATCAAACAACAAACAAAACAAAGAGTAGACATTGTAAGAAACAAATCGGCTTATAATGCTGCTTCTGGTGAGTCCTAATTTGTATCTGTTCGTGTGCCTCCCCAAGTGTGCAACATGTCACAACAGCGATAGGGGCCACGAGTGGCCCAGTCGTCTAAGGCGCCACGATTCGCTGTGCAGAGTTGCGTCCCTTGGGCGCGCCAGAGACCTATTATTGTGGGTTCGAATCCCGGTTCGCCCCGATTATGTTTCTAGGTTTGTCAGCACCCTATCCGTCCTCGTGGGTTTAACCGAAGTGGTAAACGTCTGAGACCTGCATCACTTTGGGCTTTCCTTCCACATTAAGCTGACACGCCGAGATATAACAGTAATAGTGTTAAAGTGGCGTTAAACCCAACACATTCACTTACTCACTCGACTCCTTAATGACAGTCATCCGAACGCAACGCACCAGTTACTAGAGGTATTGTTTAAATCCTGATTGGGTACCACGCAGGAAGCAGATGTACCGTAAGTCGCCGTGGTCCCTTGTCTGGTGGCTTAACTTTGTTTACTGGTGATCTCTAGACAACTTTTATAATGTATTGTACTGATTAGTCATTAGAGTTTTTTAGTTTCTTACTAGTTTTATGACCCGTAAAGACTCCGGGGTAGAATAGGTCTTCAGCAACCCATGCTTGCCGTAAAAGGCGACTATGCTTGTCGTAAAAGGCGACTAACGGGATCGGGTGGTCAGGGTCGCTGATTTGGTTGATGCATGTCATTGATCCCAATTGCGTGGATCGATGCTCGTGATATTTTAATAACTCGATTGTTTACAGACCGCCGTCATATATCTGGAATATTGCTGAGTGCGGCGTTAAACAACAAACCAAACCAAAACCAAATACTAGTTTTAAAGCTATAGCTGTGATACTCTAGTTATTTTATTGTTTTTTTGTCGACAGGTTTTAGTGTTTTTATTTATGTATTATTACTGAACAACTTCATTCAGTCACGATATGGCTGAAATATTGTTGATGTAACTACATATCTTAACTCAATCACTTATTCGTAGTATATATGTTCATTTAACTTTGGCTAAATTTGTCAATAATCGCCAACAGCTGAAGTGATGATGTAAACCCGGCTGGGGTCCATGCAGGTAGCAATAGTACTGTAAGTCCCAATGGACCCTAGCATGGTGATCTACCTTCAGATGCTGGCAATCTAGCCCTTTTTTACATTGTACTGTTTCTTTATCTTTTTATTTTTGTATGCTAGTTTTAAATATTAATCTGTGATATTCTTTTAATTTTACTGTCCATCGAGTTTCAATTTGGTTTAAATATATGTATGAAAAATGTATATCTTCTCGTCACGATATGACTAAATTATTGCCGATGTGACGTAAAGCATTAACTCACTCACTCACTTATCTTCGAAAATACACTACTTTTTGAAAAGCATTGTAATAAGTACTTACGGGAATTGCCACAGTTGCAGCATATAATATCAGAATTTCCTCTGCGTCGCCCCTTGCAGCAGCAGCAGTAAATAATTCCAATTCCAACCACTATTACAGCACATATACCAACAATAACACCAGCGTCCTCTCTGAAAAGAATATTACTGCATTCGTAAAACAGACACTTGCATTTGAAAATACATTCTTATATATTCGTATTGAGCAGACGAAAACGTTTATCCAGATTAAGAAGCAAACACGTATCTAAGGAAGCGAATTTATGGATGTCAAGTTCTTTATAATGAGGAATACAACTGTTCGGTGTATATGCTTACTCCTTTATCAGTATATACTCCGAAACGTTGTGTTCCTCATACCAAAGAAGTTGACATCCACACATTCCTTCCGTATCTGTATGTCTTTCAAAGACTTAAATGTGTATCTATGTCGTCAAACGATGTTGACTATTGTGTTAGCAAGGCTGAAGTCTAGGAAAAAATTAATCATTAACTTATTCAATAATGACAACAGACTGCCTTCACCGTGGTAACCTGTTGTATCCGTCAACACACTGTAACAGATCTAGGACATACCCAGGACTGAGTCTGCATTCTCCAGTAGGGAGACCATCTTTCACTCCAAACAGGCAGTAGTCATCTGCAGATAAGGTAGAATTTTAGTTTATATAATACACGTGTCATTTCTTTAAAGAGAACACAATGGTTGGATGACTTAGAGTAAAACGTGACTTAAATACGTCAAAATAAAACTCCCAACATGCAACAGTGTTGTAAGTACCTGAGCGCATATTTCCCAATGAGGCACTCGGGGTAGAATGTGTCCTCAGCACCCTATTGCTTATATTGTATAAGGCGACTAAATTGGGCAACCTGTTTGCCATGGGTTGCGCCCCTGTGTCGGTGGAGGAAGGGAGTCTGGTGGTTGAGGGCACTGGAGCCAGGAACCGGTGTTCCTTTTGCCCAACACACCACTTCGACCCTTACTTCACCTAGACGGGTGGTAGAATGGGCCCGATTCTATCAATCGGCTGGTCACGCCATGCCCTGTGCATGGAAAACTACCACTTTAGATGTATACTGAACCAAATTAAAAACTTCACAATCCTAAAATTTTAACATTTTGACCAGTTTTCATTGTGGGCCCGTAATGTGTATTTAAACAGTAATGGCAAGATATTGTCTTCAGATAAAACTCGTTTTTGTGCAGGTGAATCGATCAAAATCATGTGCACAGCACTATAGTGGCAAAAGTGTTTTTCACATGCAACTGGTCACTTTGCCATAAGACCGCACGTGTTTTCAGCCATACTTGTTAGCAGTAATTAAAAAAAAAAGAAAAACAAAAGAAAACAAAAGTGTTTACGGACATTTGTCATGCCACGCATTTCGCACTTCTCCTATTCGAAGCCTGTTGAAGCGGATGAGCCTTGTCTTATACAACGCTGTCTGAAACTATCTTTACAATACATCACTAAATTACATTCTAATCAGTCAAATCCAGTTTTTGATTGCGTATTTAATCTTCTTTATGAAGGCATTTACAATGAGAACACATCTGTTGTTCCACCACTTGGAACAAAAACTTAATCAGTCGTTTCTGCTGCGAAGATTAACTTTCAAGATAAAGCCCCAACACAAATATTTTCATCGCCTCCTTGGCAAATGGTGAGGCCAAATGTAGACCTCACATTAAATAGACTTAAGAAATTTCATACAAATCTCCTAATTTATCAACAAGAACACAATCAATTACGAACCACTTATGACACTTATAAATCTATATTTACAAATGGATCTAAGCATGGTGGCGCAGTAGCTAGTGCCACTGTCATTGGATCCAGAACAGCATCTTCACGATTACCCAATAATCATCACAGCAGAAGCACACGCAATTTTAACATCACTAAAATATATCAAGAACAAATCCAAATATAAAGAATTTGTGATTTTTTCAGATTCACTTTCGTGCCTTCAGGCTATTAAAAATATGTCTTGTTTAACATCTATTTTTAATTGAAATTCTTGAGTTATTTAATGATCTTGCGACTGGCCAATATGGCATCGTCTTATTTTGGTTACCAAACCAAGTTGGAATCACTAGTAACACAATGGCTGATGCTGATGCAAAAGCAAATCTGTGACACCACTTCTTTTACCATACAGTGATTATAATCCTATAATTAGATCTTACATCCGAGATCTGATGCATAAGAAGTGGGACACCTAAGTAGGTATCAATAAATTACATGCAATTAAACCAAATATTGGTTACACCTAATTGGGCTGTCAGTCCAGATTTGAAGAGGTCATTATGCGACGATGTCCTATTGGCCATTCCAGATATACTCATGAGCATATATTAAATGGTGAGGATCCTCCATTTTGTATCCCTGGTGATGAAAGAATAACCATCAAGCATATCTTGCTTGACTGTGTTGATTTTTCCATTACAAGGGATAAGTATTTCAAAGTTACTTTGACAAAGGATCTTTTTAATTGCATTAGTTCTCATTTCATTTTGTTGTTTTTTAGAAGAAATAGAATTGTATAACAAATTATGTTCATATATCTTGTCCAATACCAATCTTGACTCATGAATTTAGGTGAAATATATTTATATCTGAGATTGTTATTGGCTGTATCCTCGAAGGGGGTTAAAGTATTGTAAAATTATAGTCCCTTTGAGAGGATATTGTAAGTCCCTTTTCATTCAATGAATATTTATATCTCCTTGGCTTTTAAAGGTAGAATATTTGTCTTTTTAAGTTTGGCTAAGATGCGCACAATCACCAGCAACTTAGGATATCGTATAAATCCTGCCGGGGTCCATGCAGGTAGCAAAGGCACTGTTAGTACCCATGGTCCCCAGTATAGTGGTCAATCTTCAGTGGTTGCTGATCAGTAGCCCGGTTTTATCTTGTTTATTAATACATCTTTTTATAGTTCCATGCTAGTTTCATATTCATATCTGTGATAGTCTAGTTTCTTTTACTGTCCTTTGTCGACAGGTTTTCATACAGTCAAAATGTATTTATTATTGATGTATAAATAAATCTCGTCACTATTTGGCTGAAATATTGACGATGTGACGTTAAATCTTATCTCACTCACTCACTCATTTCCCCATGAGACAAAGCAATTTTTTGGATAATGTATGCCTTGATCTGGGAAGTAGTGCTTCGAAAGAGCCTATGATTACATTTGAGTTACGTGACTGACATATTGTCAGTTATTATCACAAAATACAATGCACCATATATACGAAATACAATGTCGATATCGCATCTGAATGCGTTGTGGCGCATACATTTCACAATTAAGTACTTATAATTACATTTCACAAGGACTTTTGTGTCAAGGCAATACGATATCATCACCTGAATATATCCTGTTTCTCCAAGGAGCTGACTATAATACGGAATAAATTCTTATTTTTGAAGTTGAAGAAATTTCCGATGATTTCATTGGTTTATATGCTGATCACGTGGCACATTCATTTTTTTTAATAAGTGACGGGTTACAAGGTATGAACTTCACCTTTTCTCTATTTTCTCCCCTGCGTACCACGATCGTGAGGATCGGCTATGTTCGACAATAAATTAACGTTTATTTTCACTCAAGGTTTCACAAAATACTTTTTGACATGTTCGCATTATCCCCTGGATGTCACAGGGACACATATATATTTTTACATTAATTGTTGAAGTGACAGATCATTTTATTTTTTTTACATTGAGGGTTATCACTATGAAACTTCGCAGATTTAATTGATCATTACCTTGTCTAGTTATTCAAATGATTTTAAGATTCACTCTCTACAACGAGCACCTAGTTTTATAAAAGGGTTTATGACCCTTAACCCTTTTAACCGATTTCTATCAAACTTAGTGTTGTACAAAGGTTATCTTCCAATACTCTACAAGGTAAACTCACACTACTCTAATACCATGCCGACGGAAAGGAGATCAGACCAAGTCGTAGATGGTTGTGGGTTGATAGAATAACATAATTTTAGGCATTTGAAGCTGCATTACGCATATGGCAGTTGAGCATACACCAGAACCATATGATGTTACAACTACAGAAATTCAAATGCAATGATGCTTTTGTTATAAAAAACACCACGTCGGTTTCACAAGTACCGTGCACGTGTCGAGTCAAAAATAGCCATTTAAAGTTATATATTTTTCGGATATGAAGTCTATACCTGTTCTATAGCAATTGATTGAAAATAGCGAAAAAGGTACATTAGGCATACGACCTGTATAGTATTTAATGAATATATCGTATTGGATTGTGAATAGATTTCGCATGACGAATGACGCACTCCGTACAAAGACGGATGGCAATACGCCAAATAAGTGAGTGAGTGAGTGAGATGGGTTTTAACGCTGTATTAACAGTATTACAGTTAGTATATCACGGCGTGTCAGCTTAATATGGGAGGAAAGCCGGAAGTGATGTAGTTTTGAGACGTTTACAACTTCGATGAAACCCACGAGCATGGGTATGGTGCTGACAAACCTAGAAACATAATCGGTGCGAACCGGGATTCGAACCCACAATCACAGGTTTTTGGAGTACTCAAGGGACGCAACTCTGAACAGCGAATCGCGGTGCCTTAACCTATATAACTGGATGTTGTGCTGATCATCCACGCCTAGTTTCATAAAGAACACTTATTAGTATAAGAAAATAGTCTTAAATAGGGTTAACTATCTAAATTTCGACAAATAAGAGGACTCTATTCCGTTGCTATTGTCATAAAATGTGTTTTGTGTGTCCCTTGATACACCTTTGTACCGACCTGTGAAGATCCGGGGTAGAATAGGTCTTCAGCAACCCATTCTTGCCGTAAAAGGCGACTATGCTTGTCGTAAGAGGCGACTAACGGGATCGGGTGATCAGGCTCGCTGACTTGGTTGATACATGTCATCGATCCCAATTGCATGGATCGATGTTCATGATGTAAATCACTGGATTGTCTGGTCCAGACTCGATTTTTTTTTAGAGACCTCAAACAAACAAACAAACAAACTTTTGTACCCAGGTTAACAAATTTGGCTAAATGAAAAAAAGAAAACCTGTAAATAACGACCAAGTTGTGGTTGAGAGGTTCTTGGAATATGATAGATAAGTTCCATGGCTGTACCATATGTTGTTCCAGAAAATACGCGCAAAGGTGAAGGAAGAATAAATTCTATTACGAATAATTGGTCTTCACTTTATTCAGTACTTGTAGGCCACGGGCCTTTTTGTAGAAAACGACATACAATTTAGGTGCAAACAGTATATAATACAACTCATTTCTTTGCACCTTTTTTGAAAAAAAGCAATTTTAACATAATTGCAAATTATCATAGTTGGAGTACATGTACTAGTATTTGTGTTCTTACAGCATTTGCGTAAAGGTACTTTGCTGTATCCGTGGCTAGCATTGTGCACAACCACCAGTGGCTAAAGTGATGACGTAAATCCTGCTGGGGTAACATGCAGGAAGCAGAGGCACTGTAAGTCCCCATGATCACCAGCGAGGTGGCCTAGCTTTGGTTAGTGGTGGCCTATAGCCAGTGTTTTGAAACCGTATACATGATATTGTTATGCTCAAAAATGTTTCAAGAATTGGTTTTAAATATGACATTGCATAAATGACTAAATTGTGTATATATTAACTTGGTCTCGTCGTTATATGGCTGAAATAATGCCGATGCGACGTTAAATGTTAACTCACTCACTCACTGTAAATCATTACTTCTGTGAATGAGATTACACAAAGCTGTACCAATTTTCACTCATATTGATAATAGGGTATTGCGATGAAAGTAGTGTATTAAACTTCAGAATATTTGGAAAGATATAAAATATATATTTTATGTAACTTTGCCTGAGATAGCTATAAGCTGGACAAATTTACGAAAAGTGATATTCATTTTTTATATGGTTACAAACTTTACATTTTCTAAATTCACGAGTAATATTGAAATGTCATCCACGTTAAACTTCTAAATTGTGACAACTAAGCCGAAAACGAGTGAATATGGTCCTGAATTGATTTACAGTTATACTACTCAGATAGTTCTCACATGTAATGGATGTTTTAAAACTTTGCATAATAAGCCATTTTGGGGCTTAAAATGGATGGACAAACCTGAAAACAAGTTGTCGTTTAACCGCTGACGTAACATATTAAAAAAAACAGTTTTATTACATGTTTGAAAGTACCAGACATCACCAAATCCTAGTCTAAAAATAACAGTTTTAAGCTTTAAGTTGCATTTCCATCATAATTCCATTTTTCATAACGTGATAAACCTCCCCATTTTTAAAAAACAACTATTTTTGTTTTCAATAGATTCGCTGACATTTGACATTAACAACAGTAACAGGCACTCGTGAAGAGCAGCCTCCCCGTGGTGAGTGCTGGGTAACGCTGATAGCTCTTCCCCCGTGTGGACCCAGGGTAGAATTTGTCCACAGCGCTCCATTCCTGGTCGTATGAGGCGACTAAATTGGTCAATCTGTTTTCCGTGGGTTGCACCCTTGTGTCGGTGGAGGAAGGGAGTCTGGTGGTTAGCGTTCCCCTGCCCATTACACCACTTTGACCCTGACTTTACCTTGACGGGTGGTAGAATGGGCCCGGTTCTATCAATCGGCTGGTCACGCCAAGCCCTGTGCATTAACATTGTCTTGCACAAAATCGAACAAACTTTAAAATGATATGTCAACAGTTGCAATTCATCTATTTTCAACTTGGACAATTTCATTGAATATAACGGTTCATTACAATGTGAAGTCTATTTTTTTTGCACATAACTGTTGTATTAAATGTATATTTTGGGTCTTGATCACTCAGTGCATTAAATTTCAATATGTGTTGGAAAAAGTGAGTACAAATCATTGCCAAGAGTCAAATATGCCCAGAAGGCGGTGGCTCATGGGCTAATCTGGTAGATCTATAAATCTTGCATTAAAACTTCTGCTTGAGTATACCGCCCCAGTATCCTTGGTGCTGTCAGTTAGAGACCCACTGGCGTATAGCATTGTCTTGTTAATACTCCATGGTGGGTGGGGAGCTGGAACAGTGAACCTCTTTACACTTACAATGATACCCCCCAAACAACTAAAACGTACGTTAGATGATAGTACATCTGATGATGATACTGTTTCATGAAACAAGTCTGACTTTTGGTCTCGATTTTTGGTGATCTCAGCATCCGATAATGGACCTTTGAAGATAAATCCCTTTGCTCTTTCCAAAGCAATTTATGGTATCGCTTGAGATGTTGTGAGCATGAAAAAGATACGATCTTGCTGTATCTTAATTGAATGTAAATCTACCTTACAATTTCACAATTAGCTACGCTGTTGGCTGTCAAAAACTGTTTCTGTGCCAGTTACTGTATCAACGCACAAACCACTCAACAGTTCAAAAGGCATTGCCCGGGACAGAGAACGTTGTCTTTCAAATATGTATGAAGATGATATAGCTTTTGAACTGACAGACCAGGGTGTAACAGGTGTCAAACGATTTACCAAGAGGCAAAATGGTCAAATTGAAAAGTTAAACACTTATCTCTTTACCTTTTCTCTCCCGATTCCACCAAAATCAATCAAAGTAGGTTACTGTAACATTGGTGTGGATAAATACATACCGAATCAACTCCGGTGTTACTCATGTCAAAAGTTTGGATAAGGTGCCCAATCATGTACCAACAGAAAGCAATGTGGAGAATCTAATCATGATAATTTAGACTGCTCAAACAATCTGAAATGTGCAAACTGTTCTGGAGATCACGTTCCTTTCTTCAAAATCATGTCCTGTCTGGCAGCTTGAACACCAGATAATAAAAATGAAACATGAAAGGAATATTTCTTTCACAGATGCTAAACATTTGGTAATGTCATCTACCGCCCCAACTGCAGCTGTGTCATATTCTGCAGCCATTACACGTACAACTCCAAAAGGCTCCAAATCTGTTCACTCTGTTGAATGCCAGATAGACATCACCTGGATTAAGACCATGGAGTATTCAATTGTTGATACTCAATCGGTTGCATCTACCCAAACAAACTCTCCATCTAAATCAAAATCTCGCTCAACATCTCGTTCACCATCTCCCTCTGTGGTAAATGCCAGGAAGACATTCAATTATTCACAGAAATCCAATCGATTACCAAAAGGTCAACGTAATCCTGTCCAACTGTTCAACAAATTTCAGATACTAGAGGACATGGATGTCACACCTCGCCCCCGAACGCGAAACAAAAGTCATTCGCCTCGGGCTAGGAACAGATCTCCTGAACTGCCACCTCCTGTAACATAAACAGTAACTACCCACTAATTCCGTGGAATTGCAGAGGACTTAAGACCAATTTTAATGAACTACAGTTATTAGTACAATATGTTAAACCTTCTGTTTTCTGTCTTCAAGAAACCTATTTTAAGCAGTCAGATAAATTTGATTTACCATTCCTTTTTCTCAACCAGGTGACAAGGCCACTGGCGGTTCCTCTATCTTGGTGAAGCAGGGTATTATACTTAGTCCTGTCCATCTTAACACTACTCTTCAGGCTGTTGCCGTCCGTCAAACTTTGCACCTTTCATTTACTCTGTGCTCCTTGTATATACACTACTGCCTAGAAGTTCATTCCCCTTTCACGCATGGGCACCGCGTTACGCAACCCGTGTGCACCCCGTTGGTCACTCGTGTGGAACCCGTCCGCCCCGTTCTTCAGTCGTGTGCAACGCGTGACACACTCGTAAGAGGGGGAACTAACTTTTGACCAAAGGAGGACCCATGTTAAGCTGAACCTGTAGGTGGTAACAAGGTGAGACAATTTTGATATCCTGACGAAAAATGCTAATACACATGTTATTTTTTGTTCTTGCTGATGTCTCATTTTTAGATGTGTGATTTTGTAGGTAAATGTGAGTACTGGTGTGGCTTCTACATGGTGTTGTGGTATGGTGTCAAGAGAATACACGATCCTAGTAAATGTTATTGCCATTCAAATGTGTTTTTTTCTGATTTGACATTAAATGTCTATAGTACGACTTTCAGTGATTATGTTAATGAGGTTTGGCGGGGCATTGTTTTTATTGGACCCTAAATATTTATGGTGGTTCGGTCTCTTTGTCTCAGCTCCATAGCCGTGACGCTGGAAAAGAGCAGCATCTAATTAATGAGAGTAGGTTATATCATGGAAGATACACTTGAGGGAGAGGGTTCCACTAATTACCGTACCACAGGAAGAGATGTGTATAAGATGGCCGGCAGGAGAGATAAACATTGACCTAAAGCACTTTTGTTTTCATGGGCTTGTTGAATAGTTTACCAGCGCTACTGTCAATATATCTTCTACTTGATCCTTGATACAACTTTTTGGCATTAAAAAAATATTATCTTCAACGTACATTATTAGTTTACTAGTCATTTGTTTTTGAGTATTTGTCAAGATACATATGTAATTCTAAAACCTGTGTTTCACATTCAGAGCCAGGCGGAAAACTGATTAAATAAAGGAAAGAAGCTTGCCCTTACACATATGTAGATACATCGACTGAATATGACTATATATGTAAATGTTAACATACTGTACCTATGGTACCATGGTATAATAAAATCACATTTGTGATATAAATTCATTCTTTGGTACCCATAAATGAATTATTGATATAAAATATGGAATAAATAGTAAAAAGGCGCCCTATATATTGTTCTTTGTGGATTGTATTGAGTAAGGCGATTGCATCACGGTTATAGTGTCATATTGCTGCACCATCATTTCTTTCATCTTTTCAAAAACTGTTTACAAAATGGCAACTTATAATTAACCAATGAAATAATATGGACCCGACCTGCGTTTATTCATCTCTCTGTCATTATTATCGTTAACATGTGTCTAGTTTTAAGTGTATATACTTATGCTATACATCGTACTGATTAAGGAATGACACATCATCGTAACAACTTATATATACATGTAGCACAACGGTACTTCGATTCTGTAGCACAAAAAACATCACCCCGAATTTCTGTGTAACGGTTAACCCGTTGATTTCAGACGTCCCATTCAGACAAATAAATCAGGTGTGACAGTTACCGTTTATAAAGAGTTGATACATACTTCCTACCTGTGTGTGTGTGTGTGTGTGTGTGTGTGTGAGAGAGAGAGAGAGAGAGAGAGAGAGAGAGAGAGAGAGAGAGAGAGCGTGTGAAGATAGATTTCAATACGTTGGACTCAGTAACATGTTTCAACACCTTTTGAAATGGTAAAATTAGATACATTTAAACGTAAGTAGCATATAAACATTTGAATTGAAATGTCTACAAAAAGATATATATAAAGATATAATAGACGGCCCACAAGGGTATTCAGAAAAGAACCGTATCTTTTCAGAGGGTGTTACTCTGACATTACCCACTATTTATTGGAGGATACTTGAAATGAATATAGACTGTCATGTTGTCTGACTGTAGCTAGGATTTGTTATCTTAACAATCACTGGATGTGATCATGTGGACAGTTTCACATTAGAGGTTGTGATTTTTACAATTGCCCAAATGATCCTGCTGAGTATTGGAGCTTGCCAAAGGTAACATTTTATTATTAGAGGAAATTGATAGTAAATACTTAATGCCATGTTTACCGGATATATTCCGGATTTTGTAGCCCTTTTCTTTACCTGTGTGTAATTCTGATGGAAAGAAGTCACTTATGCACTCTATGTAAAAGAAGATCAGACTTAGTTAGAATCCTTGTTTATCTCTAACAACTGGTGACATTTCAGTGAACTTGGCAAGTGAATTTTGATGTTCATATTATTATAACCTGTCAAATTGTACATGAATTTGTGTTTAAATCATAAATATTCAAAGGGACTGTTCCCTACACACGTCCATATCTTAATTAATAAACATTATTTATTGTATGGATTATATAAAGATTTTATAGAAGTATATGTTTGACATTTTGCATGCATGAAAGATGGGATTAAGGGAGAAAGGAAATATTTTCCAAAAAGTTCATTAACTAATGGAGGAAATTGGAAATGGCCGAACCTGTAGAAAGCATCAAATCCATGACAAATGTCACAGATCTCACAGGGTGACTTTCAACAGGCCTATTAATTGTGATCACGTTAGCGTTTGAAAAAGTTTAGAAAAAGATAAGAAATTTTGAAGTGAACTACACTGGAAAATGAGAGAAGAAATTGATAGTCAATACATTTTATCATAAAAAAAATCTCTGTTCAATAAACAACAGTTGCTATTTTAGTACTTTCAAGAGGAATCCCAAACCTTCTCTTACTCTCTTATGATATGTAATGTTAAAGTGAAAACAAAAAACATTAACATGCAACAAAGAATTTTTTATTGGACTTGTTAATTTACTTATTGTTGGTATGCATGTGTTCAGATTAAAGAAAACATATACTATATCAACTATAATATGCTTCCGTGTGTGAATGCGTGTGATACTTGCATATTGGCTCTCCAGTTCTCACAATACTTTATATGAAAGCAAAGTTTTGTGTTTTATTAACCTAATCGCTCATGTCTTGGTGTTACACAGCCAGTGTCCCAACTCTCGTGTATCTACATTAATGTTTCGCCCTCGCGATCTAACGTTCTAACATTTCAGGGCATAGACATCCTCTTATACACAACTTATGCGTTCTGGACATATTATCTTTCGGTTCCATAGCATGTACTGTCTTAACATTAACTTTATTAGCCTTCGAATGTTACGTCAAGTACACACAAACAGGACCGTTTAGGCTAATGTAATGTAGCAATCAGTGGATCTTTCAGTTTGCTGACTAAAGGTTGGTAATATCCGTTTTCTTTTAATAAATAAGGGGATAGTTAGTAACACAAAAATACGATATACAACGATTTGTTTTCACAATTATCACAAAATCATTCAACACTGACAATGCATCAAACCCCGCGGTAGCCTGGACACAGTACTTACTTACTTACTTATATTGGAGATTTAACGTGCGCTTTCTGACTGCAAGGCCAGGCCATTTAATGTGTTTCCGAAAAGGAGGAAAGTGAGTTTGTGCAACCCAGGAGGGGGGCTTTAGGGGTTGCTTATATAGTAATTTTGAGATTTGGAATGAATGCCAAGAGTGGGTGGAGGACGAACTAAGGGAGCTGTGTGTGTTAGGTGGTTGTTAGATTAGGTAGTTTTGGTTTTAATATTTTATTTGGGGTTTAAATGCGACTAAATAGTCCTGTTTTAATTAGGGTATATACCTAAGGCTTTGAATTTTTCTAATTTATTTTGTGGATTTAGGATTAATTCTAGTGTAAGTGCGGTTTTAAGATTTAGAGTGGTCTGTAGTGTTGTTCGGTGTGTTTGGTCGTGTGTGCGGGTGAATGAGTACGTGTTCTCGTGCTGCTTGTTGTTTGCAATGTGGGCAGTTTCCTGTTGTGTATAGATTAGCTATTTTACGGTGATTATTTAGTTTGGTGTGGCTTGTTTGTAGTTTAGTAATTATTCTGTCGATTTTTTTTTATGGGTGTAGTATTTTTGGTTTAGTTAGGTTGTTTTTTTAGTACTTTCCTGATTTGGCTATTTGAGTTTAGGTATATATTTTGCCATTTTGTGTTGTTTTTTGGTTTAGTGACACTTTTGATTTCTGAATTTGAGCTGGGTAAATTTAAACTTATTTTTCTGGAGTTTAAGGGATAATTTTGCTGCTTTATCTGCGTTTTCATTTCCAAAGATTCCTACGTGGGCGGGGATCCAAATGAACTAAATTTGTTTACCTGCCTTATTTAAGTTGTTTGAGCTTTTGAGTATTAGATTTATTAGTTTGGGGCGGTTTTTAGTGTTTTTATTTTTGAGGGCTTGTAGTCCACTGAGGGAGTCCGTTAGGGTGAGGATATTTTGGTGCTTTTTAGACTGCTGATTGTGTAGTGCTGAGGCCATGCCCATGAGTTCGGCCGTGAATATGGATTGGTTGTTTGGGAGTAGGTAAGTGAGTGTGTGAGTGAGTTTGGTTTTACGCCGTTTTTAACAGTATTCCGGTTATATCACGCCGTGTCAGCTTAATGTGGGAGGAAAGCCCGAAGTGATGCAGGTCTCAGACGTTTACCACTTCGGTGAAACCCACGAGCACGGGTATGGTGCTGACAAACCTAGAAACATAATCGGGGCGAATCGGGATTCGAACCCACAATCATAGGTTTCTGGCGTGTCCAAGGGACGCAACTCTGCACAGCGAATCGCGGCGCCTTAGACGACTGGGCGACGACCCGTGCCCCCGGGAGTCGGTAAGATTGGGTGTTTTGGGTTGGTTGTGCGATGTGGACTCCGAAACCTGTGTGTTTTGAGATCGGATCTGAGGATCCGTCTGTGTATACCTACCTGTGACACTGATTGTTGATGTATGCTAGTGTTGTGGTTTTAGCTATGTTAGGATCTGTTTTTTTAGTGTATCGGCTAGTGTTGTGTCTATTTTTGGTTTTGGAGTGATGATATTTGATGATTTATTGTTTTGTTTAAGATAAGTTATTTTGTGTTCATTTAGGTAAATGCTTATTCTTTGGGAAATTGGAGTAAGTAGTGGATTTTTCCGGGCTAGGGCTTGGTTTCTAGGGCTTATATTGTTTTTTATTAAGTTTTCAATTAATGAGTTTTATTGAGACGCGGCCCAGAAGTTCAGGGTAAGTTGTTCCCTACGTAGCTTAAGTGGCATTTCTCCTGTTAAGGCCTGGAGTGAGGTGGAGGAGGTGCCATGTTGAGTTCGTGTGATTAGTTTTAGGGTCTGTAACTGGACTGAGCCTAGTTTTTTTAGTTGGACACAGTTATGTGCGCACCGATTATATAATCCATACCGACAGGATGGGGTGGTGGTTCGGTCTGTTGTCTCATAAATGCTGGGCGGCGCCTTTGATCTCGCCTCCAACCATGCATGTAGTAGAAGTAAAAGATGATCAGTATGGCCAGGAAATAAACAAGATTCTTTCTTGTTGCATATCAAGGCACCAATTCATCTGTCATTGGGTTTTCGTTATGTATGTGTAGCCCAGTGTATCCACAATTAACTAGAATGTTTCATATCTACAAGACAGATAATTTTTGCTTAATTGCGTCAGTGTGGTTTATCAACACTTGTATAACGCTTATTCACGCTTGTTGTGGCAGACTGAAAGTGAACATTATGATAGCGACATAAGACACAACATTATTTGCTTTTCAGGCCACAGACAGTGGCATATGAATGTATATAACATATATATGTTAAAGTTACTTCTTTGATAGGCATGTAGAAGTTGCAGTACTAAGTAAGGATAAGATCTATGGATGAACAACTTCTTTAAAACAATTAAGAGCAACGTTTCCGTGTTGGTAAACTTGCTTGATGCAGTGTTAGAACCTACACCGAAACGTCGCTCTTAATTGTTATAAAGAAGTTGTTCATCCATAAATCTTATCCTTACTTATGTTTAAGTTACATGGGCAGCAGGATAGATTATTTACATCAATACAGTGCAAATATTGTGTTCAATAAAAGAAAACGTTGATAGTTTTTAACACCCCTTTTTGTACTGTTAAACAAACTGTTGACATATTCGCTTATTGTAAAAAGCATCCAGGTAGCAAATGATAACTATTTCTGAAATCCACGACCATAATTGTTGTCAAACCTATAATCAGGGCGGCCAGTTTTGACTTGCCAAGGGCCTTAATGTGAGTTTATTCTTAAACATGCCAAAAGCGATTGACCGTACAATATATAATTGGGAATTGTCTCTCGCGTGGTTATGGATAATGACGTATTGTATAATATTACTGGGGAATGTTCAAATTAGTTGCTGTCATTTACTTCAACGTCAAGCGTCTCAACAGGACCATCACTTTGGTTATATATCAACTCCCTGTCTCTATGTCTTATGTCTCTATGTCTTAAGGTGTTAATCGGTAATTGCAGTCCAAATTTATCAACTTATTAATCTATTGTTACAAACGTGACTGATTTGTTTACACAATAACAAATGTAATTGACCATGAACTATTGAGGCAGTCAAGCACCTATATAAGAAATGTAAAAGCAGTTACATGTTACATGTAGTCCAAAAGAATTAAACTTCATCCATCACTAAAATGTCACCAGTTGGAAGACCAGTTAACAGATAAACAAGGATTCTAACTAAGCTTGAATCTATGAAAGTTCGCATGTGAATAAACTAAAAACTAAAGCACTTGCAGTGACCAGTTAACAAGTAATCACTGAGATGGTATATAAATACTGGGAACGCCAAACAACTTCATTGTAAATAGACATATGCACCTATGAATGGCGTGGTGGCCGTAGCCTTCCTTGTATATCAAAGTTTCAAATACGGAGTGAAACAAAGACGAGGTCCCTGCATACACTGGACATGATGTATGCTGCATGTCCAGACACCATCAATATCTCTAGTGATCTTTTCGCGATTCCGAGACATGCACATTACCATTGTCACCACCTGGTTGAGTGGCTTCCTTCCATCAACGTGAAAGGATTACCCACAACCAATTTTCTCTAATAATAAACTGTTACCTTTGGTATCGCTTGCAATCCTCAGTATGATCATAGGGCAAATGTTAACATCACAAACCCTAACGAGATTCTGTGTACATGGTCACACCCGGTGATTGTGAAGATCTCAAATTATATCAAAGTCAGACAACATGGCTGTTCATATTCATTACCAATCTTCTCTTAGAATTATTGATACATATTAGAATCCCACATAAAACTTTCTCTTATTAATTCATACAAAATACAAAACATGGAAATGGGTCATATCCCTACGTGAAAAAATAAGACATTAGTAGTGGTGACATCTCTATCATAATTGTACTATCTAAAGCAGTAGTATAGGTAATGGGGGTTCTGCCGCAACTCCACTGGAGCCAGATTCATATACCTATACTGCTACTACAGGTGGCATTTTTTATGCCAAAATGACGATGCGATTCAATGAGATTAAAATAAATTGGCTCTAGCTCACCAATACCTGGGGCCAATCATTGCTTTAGATGAGCCTAAATGGTAATACAAATATTCTTTATTATTTTTATCAATAAAGCGATATTCAACATTTTTATTAAGTTCTTCGTTCATTTTACTAGGAGACCAGACTATATAACTACACTCTTCTTGTAAATTGATAAGAAATAATTGATAACCGTATTTGGTTGGTTTGACATCCCTGATATAATAAAAACCTTGTGGTAATTCTCTCCATTTAATAGCTTTCTCCATTATTATATATATTTATGTAAGCATTTGTCTAAATGTGATCAAACGATAGTAAGCAATCTATTTTTAATCTCCAACCAGTTCTTTGGTTTTGGCAAGGAATAATTGACACGCTTGTTGCCTCCCCTGTTCTATGAACTTTTTTTTCTCGTCTTCGCTAATACCACTGGTCTTACGAGATTTTGATCGAATCTCCTGCTTCATTTCATTGTATTTGGTGAGTTCCGACAGCACTAAACGAAACTCATCCTCAGATATCTTACAATCGACCATTGCTGTCGAAATATGATCCTCAATGCTGTTCAACTTTGCTTCGGCGAGTATCCGAATACTATTGTGTTTTAATGCTTTCTTTTGTAACCTACGAGAAATGAATTTTATCGTTATACCTGCCAGTCCCGAGACTCCGGCGGCTATTTCCATGCCGAGCACGATAGGCGCGGCAATTATAGTTGATAATAAACCGACACCAGCTACACCGAGTCCCATGCCAGATACTAAAAGTGCGGTGTCAACTCCGTCCAGAGCATTCACGGCTCTGCGATACTTTTTATACAATCCAAGTCTCAACTCCCTATCCTTCTCTATTCGATGTTTTATGTCGCTTATTTGATGTAATCGAAATCCATCAACGGTTTCCATCTTTTCAAATGCTTCATCGAGCGCTGGATATAAACTCATAGTGTATATTACGATCATATAATTGGTCTTTAATTGGTCTTGCTTAAATGTTTTGAGACTATACATCAACCTTATCAAATGTATATTATACGGCAAGAATATCTTAGAAAGAGAAATGCTGTCACTTTTAATAATTTGGACCCCCTCGAGGGTTGCAACGGGTGATGCTCCGATATGAATAATACTGCAACGTCGACGTTGGTGTTTCTTTAGCCATTTAATCGATAGACCTGGTAATATTTCGAAGGCATTTTCCGGTGCATCTCCGAATAAGACTTCAATAATAAGAGTAGAAATATTAGGTATTGCACTCAAGTTAACTTTAATATCTTCGAATTCAGTAATCAAATTTAAACTAACGTTTTGGATTGCCGGACGACTATATAACATATGACCTGGTTTTTCTGGCAGGGGAGTGACTAACACACTTTTTCGTTTTGATGGGATATAAGCCCCGAGTACGATGCCACTATTTATTATCTTAGTTAAATTATGTCCCTTACCCATCATCACATAAGGTGGGGTTATGACGATATTCAGCAGCCACTCGATGTTTGCTTCGACCATAGTCCATTTATTCTCGCCGTTGAGAATAATATTGTACGAAGTGTTTTTAATGAGTCTACTAACGTCGACATCGCTTAAATCTTCTAAATTACCCGTGAATGTGACTTCTTTCCGCTTGTATACATTATCGTGTAAGTGTAAAGCGTATAACTTACCATTGTTACCGGGTTTATCAAATCCTTCTGTGTCTCCGAGATCGGAAAGCGCAATTGTATTACATTGTCTGAGCGTTCCATGGCCTGATGCATCAACCATTATTTTTAATATGGAGTGTCACACTTAAGTATCCTATATGTACAGGTTGGAGTTTTACATCTAATACAGAAATTTTGAGGTTTGAAATAATACCACGCTTCAATTTTTTATATTGTAATGACGAGAAAGATTCCGTTCTACCGCTATTGTATTTTTCATTTTTCACTGGAACACATCTGAGCAGAGTTGAAGGACTTTCTAGTTGAATATTATCCGTCGTGCTTATTTGATCAAGATGGATACACAACTCTTTATAGGGAACTAAATCGGGTAATTTAACATCAGGATGTGTGCCAATTAAGCGACTAAATTCCTCTGTACCTGGTTGGCTCAATACAATTATATTTGCATGGTCCCATTTCACTGTCCCAGTCGCCTCATTTTGTGAGAGACGAACTCCATTAGGCTTTAAAATTTCATCATTGAGTGAGCTTACGCTGTAATACCCATCAGGTATAGTAATGTGTTTGATAATAGTACAATATATATTCATTAGTATTATCCTATTATTATTTTTTGCAGCATTTATATTGGTCCTACGTGGGTAATATGTTACATCGCATAGAGCAAATTCAAGCTGACCATCCGAGTTATCGATAGTACGAAGCATTGAATAGACTGGCCATTTGTTATTCCCGGGAGTGTAACATACATATCAAATATACAATGATACTATATCATAACTTAAATATGGAATCAACCATTATTTATAATATGGAGTGTTACACTTAAGTATCCTATATGTACTGGTTGGTGTTTTACATCTAATACAGAAATTTTGAGGTCTGAAATAATACCCCGCTTTAATTTTTTTTATTGTAATGTTGAGAAAGATTCCGTTCTACCACTATTGTATTTTTCATCTTTAACTGGAACACATCTGAGTAGAGTTGAAGGACTTTCTAGTTGAATATAATCTGTCATGCTTATTTGATCAAGATGGATGCACAACTCTTTATAGGGAACTAAATCAGGTAATGCATATACAGTCACTGTTGTGTTGGGTGGTAATAATGCTGATACTGATTGTCCAAATCCAAGAGTAATTGCTAAGTTCTTGCCAATAAGTATACTTGTTTCTCCAGTGTATATTTCCACTGTCCCAGTCGCCTCATTTTGTGTGAGACTCATTCCATTAGGTTTAAAAATTTCATCATTGAGTGAGCATACGCTGTAATACCCATCAGGTATAATGTATTTTGTACCATTTATTTCTGTCTCATTATTATTACCTCTTGCAGCATTTATATTGGTCCACCGTGGGTAATACGTTACATCGCATAGAGCTACTTCGAGTTGTCCATCTGAGTTATCGATAGTATGAAGCAGTTCAATAGACTGACCATTTGTTATTCCCGGGAGTGTAACATACATATTAAATACTATCATAACTACTATACTATATCATAACTTAAATATGAAATCAACTTACATTACTAATCAATCGATTATAGTAACTGCCTCTGGTGCTGAGTTTACCGTTAAATTCCACGATATCTTTGAAAAATACAGTTTCACGGCAACTAATGATACAATGGTGGACGATTGGTTTAACCGTCCGATGCAGTTTTGGCAGAATCAGTTAAACTTTGCCGTATGGTGTGCCACAACGGGATGTGGCGTATCTGTTAATGCCCCAGGATTTAAACTATATAAGTCTGTTATATTATTTCACGTGTACTATCAGATTAGATGTATACTTAAAGAAATTAGTGCTCCATTACCGCTGGATCCAGCATGGAATCACGCAAATAATCATTATAATAAGAGGGCCTTCGAACGTATTTGTAATGAATTTAATGTTTCTACGAGTAAAGATTGGCGCATTAAAGGACCTAGCCATGGTCTAGGTATTCCGTACAATGGACAAAGAACTATTAAAGATAAAAGCGATTATTTAATTAAAGAGGGTGTGATCCCTTCAGGCTTTGCTCTCTCGAGTAAACAGTTTAGAGCAGATCGTATGAACTTTGAGAGTGGCATTCCTTATATTATAACAGTGGAATGAATTTCTTAATGATAAAACGGAAAATAATTTTACTAACCAAGGATTTGAAAGAGTTAATGAATCGATAAGAACTTATGTATGGGCAATTCTCGGTGCACAATCGCAAACACGAACATCCATTATCGGTACTGGGACGGCGTTCGATGCACAAAAACAGTTTGTCTCAAACGTGGAGGACGCCATTAATTCACCAGTTGACATACCATTGTCTATAAAGTGTTTTCAAGATGCATTACAGTACGCTCAATCCAAAGCGGACTTTGTTTATGCACAGGGACTATACATGTCTCCGAGTAATATGGAACTTCAGATCGGTCAAGTGATAGGTTATAATAATAAAATTGTTATCGCTACCGATAAACAAAAACCAGGTATAAATTCAGATATTAACGTCGAATTAATAACGCAAACAATCACGGGCGAAACGGGAATAGTCAAGACACAGTTATCTACTAACACATCTTTTAATGCTCAAACATCTACTGACGCACAAACACAAGTGCCACCACATATTGAGGCTAAAAATCAACAACATATCGATGAAAAAACAGCGCTTGTAGTGGGTTGAGTCACGGCTGGTTTACTCATGATTTGGATAAAAAGTTCTTAGCGAATACGTACAACAGCTCTTCAATTGCTACGATCAACCCCCACAAGTTTTGACTAAGCCAAGTGGTGGTCTTAGCTAATAAATTCAATAGCCAGGAAACAACACTCCCTATTATACCGGGAAGTGCGGCCGCGGCTTTCTCAGCGAGCTTTCCCAGTGCTGAACCTAATGCTTTTAAATGCTTTTTTATCCACTCTTTTATACCGTTTTTATCACTAGGGGGTGTAGGCGGTGATCCGCCAGCACCTGTACCACCTGTACCACCGGTTAACGCGAGAGTCAAAGTCGATATAATAAATCCCAACGCGGTTAAAATACTGGCAATTGTTATTCCCTGTTGTCTGAACAATGTTTTAATTTTATCGGCCAGTGTAGTGTCATCATTGAGGACTCGATCGATAGTTTCTCGAATTCGACTGATTTGCAAACAAAGTGCCTTTCTATTACTGGAAGATGCCTAGAGGTGGGCCGATCTTTCGTCTTCTAAGTTACGCAATCTTCCCGCTACGCGGCGTCTATTGAACTCATCGCCCGGCTGTTCAAGTTTTGTTTTCTTGTAAGCTATATGCTTGTCGATTTCAGATATCTTGGCTATATCATTGATGAGTTCTCCCCGCATTGTTCGCATTCCCTTGTCAAGACCTCGTAATTCCCTAATACTAAACTCCGAGGATGGTACCTGTAACCTGGAATTATCGTAATAGGTATCTAAGATTTCTCCGAATCCGTCCAAGGCCACCATCGAGGCTGCTTCCAAATCATCTGTATTATCGAGTTCAGTACGCACAGTCCTTAGAACCTTAGTAGTCTTCGCGGAAAGTTTTGCTTGTCCGTAGTCTGCAAAACCTAATTTATCACGAACAGTGCTGGTGCCGTGTTTACCGACTATTGTAGACAAGGCTAGGGGCTTACGAGTACAACAATGCATAAGATCAATATCCGGAGCGCCACGCAGTCGCAATATTCCTTTACTATCTGTCTCAAACTTTGAATATTCACGAACAATAGGACTATCATCTTTAAAGGAATCGTAATAATCATTGACGGTTGATTGTAAAATTTCATCGTCAAGATTCGTGCCACCAAAGTTGGTTTCATCAGTATCTTCGATTGGATTCTGTTTATCAAAGTCATCGAAGGTACATCTAAGTCATTATGTTCAAAATTAGCCATTTTTATATTAAACATAGGGTACATGTTTCCAATATAACAATGTCTTCGCAATACGGACGCAAGTTAAACCCACAACGTAGACTTCGAGATCCATTAGGGGTCAAAGCAATTCGTCAGTCTCTAACTATAACTAATAACCCTAGTACCATCGATCAGAATCAAACACTTCTGGTTCGCTTTCCTTATCTCGGCGCACACGATGTGTTAGTTCCCGGAACTGTCCGACTAGCATTTACAATTAATTTGAATTCTAACAGACATTAACAGGGAGCCCGTTCAGAACATAGGTCGTGCTATCGTTAAGAAAATCGCGATTAAAATTAGCGGTTATGAGGTTTTGAGTATCGATGATAGCGATGTATACCATTGCTACATGGATCTCTGGAGAACGGATAAAGAGCGGGAAAACTTACAGTACCAAGGTATTTGTAATAAGAACACATTGAGACTGCGCATGGGTGCTGAAAATGGTGATGGTTCCGACGTAAAAGATAAGGCCATTGCCGACGCATTAGGTAAACGATTCTATATTCCCCTAGACTTTGAATTACTAGATTCCCACATGCCTTTTTATCAAGCATCCCTAGGCGATAGGTTAGAATACGAACTCAATTTTAATGACTACGGTAGAGTAATCAGAGCTGCTGAAGATGCTAGCTATTCCATTGACAATATCTCGCTGGAGTACGATATGATAATGGATCCTGAATTAGCCAGACAAATTCGCAACCATTATTCAGTAAGTGTAAGATCGCGTGCTGCGACATCAAAAGATCACGAGGGACAAAAAAGATACGATGTGGAATATTAATCTAAACGTCCCAACGAGATTGTTGAAGGGTATTTTAATGTTGTTCGAGAACCCCTCCGATGCGTTTAAAAGAAATACCGAGAAGTTCTACAATCCCAAGATTACAAAAGTAGAATTGACTATCGAGGGCGTTCCTAATCAACATCAACATTCCTTTGCAAGGAATGCTAGCGTATCACCAGTGGGATGAGATTAAAAACTATCGATGGGTGAATACCTCACCACGAAGTACGCGCTATGGCTCGACATGCGAACAACGGACGATGACCAATTACACGGCAGTGGGAGGAGAATAGAAAATGCTAGCGAGGGTGTCACTATACAGATAACGAAGCTCCGGGAATCGGCTGGTAAATTAAACATATATTTGTACGTGATTATGGATGCGCAACTTAATATACAGAATGGGCGATTCGTGCAAGCAATCTATTAATAATCTTTTACCTAAAGATCCGCACTGCGCTATCATATGCGGGCAAACGGGCTGCGGAAAAACAGCTTTTATTCTAGATATTTTAGAAAGTCATTATCGGGACGTTTTCGATCATATTATTATTCTGTGCCCAACTATTAGCGTTAATAAAACCTACCTATCGAGAGATTGGGTAATGAATGACGACGGGATACATAGAGTCGATCCGGGCGATCGTTTATAAGACTGTCTCCGAGTATGTCACGAAAAATACAAAGGAGAATCAACCCTTTTCGTAATAGTCGATTGCAGCGCGAGTAAAGAACTAACAAAAAAGAAAGATATGCTTTCGTATTTAGCATTCTCCAGTTGACATACTCAGCATAGCGTTTGGGTACTTACTCAAAAATACAACTCTGTCCTGAAAGATTTCAGAGAGCAGACCAAATGGGTAGCACTGTTTCATTGCAAAGACAGAGATTCATTCGAGGAATGTTTACACGAAAATGACGTCATTTATACCAAGCCCGAACGAGACAAAGTCAGAAAACAGTTTGTGGCAACGAAGCACTGTAAACTCATATTAAAAACCAATCAACCAGCTGCTTATGCAATTGATTAGCAAAATGTAGCAAAAATGTAGCAAAATGTAGCAAAATTATAGCAAAATGTAGCAAAATGTAGCAAATTGAACATTAGCAGTTAATATTACATAAAATGTGGTTCGAAATCATCATTCTTTCGCAACAGTTCATTATTACGGTATGTATTGGATATGTCATATTATATTATGTTAGACTTAAATATCTCCTTAGGTATTACATTATGGAATGCGATGAACTCATCGAACAAATGCTCAAAGAATCTGATGCAGATCAACATACACATCAAAATGTAGATAAATCTTTAGATAAACATAGAGAAAGACTCGCAGCTTTGGTAGCCGGTGGAAAATGTTCTCAATATTTGGGGGAAAATTATACCATCGAAAAAATTGATAACATGACCGACGAAGAGATTAAAAAACTGTACGCGCGTTACGAGTCTAGACTGGGAGCTACCATGACTAAAACGATAGGGTTGTCTATATTACAACTGTACACAGTTGTAGCTAGTACGTTTCTCCCTATCCCAGCAGAACATCGCATGTATTTATGCGAATCTCTAGAGAAAGACCCATTCATCGAACACGCTATAAGCTCAGTGAGCTGTGAGTTTTATCATAGATTCGGAATGTTCTTAGCTCCGTTCACCACAGCTTTAATAACGGCTAGGTATTGTCAATTTAAACATACATGCCCACTTAATAATAATGGAGACTCAACAGGTGACACCACAACAGATTGTGGAAACGCAACAACAAGTGAACACACAACAACAAGTGAACGAGGAACCACCAGTGAATGAGAATGTGAATGCACCACAAACACAAAAATAAGCTAGAGTTACTAAGAACCCCCCAAAAATAGCCGCAGGAAGAAAGGGTGGACTGGCGAGGAAAGCGAAATTAATAAATAATTCAAATATTAATCCGATTAAAACATGGGCACTAGTAGGAGTTGCTGGTATAGCGGCTGTATGGTTCTTTTATAAGACCGGAGAAGAGAAAACGTCACCCCCGCCGCAACAACAAGTTTAATTAGAGGTTAGCTTGCATATAATGCTATAATAAGCATGACTACTCCAGTTACAGACGGTAAAATGTTGGTAAACGCGACGTATCATTCAGCGGTGGTCACCGGCTTGGCCATTGGCTATGCCCTATGGCTAAAATGATTACTAAAGCCACACCTCCCAAGCTAGATTTTAATGGATTTGATATAGGTATGATGATTCTGGATATTGGATTAGCAATGGCAACGAAGGATATGCTCATCAAACAAGGGCTTATCTCGGAAGACATAATGAAGTAATTAAACATTTGAATATATCATATTCATATAAACATGGGAACAATTGGGATGATGGTCGGTGGAGCTTTTGTTAATGCTCTAGCTTTTTCGGGGAGTAATTTTTTATTTTCTAGTATGAGGGAATCAAACGCTAAAGACGTTGAAGAGGAACGTAAACGACATAACGAAGCAATGGAACAACTCCAAGCAGCCCAGTCACAATATACGCGGCAGAGAATGAAGAGATTAGATTTTATTCATGAAAAACTGCTTAAGGAAGGACATTCAATTCAAACATTTAAGGATGTCGAATCTGCCATGCACGAATACTACCTCGTTTATGGGAAAAAACTCGACCCAATACCGAGACCAACAATGAGTCAGTTTTATACACCGTCAGAGGCTCAAAAGAACCGCGAGGTCGCATTTGTGATTATGGGATTGACTTCTGTATTGATTTTCAGCTATACAATTATGCATAAGTCAGAGTGACAGCTGTGGCTATGACCTAGTTTAGAGCGATCTATAAATAGCGTTGGCTGACTGCATAATCAATAGTGTAGATGTGATTTGCATTTAGACAAATGATATGATAGATGTATAAACCATGAATAATTGCAAATTTACACTCATGGGTAAGACTACTCTATGTAACAGACGTTGTGTTGAAATTTACTGCAGTATACACAATTATTACATCAAGCACGGAAACATAAACTATACGTGTTCTGTACGCAGGATAGGGGTCAAAGGTCGTTATTGTTTATGTAAGGAACACGGTGGTGATAGGGTCAGGAACCAGATTATTTATGGTAGGAAGAGAGATTACATCAATGAGAGGAATAGGTTGGGGAGAATACGTATTTAGATATATGAAAACAACCAATTAGACATTTGTCTCATTTTGCATATACCATTCAACCACAATGGTTTTTGTCAGAGAGTTGAAGGCTATGGCAAAGCAAAGTGGCCTACGTGGATATTCTCGAATGAGAAAAGCTGAATTGATTATCTTACTCGGTTTGGAATACAACAAACCCCAGACAGTTAGGGAACTCAAAGCTCGAGCGAGAAACAGTGGGCTGAGAGGTTATTCTAGAATGAGAAGAGCTGAATTGATCGCTTTACTAGATAATAATGATATTCAACATAATGATGATGATAATGATGATGTTGATAATAATCAACAACAAGAATTAATATTTGTACCCACATCCTCCAACGTTGGTAAATATCTAAGAGGTTGGAAGATGGATATTAATTCCAACATGGATGTTAACGATATTAAGCCCATCATATCGAGTAAAATTAATGAGGAGTTAGATGATTTACATAGTATAAAATACCAGCTGACGATTAAAATGTTATTGAGTAAAAGTAACACAGACGATAGCACCGAATATACCGAACCATATTTCCGTAGCAATCAAGAAGTTATAACCGAATCCGATACTATAAACGCATCATTAGATACATCAATTCAGAGGATACAGGAAACTTTAGAATGCTGGACTAATAGAGGTTCGGGTTGGGGTGTGTATAAAATCGATAGTTTATATTTAGATATAGCAAATTATATGCCCTTCAAAGGTGGATCTTATATAGATTTACCCCTGTATTATAAGAACAAAAAAGCCATAATTAACGTAAAAAATAAATCCGATGACTGTTTAAGAATGATGATAAGATCTGCATCCGTAGATTCTAAAATTGCAAATAGACCTTCTAGCTATCCCCAAAACGATGGACTCAACTTCGATGGTATAGACGAACCTACATCAATATCACAAATTGATAAGGTGGAAAAGCAAAAGAATTCAGCTATAAATGTTTTCGGACATTCTAAAGGAATTGTTGTATACAGGATAAGCTCCGCTCCGGAACATATCCCCAAAATCAATTCATTTCTGATCGAAAAAGATGGTAAATATCATTATACATGGATAAAGAGTTTAAACAGGCTATTATACGATCAAACAAAACACAAGGAAAAGAAATATTTCTGCGAAAGATGCCTGCATGGGTACAGCAGACAAGATCTATTAGAAGCGCATAAAGAAGATTGCAGAGGTGTTGGACAGAATGCTATCAGGATCAATATGCCTAAAGAGGGAAAAAATATATTAAAATTTGAACATTATTGTAATCAAATGCCAGTACCGTACGTAATTTACGCCGACTTATCAAACCCATAGAAAATACCAAGCGCAATACTGATAGTAGTTTTACGTACAAAACTCAAGAACATATTCCTTGTGGGTTTGGATATATAGTTGTAAGGTATGATGGGAAAACAAACCCGCCCGTGATTTACAGAGGTCCCGAAGCAGCGGGAAAGTTCCTAGAATATCTACAAAATGAAGAGAGAATAATCAGGGAAAATTTATCGTGTAAGAAACCCATGCGTATGACGAGGGATGATTGGAGGGCCCATAAGAAGTCAACGAGTTGTCACTTTTGTAATAAACTCCTGGATGGGGATTCCGTAAGAGATCATTGCCACGTCACGGGTAATTATTGGGGAGCCGCGCATAACGAGTGTAATTTGAAACTACAAATCAATTCTCAAACAATACCCATCCCCGTTGTGTTTCACAACCTTAGGGTATACGATTCACATCTCATTATGCAAGCTATCTCAAAGACCAACGGCGGTTTAACGTGCATTCCTAATAATATGGAAAAATACATATCGTTCTCGTTGATTTAACCTATACATTATAGGGACAAGGATGGGAAATCTAGAATAAAGCAAAGTAATGGGCTTAGATTCATAGACTCCGTACAGTTTCTGTTATCTTCCCTGGACAATTTAGCTAATGCGAACAATCCCGATGACTTTGTGATAACAAATAAATATACCGATAAGATAACTCGTATTTTGTTGCTGAGAAAAGGTGTATATCCTTACGAATATATGGATGATTGGTCTAGATTCGGAGAAACTGAATTACCACCCCTCGAATCATTCTATAGTAACTTAACAGAATCTAAAATAACCTATGCCGATTATGAACACGCTCTGACTGTCTGGGATAAATTAGGTTGTAAGAATTTAGGCGATTATCACGATCTGTACTTAAAAACCGATGTAATGTTACTCGCCGATATATTCGAGATATTTAGAAAGACATGTTTAAAAGAATACGGCTTGGACCCGGCATGGTACTATTCCAGTCCCGGACTATCGTGGGATGCATTGTTAAAGAAGACCGGCGTAGAACTAAAACTACTCACAGATTACGATATGCACTTGTTTATTGAGAAAGGATTAAGAGGTGGTATATCGATGGCAGCGAAAAGGTATTCTAAGGCTAATAATAAATTAGTGGAAGGATACGATCCGAGTAAACCCGACACTCACATATTATATTTCGATGCTAACAATTTGTACGGATGAGCTATGAGTCAACCTTTACCCACGGGTGGTTTTGAATTGGTCAATGTGAATGATATCCATAATAATGATGCGAATAAAGGGTACATACTAGAAGTTGACTTAGAATATCCAAGTTCGTTACATAAAGATCATAACAGTTATCCCCTAGCTCCCGAAAGATTAATGGTTAATAAAGATTGGATGTCGGAATATCAACACTCCTTGATGGGTAATAGTAGGTTAGCTAACGTAGAAAAACTCGTACCAAATTTGATGGATAAGACAAATTATATAGTTCACTACAGAAATCTCCAGTTGTATCTATCGTTAGGTATGAAACTTAAGAAAATACACAGAGTTCTAAAGTTCGATCAAAGCCCTTGGATGGAGCCCTATATAAGGTTGAACACAGATTTAAGAAAGATAGCTACCAGCGATTTCGAAAAAAATCTATATATGCTTATGAATAACTTGGTATTTGGTAAAACTATGGAGAATCTAAGGAAGCGTGTTGATGTTAAATTAGTCAGATCTAATGAGGAAGAAAGACTCAGGAAACTTATAGCCAGTCCGGCTTTTAACAGAAGCAAGATATTCGATAACGACTTAGCTGCGTTGCATATGCAGAAGAGTAATATAAAATTCGACAGACCCATGTACGTCGGTATGAGTATTCTCGACTTGTCAAAACACTTAATGTATGACTTTTATTACAACGAACTTAAGAAGCAATACGGCGATATATGCGAGGTGTTATATACCGACACAGATTCTTTGTTGATGGAAATACAAACCGAGGATGTGTATAAAGATATGGCAGAAAAAATAGACATGTACGACACGAGCGATTACCCAAAAGATAATCCACTGCACAGCGTTGTAAATAAAAAGGTGTTAGGTAAGATGAAGGATAAATGTGCTGGGACCCCTATAGCGGAGTATGTGCGATTAAGACCTAAGATGTATTCTATAAAAAAGTCTGATAATGGAGAGATAAGAAAAGCTAAGGGTGTTAAGAAGTATGTTGTAAAAAAGCATATCAAACACGAACAGTATAAAGAATCATTATTCAACGGTAGAACTTTCAAACATGAGATGAACTCTTTAAGAAGTTACAATCATAGGAAATATGGATTAAGAATGAACAAGACATCATTATCCCCCTTAGATACAAAGAGATGGATTGATAATGATGGTGTAACTACCTATGCTTATGGTTATGGTGGTAATACCGTACCGTCGGGAACTATGAACAACTCTTCTCGTACAAATGCCCTACCCGGTCCATCTTGAAGATAATAAAGAATAGGCTCTCCTTCTTTCGTAACCAATCGACTAATGTTATAAGTCTTAAGGGACCATATGGGATTGGTTGCGCGACGTAGGCCTCCTTCGAGTTCACCTACCTGGTATAAACTCTTACTCTGTCTGGAAGTTTTCGTTTTTTGCCTCTCCTCGGTGCTGAAGATTCGGAAGTCACGGATTTCATTTTAATAGCATCGGATGGTTTCTTCCCTATTAATCTCGTTACTTCATTATTCAGCGCTGATACAACAGCTGATAATCGTGTCACCCATTCGGTTGATCTCAATCGCTCCGATTTCATTTCGATCCCATACTGATAACCAAACAAACGTTCCGCTAATGTCCTGTTAAATCTTTCGACGATAGCTTGACTTCAGTGGGCCTCTCTTTCACCACGGACGATTTCGACATCGTGCTTTGTTAACAGTTTAATTATCGATCCCATAAACTCGCGACCGGGATCTACTTGAAATAGCTTAGGCCATTTTAGTGGTCCGCGTTTATAAATGCGACTCAGTGCATTAGCTACTTCTGTTGACTCTTTCGAGGTTAATGGCTCTTCCTCTTTGTATCGACTAGCCACATCCACTACTGTTAAAGCGTATTTATACGTTTTGCGTTTTACCTTATAGTGGGGAAGAAACAAGAGGTCAGCCTGATGAACTTCTTCGTTGTAAAAATATCAAACTTTTTCCTCGGTATATAACGCGGTGCCGGTAAATATATTTGCCACATCGCTTGTTTCTTTAACCAATCCTTGGCCACATCTTTAGATACCTTAGCCGCGGTGGCTAATTTTTTTATTGCTCCTATACCTTTCCAATATCGTCGTGGGCTATAGTAAATTTTATCCATTATTAATTAATGTTGATGTTTCGTTTAATACAACTCATGACTATCATTGAATCGCATCGTCATTTTGGCATAACAAATGCCACCTGTAGTAGCAGTATAGGTATATGAATATGGCTCCAGTGGAGTTGCGGCAGAACCGCCATTACCTATACTACTAAAGCATAAATTTGGCTCAACCGGTGTGCAGCCTGTTGAGCACCCGTGTCACATGCGTGTTACACGCGTTCTCAATGCGTGTTAGGGGAACGAACTGTTAGGCAGTAGTGTACCTCCATCTTCTACTCCTTAGCGATCATAACTTTAGTCTTTATATGACCAGCTCCCTCGGCCCTGCATAATCATGGGTGATTTGAACCGACATAACCCTTTATGGGGAAGTAGCAACACTAACATCAAGGGTCACACGCTAGAGGATTTCATATCTGACAATAGCCTATGTGTTTTAATGATGGTTCCAACACATACTTACACCCTGCAACAGGTAGTTATTCAGCCTTGGACCTTTCACTCACTGATGCAATCCTTTTGGATGAATTTTCATGGTCAGTTCATGATGATCTATGTGGTAGTGACCACTTTCCTACAATTCTGACAGTCAATAATCCATCTGACGTTCCACGCTCAACAAGGTGGAATTTTTCAAAGGCAAATTGGGCTCAGTTCACAACTCTATGTACTGATAAATTTAAACCTGAAATGCTCAGGAATATTGCTGAGCCCATTCAGTATTTTTCAGATGAACTGAATTCAATTGCCAATGTTACCATTCCTAAGTTCTCTGCAAATCCACACATTCACAAACCATGGTTTGATAATTATTGCAAACGGGCTAGAAAATGTATGAAGAAAGCGGAGAAGTATTTCCGAAAACATCCTACTGTACATAATTTGAAAAATGTTAAGATTACTAGTGCCAAGGCACAAAATAAACGTCATTCGTGGAGAACATACGTTTCCAAGATTAATTCACGTATGTATACCTATATCAAAGGTGTGGAATATGATCCAAAGGATTAAGGGCAAAGGCTCATAATCAAGTGTTCATTATCTTAAGGAAGGTGATAACTTTCTGGAAGATCATTCAGATATTTCAAAAAAAATTGGTGAAACGTTAGCTAAACACTCTTCTTCGTCAAATTATCTCCCTGAATTTAAAAAAATATCAGAACCTTCAGGAAAAGAAGAGGATTAATTTCAACAAAATGGCGAAGACTACAATGAAGTATTTTCACTACATGAGCTACAAACAGCCAGCCCTTGGGCAAGCTCATGACACAGCAACAGGAGCTGATAATATTCACTATCAGCTTTTGAAGCATTTGCCCGAATACGGTCTTGCCATACTTTTAGAAATATTTGATGAAATTTGGACTTCAGGAAATTTCCCTCCTTCTTGACAAAATGCAATCGTTATCGAATATCCCTATACCTAAGCCTGGCAATGATCATTCAGATCCATCTAATTACCGACCTATATCATTAACTAGCTGTGTTTGCAAAACTATGGAATGAATGGTTAATAATAGGTTAGTGTGGTATTTGGAAACTAATAATCTGATTACAAATATTCAATGCGGTTTCTGCAAAAATCACAGTACTATTGACCATCTAGTACGTTCAGAATCTTTCATAAAAAAAGTGTTTGTTTCATACAACATGTTTTTTTATTTAGAAAAAGCGTATCATACCATATGGAAGCACAGCATTTTGAAAAATCTTCAGGACTTTGGTTTAGAGGTTGCTTGCCTCATTTTATATCCTAGTTTTTAACAGACAGACAATTTCAAGTTCGTTTGGGGTCTACCCTGTCTGATCATTACAATCAGCATCAGGGTGTCCCACAAGGCAGTATTTTGTCCGTCACTTTATTTAGGATTTAAAAATATAGTCTTTCAAAGGTTTTAAATAATTCAATTGATGGATCCCTTTTTGTGGATGATTTTAATATATCTTGTCGTGGTAAAAATATGCATACCATTGAGAGACAGCTGCAGCTGTGTCTTTACAAAAATCAGAAACAGTGTCTTGAAAATGGTTTTAGGTTTTCCAAATCCAAGACAAACTGTATACATTTCTGTCGTCAATATAAACCTCATAAGGATCCGGAGCTGTCTTTAGATGGTACTGCAATTAAAATTGTGGAGGAAGCCACATTTTTGGGGTAAATACTTGACAGACATTTAACCTTTCAACCACACATTAAATATCTTAAAGCTAAATGCCTGAAGGCTTTTAGATCTGCTGAAAGTTGTCTCTAATTCAAATTGGGATGGGCATCAAACAACTCCCCTTCATTTATATCATTCACTTATCCGGTCAAAACTTGATTATGGCTCCATGTTTATGGTGGAGCCTGTAAAAGCAATTTAGAAATGTTAAATACAACACACCATCAAGGACTACGGAGCATTTAGAACATCTGTTGACAGCTTATACGCATAGCCTGATGAACCTTCCCTCAACAACGCCGTATAAAATTATCACTACAATATATCACTAAATTGGCTTCGAATCCTTCAAACCCAGCACATGCCTGTGTATTCAATCCTCTTTATGAGGAACTGTTCAATCCTAAGCCGAATCTCGTTCCACCACTCAGGATTCGTATCCAACCGCATGTCATTGCTGCTAATATAGATTTAGATTTAATCACTTCTTATCGACATCTGTCTACTCCTCCTTGGCAGTTGGTCAGACCAGACCACCTTCACTCACTTAGTTAAAAAAATCTGACACAAATGATTAAAAATACCAACAGGAATACTTACAATTACGAAGCAAATATGATTCCCATCGTTCAATCTTCACGGATGGATCCAAGGATAGTGGCAAAGTTTCCAGTGCCACTGCTATTGGATCATAAATCATATCTACTAGAATCCCAGACAATAGCTCCATTTTCACAGCTGAGGCAAGCGCTATAAATACAGCCTTGGACTTCATTCAACATCAGTCTAACAGTAAACAATTTATCATTTCTGATTCTCTCTCATGCCTTCAAACACTAAACAATGTCTCTCTAAATCATCCATGTATTCTTGACATTTTAGAATTGAACAATGATCTGTCTTCTGGCCAATGCGACATTATATTTTGTTGGTTACCAAGCCATGTTGGCATCGTGGGCAATACAAAAGCTGACGCTGCAGCTAAGGCTCTAACATTCTGATTCCACACTCTGATTTAATCTTGTATAAAAGATTATATCAAATATTTATGGCAAACAAAGTGAAATGCCCAGTTAGGTATGAACAAAGTGCATGCAATAAAACCAACTCTAGGATATACCAACTTGGGTTGCCAGTCTCGACACGATGAAGTTGTTTTACGACAATGTCGCATTGGCCATAGTCGTTATACCCATGAATATTTGCTAAAAGGTAAAGATCCTCCGTTTTGCGTCCCTTGTGATGAGTGAGTGAGTGTGTATGGTTTTACGCCGCTTTTAGCAATATTCCAGCAATATCACGGCTTCACACATTGTACCCATGTCGGGAATCGAACCTGGGTCTTCGGCGTGATGAGCGAACGCTTTAACCACTAGGCTACCCGACCGCCCCCCTTGTGATGAGAGAATTACAGTCAAGCATATTTACTACACTCACTACAATAGTAACGAAGCAATATATTTATCTTCATTTGTAAGTCGTTGACAGTATTGCCAAACACAATAAGGACATCAGCAAATAGAAGTGGAAAAATATGAATAACTTTCCGGAAGTACGCCAAAACGACAATTTTGTTCCATTTCAGTTACCAATTCGTTTATAAAAATTGAAACAAAAAGGGACTAAGCATACACCCTTGCCTCACACCCATGAAGCAATCAAAAGTACCAGATACATACATTAGATGGATTTACCCATTTGAGCACTCAAACCATGTTTTTACAATAGCTTCCACAGAAGATGACGCTAAATAGAGTCGAATGCCTCAGAGAAATCAATAAATGCTACATAACATTTACCTCCCTTTCGTGGGAGATAACGCTGAATGACAGAGTTTAAAACAAAACAGTTATCAATAGATGAATGACCTTTTCGAAACATCGACTGACATTCAGATATTTTATCAAGTGTTGCAGCCCAATACACTCTCGTCTACTGTTAAAACTTGATGTAATATTTTTACAATGGACCCTCTTTTGCAGGGCTTGCAGGAATTATCCAAGTATCCCAACACGCAAGGAACACACAGTTTTGATAAATGTTGTAAAATCCCCAAGTGACGTCACAGGTCATGGGTCAACCGGAAGGGGTGCCATAACCGGAAGTGATGTATCATGGATATTATGGGTAATAGCCAAAGCATAAAGATGACGTCATAACCGGAGGGGCACGGGTGGCTCAGTCGTCTAAGGCGCCGCGATTCGCTGTGCAGAGTTGCGTCCCTTGGGCACGCCAGAAACCTATGATTGTGGGTTCGAATCCCGGTTGCCCCGATGATGTTTTTAGGTTTGTCAGCACCATTCCCGTGCTTGTGGGTTTCACCGAAGTGGTAAACGTCTGAGACCTGCATCACTTCGGACTCCTCCCACATTAAGCTTACACGCCGTGATATGACTGGAATACTGTTAAAAGCGGCGTTAAACCAAACTCACTCACTCACTCATAACCGGAAGTGACGACATGTGGGTATTCTGGGAATGACGAGGAAGTGACAATATTCACCTAACTGCCTGTATATGAAGATGGTATTTAGGAACGTATAACTCCGATATACGCTTCAATTCATAGATCTTTATAAGGACCAACCAAATAAAATGAAAGAGAAACTTGAAAACATAATGATGTCTCTTGTTACTCCTGTATGCGATGTACTTTTAATGTAAGAAACACGTCATTACACTATGTATTTATTAATTCGGCAAAGACATCACAAATACATCCACACAATTACATCCATTTTATAAATGCATTCGTTATTTTATACTCAATGATGATAACAAAGCTTACGTGGGTCGCAATTTTTTGGGGTATACAGCATAAATGTCCGACCATTATGTTGCGACACATGTACGGCGTTTGTCTCTATAACTACTTCCCGAGACCATGTCCGCCATTTTCTTTTTCTGATTTTCTCAAATCTGACCAACAGACGTTATTTCTTTCATGAGACTTTGGCGAAGGGATGACCACCATTTTGTCACACATTAAACCGGCAGGCACTAAATCAAGTGAGCGGAAGTTCAATGACGTCAGTTCTTCGTTATTCCCAGAATACCTATACACAGTCACTTCCATTTATGACGTCACTTCCTGTCTTGGCAATTACCCATAATCCCCATGATACGACCTTTGACGTCACATGGGGATTACCTTGGTCCGGTCTTCAATGAGCCTGCTTTAACAGGGACGAATATTTGGGATGTTCACTAAGAATGTCATCAAGACCAGCTGATTTAATATTGACGGTTTCAAGTGGGAAGTGACTGGTCCTGAGCAGCAAACAGAAAGCCTAAATATTTTGTAGGTGTATTCAGACTATTAATATGGCAGAAGGTTTTGGGATCAGTCAAATCACCTTTCTTTGGAAGAAGTATTGTTCGACCTTTGCACAACCGAGACAGAACACCTCTGTATCCAGAAGAGAATTTAAACAGTAAAGTAATGGTGTTTGGACATATGGAAACAGTTTCCAATACCGATTTCGAATACCATCATGCCCTGGCGCCGTATTAGATTTGGACTTTTTAATTACATTTTTCATGATATTTGAACAAATTGTTTTGTTTAATGAAATTATTTTCTTGTCCCACTTTCTTTTTCTTTCTGTCCAGACCTTTAACTTCGTCTTCAGAGAATCAGGAATTTGATTTAGAATTTTCTCTTTTGTTATCTTGTATTTTGATTTCTTGTGTTTGGGCATTGATTGCCCCGGGAAACGTAATTCTAAGTAGAGTTCTATCCAGGATATATCGTTCCTTGTTTCATTTTGTCTAATTTTAAAACGGTTTTTCTTTTGATGATTTTGTTTATTACCATTTTGTGGTTCGATGTCTTTCGAACGGAATAATGTCATGTTGATTCTGTGGAAATGATTCTTTAAATTGTTTTAACACATTTGGGTATGACCCTGCCAGGGGATCTAACCACCTACCTTCGACTCATCGGGCAGATGCTCTATGCACTACATCAATGAGGCGGTGAACATTAATATAATTCATAAAAAAGAGAGAGATATGGGGCAAGTAGCTACGAACTGTTGACCATGCTTCTGGGTGTGTTCGAGCAAACGGTTTTCCCTCTGCATTATGAGTAACGAAGCTAAGATTGAGCAGGTTATTTAAGAAAATTGTAGTAGCCTAAGGCAAACGTGATTTCCACTGGTATAGACAAAATGGTTACCTTTCGATGTTTGTGGTTGAGGATCTGTTTCAGTGTGATTGTCGTGACCATGGACACCTGTAAACGTAAATGTTGTTACATTAAATGCAGATTTGGAGGACGTTAGGAGGGCAGCGGCGTGTATATGTCACTAAAAAATATTTATCAACCTAATCTTCACCTACTAGAGATATACGGTAAACAGCCTTATTCAATCAACTAACTGGACAAACCTTTTAGAGATTGGTTGGGTTTAATGTTTCCATATTTATTGTCTATATACAATGTGTGTGTCCCAGAAGAGAATTAATCATACAAGTAAGACATTTCCTTTCTCCAGTATTATCCTGGGCAATTTACGTCTTAGAATGGACACCGCTCTACACAGATACATGCTTGTTATCAAGTGTATAGGAACGATGCACAAACATATAAATATAACTTACCAAGCACACAAGACACAATAAGGGTGATAACAAAAATCTCCATTTTTCAGACTACCTTCTCTTCAAGTAATATTGAACAGGTTTCTGTTAACCAGTAAGCATCAGTAGCAAGAACAAGCAACGTGCAGCAAAGATCCGCGCGCCCGTTCCAAGTGAGTAAGATGTGTAGCTGGTGAGCATTTACTTAAAGAGCACACTGAAATACAATCACAAATGGATGAGTACTGGCCATAATATATTTTGGTCAATAGTGTTGCCATGCTGGCCACATCAAAACTCGGGTTCGAAATTAGAAAAAAAGTCTGTCATCATTCGTGGAAATAACCATGTTAACATTCAGCTTCTTTGTTCCTCTGCTTCCAGAGTAGGTGATGTTTTACTGATATTTTGCATTTTACGCCAATTTTACTTTACAAATAACCTTCACACTTTGTTCCTTGTATATTTCTCCATCTTCAAATCTTCAGCAGTTCGATTTTCAGGATTTATTTGACAAGCTCCCTAAGCCCTGTATTATCATGGGTGATTTTAATGGACATAACCCTCTATGGGGAAGTACCGTTACAAACAATAAAGGGAAACTTCTTTTGAAAAAATATTTCAAATAATAATTCATGCATATTCAACGATGGCTCGAACACATATTTACATCCTGTAACTGGAACATACTCTGCTTTAGATCTGTCAATCACAGATTCAAAAATATATAATGAATTCGAATGGTTAGTCAATGATAACCTTTGTGGCAGTGACCATTTTCCGACAATAATTACAGCTATATGTCAATTACAGGATTGTTTTGTCAAGATTCTATTGTGACAGAAGTCATACAGCTGGAATATTGGACAACAAATAAACAAACAAACACATAGCACAATACTTTGAGGCAAATGTTATATAATACTACATTAAATAAATTAAATACAATTCGATGCCTATCTTGTTGGTGCTACAAGACCGTAATTCCCAAAAGCCTCACTTACAGCAACACCATATATCTCAACTTAATGAATAATAAATACATAGACATTTAACAAACTGAACAGAGTAATACACACATTCTATCAACAACGATTCACATGTATTACACCTGAATATGTGCATTACAAACATCATTTAGACATACTTTTATATTATTATACTATACATTACTACAAGTGTCTGCTCAAATGCAGTTTATTTGTTCCCCGACCAGTGGGTCCGTTTGCATTCTAGTTATCATTCTCAACTCCCTGTGGAGTATACAACTAAACTTCCTACAGGCGCTTGCAGGTTTTCATATCCACCTCACATATCAGATACCCATTCCCTGCTGGGTTAACACCGTATATGTTCTACTTTGAAACGAGTTTTGAGTTAGTAAGTCTCTTTCTTGCGTTTCTAGGTGTTATTCCTAACCACGTTCACAAATTTATAACCACTCTAAACCATATGAAATCCCCAGTAAATTAGCGCATACAAACAGTTGAACCTTTTAACGTCGCGTTCTTAAATAGCGACTTTCACTTAAATAGCGACCTACCCTATATAAACGGTTTAAAAGTGTTTGGGAGATATTCGCCTTTTGTTATGCAATGAACTTGTCTGCAATGGTCAACATTTGAGGAAGTTGCAGCATTGCATGACTGTGGTTCTCCGTTCATGTGTTCACGTGGTCAGGTTACCTACTCTCAATGCCGCCATCTGGTTAGATATCATGAGTGTAGTATCCAGTGGTTATTATCCTCATAATAGCTAAGTACATTGCAGATAACAAGAATTTTAATACATTTCATATGTGGATTGTGTTTTAATGAATTGGTAGTATTGTCTACCTATGACTAAAGTTATGACTTAAATCCTGTTTGGGATTCATGCAGGGACCTAAAGTACTGTAAGTCCCCAAGGTCCCCAGTAAGTTGGCCTGGCTTTAGTTACTGGTGGTATATAGCTCGTATTGTAAAAGTATCAAATGTAACCTTGGTGTATATATGTTGATTAGAAGTTTTAGTGTTTGAAATGATTCGTTTTTATGTTTCAATCTGTGATATCTTGCTAATGCTTTACTGTCCTTTGTAACAGATATTTATCTTTCAATTTGTTCTCGTCACTATATGGCTGAGATACTTCCGATGTGACGTTAAATATTAACTCACTCACTCACTCACTCACTCACTCACTCACTCACTCACTCCAATGATTATTACTGTCCCAGGTTGAATCCCAGATCGTGCAGACGTTTTATCACTAAGAACAACAGTAATGCACGAGGAAATAGACGAAGTGTACTTTGACATTTCGTTTAAACTGACAAGCATAGATGCTAAAAAAACAAGGATTTAAACAGGAGGAATTAGGGATTCAAAACCAGGATAACTCTGATCAAATATGTCGGATTTTAGGGGGCTCAGGCGCACGAGCTATGGTTAACAGCTCTATGTACCAGTAGTCAGTACCTTTTCCATACATTCAACACACCCTTTGTACAAACCGCGTAAGTCGCCTTTGAACAGTAGTTACACCACTAATGGCACTAAGCCTTGTAGGCATAAGCACCTTAACATTATGCATCATATATAAAATGCTAGGTTTTTTGTATTGTGCTGCACATGTAGCCATTCTTCCTACCACGACAAACGTCATCAATACAAAGTGCACTCTGTATAGTCCATTGAGGACATCTGAATCCATGACATTGCTACTAGGAATTTAATGATGATTAAGTGGCCGTGTACATTGGTAGCCACGAGTCTTTTGTGATGTGATCTTTTCACCAGTCTGCAGCGTTGTTAATCTTTTCAGAAACATTCCTTATTCAAACGTAAAAGAGATGTGCACGTCATAGTTAAGCTATCATGATCGTTGTTTACACCAACATTAAATGCAACAGTTACTCTTGTCCCGTCCCCTCTATTGAAATTGTTTCAAGTATATATAGAGCTCATGTGTATGGAGTTTTGTTTCCTTATCATAAATGCAGGGATATTCAGCTCTTCGGTGAGAATACACTGGCATGAACTCGTCACTGCGGCTCGAAATTATACACAATGGATATTACATGTCCCTCAAAGTTTCAATATGATATGGTTGGTGAGGAGTGTATGTTAGGCTGTAAAGAATGTCCCTTGCACACACGATGTGTGCTCTAAAGTCGAACTGTTGTGATAGTTGCTAACAACAAGATTTTACATAACAGACATTTTTCTGTTTGTCCGGACTGATGCCGATTTATAGGGCTAGCTCACAAAAACAGTATACTGACTCCGAGCCGACCAGTCCTTGTATTAGGCCCTAATGCCGAGCGCCTAATGCGTGTGGTTGTTAAGATAGCAAATATTCTTACAAATATATTCTATAGCCTCCCATGCAAGTCACAGTTAAAGTATAATATATGATTAGCTTGTTACGCCAGACATTTAATGCAAACATGAATAAATTCCATATATCGCTATTCAGAATAGAACTATTGTTCACCATTGATTCGAAAGCAAAACTCAACGCCGCTTTTAACAGTATTCCAGTCATATCACGGCGTGTAAGCTTAATGTGGGAGCAAATGCAGGTCTCAGACGTTTACCACTTCAATACAACCCACGAGCACGGATATGGTGATATAAATGTCTGAGACCTGCATCACTTCGGGCTTTCCTCCCACATTAAGCTGACGCGTCGTGATATAACTGGAATACTGTTTAAAGCGTTAAACCCAACTCACTCACTCAATTTTAAGGCAAGCATGGGTTGCTGAAGACCTGTTCTATCCCGGATCTGCACAGGTCCAGCATTAACTGAAAGTAATTCACTACCTCTGCAACAGTACTTGCGATGATACATACTCATTTTTCTCCTTTCTTTAGGTAATATGCTAGTCATTCGTAAGTGCACGGTTGTCACATAGATGTATTACAAATGAAAGCTAAAATATACAAACCTGTAAGACGCTGGCTATAAGTCACACCGACGGATAAATCCTGTCGAACGAAGACACATCCTAGTTAGTCACGCAAGTTACTATTAGATTCCATTCTCACTCAAATATCACATTCTCAGTGAAAAGAAGCATGTGTCTGATAGTGTCGGACGCATGACAAAGGCAAACAGTAGTGTGAAACTGTTTGGTCTGTGAATGCGGTGTAACAACCGGAAAATGCATCGGGAACAATGTGGTTCCGGAGTGTTAGGGCTGTTACAGCAAATTCAAAGACCATCACGTTGCGCGAGTGCCCAGATCATGCAGGTGACACACATGCATGTTTTATCACGTTATACACATGCATAGAACATCACGATACACACATGCATAAAACATCACGTTACACGCACGCCTGGAACATCACGTTACACACATTTATGGAACATCACGTTACACACATCCACAGAACATCACGTTACACACATGAATAGAACATCACGTTACACACATGCATAGAACATCACGATACACACAGCGTAGAACATCACGTTATACACATGCATAGAACATCAGGTTACACACATGAAGAGAACATCACGTTACACACATGCATAGAACATCACGATAAACACATGCGTAGAACAACACTATACATACATGCACAGAACATCACGTTACACACATGCATACAACATCACGAAAAACACATGCATAGAACATCACGATACACACATGCACAGAACATCACGTTACACACATTTATGGAACATCACGTTACACACATGCACAGAACAACACATTACACACATGAATAGAACATCACCTTACACACATGCACAGAACATCACGTTATACACATGCATAGAACATGACGTTACACACATTTATGGAACATCACGTTACATACATGCACAGAACATCACTTTACACACATGAATAGAACATCACGTTACACACATAAATAGAACATAACGTTATACACATGCATAGAACATCACGTTATACACATGCATAGAACATGACGTTACACACATTTATGGAACATCACATTACACACATGCATAGAACATCACGTTACACACATGAATAGAACATCACGTTACACACATGAATAGAACATCACGTTACACACATGCATAGAACATCACGTTACACACATGCGTAGAACATCACGATACACACATGCGTAGAACATCACGTTACACACATGCATCGAACATCACGTTACACACATGCATAGAACATCACGATACACACATGCGTAGAACATCACGTTATACACATGCATAGAACATCACGTTATAAACATGCATAGAACATCACGTTACACACATTTATGGAACATCACGTTACACACATGCACAGAACATCACGTTACACACATGAATAGAACATCACGTTACACACATGCATACAACATCACGATACACACATGCACAGAACATCACGTTACACACATGCATACAACATCACGAAACACACATGCATAGAACATCACGATACACACAGGCCTAGAACATCACGTTACACATATGCACAGAACATCACGTTACACACATGAATAGAACATCACCTTACACACATGCACAGAACATCACGTTATACACATGCATAGAACATCACGTTACATATTTATAGAACATCACGTTACACACATGAATAGAACATCACGTTATACACATGTATAGAACATCACGTTATACACATGAATAGAACATCACGTTACACACATTTATGGAACATCACGTTACACACATGCATACAACATCACGTTATACACATGAATAGAACATCACGTTACACACATTTATGAAACATCACGTTACACACATGCACAGAACATCACGTCACACACATGAATAGAGCATCACGTTACACACATGCATAGAACCTCACGATACACACATGCATAGAACATCACGTTATACACATGCATAGAACATCACGTTATAAACATCCATAGAACATCACGTTAGACAAATAAATAGAACATCACGTAACACACATACATAGAACATCCCGATACACACATCGTTAGAACATCACGTTACACACATGAATAGAACATCACGTTACACACATGAATAGAATATCACGTTATACACATGCATAGAACATCACGTTACACACATTTATGGAACATCACGTTACATACATGCATACAAAATCACGTTACACATATGCATAGAACATCACGTTACACATATTTATGGAAGATCACGTTACATACATGCATACAACATCACGTTACACATGCACAGAACATCACGTTACACACATGAATAGAACATCACCTTACACACATGCACAGAACATCACGTTATACACATGCATAGAACATCACGTTACACACATGCATCGAACATCACGTTACACACATGCATAGAACATCACGATACACACATGCATCGAACATCACGTTATAAACATGCATAGAACATCACGTTATACACATGCATAGAACATCACGTTACACACATGCATAGAACATCACGTTACACACATGCATAGAACATCACGTTATACACATGCATAGAACATCACGTTATACCCATGCATAGAACATCACGTTACACACATGCATAGAACATCACGTTATACACATGCACAGAACATCACGTTATAAACATGCATAGATCATCACGTTACACACATGCATAGAACATCACGTTATACACGTGCATAGAACATCACGTCATAGACATGCGAAGAACATCATGTTATATACATGCATAGAACATCACGTTACACACATCCATAGAACATCACGTTATAGACATGCGAACAACATCACGTTATATACATGCATAGAACATCACGTTACACACATCCATAGAACATCGCGTTACACACATGCATAGACCATTACGTTACACACATGCATGGACCATTACGTGACACACTAGCATATGCCATTACGTTACACACATGCATAGACCATTACGTTACACACATGCATAGGACATCCAGTTGCACACATGCATAGATCGTCACGTTACACACATGTATAGATCGTCTCGTTACTCGCATACTCAGAACATCACGTTATCCACATGCATAGACCATTACGTTACACACATGCATCGAACATCACGTTACACACATGCATAGAACATCATGATACACACATGCATAGAACATGACGTTATAAACTTGCATAGAACATCACGTTATAAACATGCATAGAACATCAAGTTATACACATGCATAGAACATCACGTTAAACACATGGATAGAGCATCACGTTACACACATGCAAAGAACATCACGTTATAAACATGCATAGAACATCACATTACACACATTTATGGAACATCACGTTACACACATGCATACAACATCACGTTACACACATGAATAGAACATCTCGTTACACACATGCATTGAACATCACGATACACACATGCATAGAACATCACGTTACACAAATTTATGGAACACCACGTTACACACATGCACAGAACATCACGTTGCACACATGCACAGAAGATCACGTTACACACATGAATAGAACATCACGTTACACACATGCATACAACATCACGTTACACATATGCATAGAACATCACGTTACACACATGAATAGAACATCACGTTACACACATTTATGGAACATCACGTTACACACATGCATACAACATCACGTTACATATATGCACAGAACATCACGTTACACACATGAATAGAACATCACGTTACACACATGCATAGAACATCACGTTATACACATGCATAGAACATCACGTTACACACATGCATCGAACATCACGTTATACACATGCATCGAACATCACGATACACACATGCATAGAACATCACGATATAAACATGCATAGAACATCACGTTATAAACATGCATAGAACACTACGTTATACACATGCATAGAACATCACGTTACACACATGGATAGAACATCACGTTACACACATGCATAGAACATCACGTCATAGACATGCGAAGAACATCATGTTATATACATGCATAGAACATCACGTTACACACATCCATAGAACATCACGTTATAGACATGCGAAAAACATCACGTTATATACATGCATAGAACATCACGTTACACACATCCATAGAACATCACGTTACACACATGCATAGACCATTACGTTACACACATGCATGGACCATTACGTTACACACAAGCATATACCTTTACGTTACACACATGCATAGACCATTACGTTACACACATGCATAGACCATTACGTTACACACATGCATAGGACATCCAGTTGCACACATGCATAGATCGTCACGTTACACACATGTATAGATCGTCTCGTTACACGCATACTCGGAACATCATGTTAAACACATGCATAGAACACCCCGTTACATGCATTGAACATCACGTTAAACACATGATGACATGCATAGATCATCCACATTAAACACAAGCATATATCATCATGATACGCTAGATATTGCAGGTTACACACAGAACATGATCCTACATACATGCAGAAATCATTGCTTCTAGTCACACCATCACTGTCCTTCAGGGTAGAATAGGTCTTCTTCATCAAGTCATAGTTGCCCTCCTTTTACCACGCCAAAAACCTATGATTGTGGGTTCGAGTCCCGGTTCGCACCGATTATGTTTCTGGGTTTGTAAGCACCATACCCGTGCTCGTGGGTTTCACAGAAGTGGTAAACGTCTGAGACCTGCATCACTTTGGCCTTTCCTCCCACATTAAGCTGACACGCCGTGATATAACTGGAATACTATTAAAACCGGCGTTAAACCCAACCCATTCTCTCACTTAAACGCTTTAAAATGGCATGTCTGTGATCATTTCGAAAAACAAATGGGTAGAAACCCAACTCATTCACATGGCGGGTGAGGGTTACACCAGTCTCCTTATCGGGGAACATCCCCTCCGACATTGATGATTTTTTTTTGGACACTGATTGAATGCAACTAGCTAGGAAGACTAGATAGATTTGATGATAATCTTAAACAATACATTTCAAAGGTGCTTTCATATTTCAGGCTTCAAGACGTTATCAGTGTCAGATGGGCTGAAAGCAATTTAAAAATCAAGGGGGGCATCAGTCATCTTTTGACTTGTTGGTTGGTTGGTTGGTTGTTTTACGCCGCACTCAGCAATATTCCAGCTACATGGTGGCGGCCTGTAAATAAGTCTGGACCAGACAATGCAGTAATTTACATCATGAGCATCGATCCACGCAATTAGGATCGATCACATGCATCAACCAAGTCAGCGAGCCTGAACACCCGATCCCGTTCGTCGCCATTTACGACAAGCATACTCGCCTTTTACGGGTTGCTGAAGACCTATTCTACCCCGGATCTTCACGGGTGTCAGTTATCACCAAGATAACAACCAATGATAAAAAAATCACGAACCCTGGTAGAGAATGCTGTGCAATCTATTCAAAGGAAATTGAGGCCAGTGACGTGGTGACAGCCAGTACATAGACCATGTCCCGACAGAGTCGAGGCCAGCGACACTTGGATGTACCAAAAGAGTCAAGGCCAGTGACGCTTGGTGACAGCCAATACATAGACCATGTCCCGACAGAGTCGAGGCCAGTTACGTGGTGACAGCTAATACATAGACCATGTCCCGACAGAGTCGAGGCCATTAACGCGTAGTGACAGCCAATACATAGACCATGTCCCGACAGAGTCGAGGCCAGTGACGCTTGGTGACAGCCAATACATAGACCATGTCCCGACAGAGTCGAAGCCAGTGACGCTTGGTGACAGCCAATACATAGACCATGTCCCGACAGAGTCGAGGCCATTAACGCGTAGTGACAGCTAATACATAGACAATGTCCCGACAGAGTAGAGGCCAGTGACGCTTGGTTACAGCCAATACATAGACCATGTCCCGACAGAGTCGAGGCCAGTTACGTGGTGACAGCTAATACATAGATGATGAAGAGCTACACCCAAATTTGACATCTCACAGGCGACCTTAAGCTACTCGCACAACTTTAAATATGTGTAAAGCATTGTTCTGTTCAGATAAGTGTTGTAAAGATGTTGTTCATTCCCTTACATGCATTGCCAACGTACGACGCATCCCGTTGGTCACCGGAGTGGAACCCGTCCGACAGGCTTGTGAGATTTGTGCATATCGGAGGAAACACAAAAGGTGACCAAAGGTACACGGAAACCTGACTGTTTAGCTGACTGTGGAGGCAGTAACAAGAAGAGCAATTTCCGACTTCCTGACAAAAATGTTATCAAAAGATTTTGGTTGGTTGGTTGGTTTGTTGTTAAACGCCGCACTCAGCAATATTCCAGCTATATGACGGCGGTCTGTAAATAATAGAGTCTGGACCAGACGAGCCAGTGATTGATATCATGAGCCAAGCAATTCGGATCGATGACATGCATCAACCAAGTCTGCGAGCCTGACCACCCGATCCCGTTAATCGCCTTTTACGGCAAACATGGGTTGCTGAAGACCTATTCTACCCCGGAATCTTCACGGGTCGTATCAAAAGTTAAAATGAGGACGTCGGAGAATAATCAGTTTCAGTTATCAACACGATATATGTAATTTCTGATACGTCCCCTTTGAATGGGATTTTGTTGGAAAACATGCGTACTGTCGTGATCAATCAGACTTATAGACTTCGAGTGATGAGGTTTGGCGGGGCATGGCTTTTATTTGGACCCAAAGTAATTTATGATGGCTGGGAGGAGATCTTTGTTTCAGCAACCTTGATGCTCAGTAACCTTGATGCTCGTTAAGAGCAGCAGTTAACTTATGTGCTGGAGGATATATATGAAGGAGAGGGATCTACTATTTGCCGTACCACGGGAAGAGACCGGTACACGTGGGTGGGCGCACGATTGTGTTTTTGATCGTTTGTTTTTGTTGTTAAACGCTGCACTCAATGACCATAGAGTCTGGCTACATGCAACATATATCGCATTGTCATCCAGGAACGAAAGCCACATCCCAAGTGACGTCAGGAAGCATTTTGCAGACAGAGGGAACCGCTTTTAAAGGTAGGATCTTCGCAGACAGCAATGGCGACAAGATGGAAATGCGCTCACCAAAACATGTTACAGCTAAACCTAGGACAAGACGTCGACCTTCATGTCGTTGAAATCCACGAATCATGCAAAATATTCCAGCAGTATTATTAAGGGGGAAATTGATGCTGACTGACCACCTTATGAGCATCGTATCTACAAAAACATCTCTGCTCAATTCAAAAGTACTAACTTGTTTCATTTTTACCACCTGTGTTACCCTAACTCGAAATCAAAGCACCTGGAGAAAAACTCAACATCTCAATTCGGGAGAAGTTCATGAGTACCCATACTGATACCAGAGCGGTTGAATCCATACCCCAAATGAAGTATGCGATACAATGTGTAGCTTTCTTTGGTTTTGGTTTGGTTTGTCTATTTACGCCGCACTCAGCAAAATTCCAGCTATATGACGGCGGTCTGTAAATAATCGAGTCTGGACCAGATAATCCAGTGATTGATATCATGAGCAGTGATCCATGCAATTGGGATCGATGACATGCATCAACCAAGTCAGCGAGCCTGACCACCCGATCCCGTTAGTCGCCTTTTACGACAAGCATAGTCGCCATTTAAGGCAAGTATGGGTTGCTGAAGATCAAACCGTAGGATAAAGTGTTTGTTAATTGTTTAACTCAGTACTCAGCAATGTTTGTTTGTTGTTTTACGCCACACTCAGCATATTCCAGCTATATGACGCGGTCTGTTAAATGATCGAGTCTGGACCAGACAATCCAGTGATTGACAGCATGAACATCGATCAACGCAAATGGGATCGATTACTTGTATCAACCAAGTCAGCGAGACTGACCACCTGATCCCGTTAGTTAATGAGGCATTAAACAACAAACCAACCAAATCCACAATCCTGTTGTTTTGTTAATGAGAATATTACATTGAAAACCATATAAAAATGGTTTAAATAGCAAGTCAACACATCTCCACACAACTGAGGTGTTGATATTCTAATCTGAAAGGTACATGTACCTCATATCATTGATGTACCTGTCAGTAGGTGGCATCAGATCAAGCACCTGCAGCATTGTCGTGTCAATTGAGTTAGGGTCACATTGTCCTGGCCTAAGATGTCAATGACTGCATCGATCAGTGGGCTGATTGGTGCTGGTGCTGGTGCTGATGCTGGTGCACCTCCTGTATAAAAACATTTAATCACAAACTGTATTTTTTTTAAATATTATTATATATACTCATTTATGTAAGAGAAAAGACAATGAACTTTCTAATCATTATGATCTAAATGTATTTCGGAAATAATATTCTTCATACAAAAATGACCCGTGAAGATTCCGGTCTTGAATAGGTTTTCAACAAACCATACTTGCCATAAAGGGTGACTATGCTTGTCGTAAAAGGCGACTAACGGGTTCGGGTGGTCAGGCTCACTGACTTAGTTGATGCATGTCATCGATTCCAATTGCGTGGATCGATGCTCATGCTGTCAATCACTGGATTGTCTGGTCCAGACTCGATTATTCTAGAGACCGCCGTCATATAGCTGGAATATGTCTGATTGCGGCGTTTAACAACAAACAAACAAATCATACAAAAATACACAGAACATCATGATGGATAATTGATCTGTTAGAAATAACCTTCTTATAATGACCATTGATAGAAGACGGATAACCCTGTAATTAGTCTCATGTTAATGGATTCAACCCACATTTACGATGTAAATACTTTGGATATCCCTTCAGTGAATGAGTTAAAATTTTAAGTCACATCGGCAATATTTCAGCCATATCGTGACTGTCGAGGGTTTGATATAATAAATTCTATTAAACTTATAATAAAAACCTGCTAACGAAGAACAGTAAAAACACTAGATGTATCACAAAAAAAGATATAGAACTAGTATGGAATCATAAAAAGAGAACTATACATTACAATAACATGATATTTTGGCCACATTTTTAATAGTAGTATATCTGTTCGTTTACCTTTGGCTAAATTTGTCATAATCGCCAACAGCTGAAGTGATGATGTAAATCCGGCTGGGGTCCACGCAGGTAGCAAAAGTATTGTAAGTCCCCATGGACCCTAGCATGGTGGTCTACCTTCAGTGGCTGGCGATCTATAGCCCGTTTTTATACTGTCATGTTTTGTATAGTGCTATTGATTTTATGATTAAATACTAGTTTTACATTTATTTCTGTGATAAGTCTAGTTATTTTACTGTCCCTCGTTGACAGGTTTTTACATAAGCTTGAATATATGTATTATACTTAACCATTGATAGTCACGATATGGCTGAAATATTGCCGATGTGACTTAAAACTTAACTCACTCACTCACTCACTACAATAACATGATGAAAACGATCTATAAATAGCCAGCCACCGAAGGTAGATCACCACACTGGGGACCATGGGGACTTAGAGTACCTTTGCTACCTGCATGGACCCCAGTAGGATTTACATCACCCCTTCCGTCGCTGGCGTTTCGACCTAATTTTAGCCAAAATTAAAATGACAAATATGCTACGTTTAAAAGCGTAGTAGATGTAAGTATTCTTTGAATGATATGGACTTATTATATCCTCTCAGGGGGACAATAATTTTACTGTACTTTCACCCCCTTCAAGGATACAGCCACTTACAATCTCAGATATAGATTCATTCCACTAATTTTAAAAAGGGATTATACAAAAAACATACTAACAAAATTTATGATACAATTCTATTTCTTTTTTTTAAAAAACAATAACTAAATGAGTACTTATAGTATCAAAAAGATCCTGTATAGATTTGACCTGGAATATTTATCCCTTGTGATGGAAAAATCAACACAGTTAAGCAAGATATGCTTGACGGTGATTCTTTCATCACAAGGGATGCAGAACGGAGGATCCTCCCCTTTCAACAAATATTCGTGGGTATAACGGCACTGGCCAATTCGGCATCGTCGCATAACGACCTCGGCAAATCTGGACTGACAACCCAAGTAGGTGTAACTGATATTTGGTTTGATTTCATGTAATTTATTTATACCTACTTAGGCGTCCCACTTCTTCTGCATTAGATCTCGGATGTAAGATCGAATCACGGGTTTATAATCGGTGTACAGGATCAGAAGTGGTGTCACAGATTTGTTGAGTGCTGCTTTTGCAGCAGCAGCAGCCAATGAGTTGCAAACGATTCCAATATGGCTTGGCAACCAACAGAAGACGATGTCGGTTTGGCCAGTAGGAAGCTCATTTTGTAATTCAATGATGTCAAGTAAAACGGGATGCTTACACGAATTATTATTGATAGCCGGAAGACAGGACAAAGAGTCTGAAAACATAATGAATTGCATATGTTTAGATCGTTTAAAAAATTCAAGAGCTGTTAAAATAGCTTTTGATTCTGCTGTAAATATTGAAGAATTATCTGGCAATCTGGTTGATATTGTTTCGGTTCCAACGACGGTGGCGCTGGCGACAGCGCCACCATCCTTGGATCCATCTGTAAATATTGATTTGTTTGATTGTATGAAGCTCGTAATTTATTACTAGTATATTCTTGTTGGTACTGAAGTTGATTTGTTTCTGCTTTCTTTAGTGTGGACAGAGACAGGTCCACATGTGGCTGCACCAATTGCCAAGGGGGAGAAGACAGTGAGTGAGTGAGTATGGTTTTACGCCGCTTTTAGCAATATTCCAGCAATATCACGGCGGGGGACACCAGATATGGGCTTCACACATTGTACCCATTTCGGGAATCGAACCCGGGTCTTCGGCGTGACGAGCGAACGCTTTAACCACTAGGCTACCCGACCGCCCCCAGGAGAAGACAGGAGTCGGAAAGGAGTTATAGTTTCAAGTTCAATCTTTGCAGGAGAAAGGATAGGTTTAAGTCTTATTCCCAGAGGGGGAATAAGAGATGATTTTCTTATGGTACAGATCCTCATAAAGGGGAGTACACACACAGTTGTAGGCAGGGTTGGAATATAACTTTGTAATGTACTGTAAAGATAGTTTAATGCGGCGGTTTTTAAGTGATGGCTCATCGGCCTCTATGTACAAGCTATCAATTGGAGAAGTACGGAAAGCTCCACGACAGAGTCGTAGACCTTGTTGGTGAATGGTATCTAAATTTTTTAGATTGCTTTTGCAGGCTCCACCATAGATGATGGAGCCATAATCCAGTATCGAAAGGAAGAGTGATCGAAATAAGTGAAGATTTAGCCCCAAGCCCGCAGCAAAAAACGTCTAAGAGGAAATAACAAATGTCCCAGTTTATGATAGTATTTGGTTTGTTTGTTTGTTGTTTAACGCTGCACTCAGCAATATTCCAGCTATATAAGGGCAGTCTGAATATAATCGAGTCTGGACCAGACAATCCAGTGATTAATATCATGAGCATTGATCCGCGCAATTGGGCTCGATGACATGCATCAATCAAGTCAGCGAGCATGACCACCCGATCCCGTTAGTCGCCTCTTACGATAAGCATAGCCACCTTTTACGGCGAGTATGGTTTGCAGAAGACTTACTCTGCCCGGGATCTTCACTATATAGAATATGGTATGGCTATAGGAGAGGTGACTTAAATTCCACTGATAACAGGACCATTAGTGATGATTTCATGCTCAGTGTTATTTACCAGTGAAGATAGTGTTTCTTAAAATAAGCTGGTCGAGTACAGGGATTGATTTTATTACAGGGGTGTATGGGATTTGTTCTAATTATATAAAATAATGTCCGATGCAATCGATTTAAAAAAAAATTGTTTCATCCCCCTAGGACCCTCTCTGCCCGCACCCAACAATAAATTACCGGTCCCTTATGAATTTTCAAAATTCAAAGATCAAAATTGCCATCTAAAAGTATTAAAACATGTTATAAGTATAAGTGAACTGTACTGAAATGTGAATAGAAAGCGTCCACGGAACTTGTTTATCTGTCAAAGTGTATGGAAGTGTTCAGTGTTAATGTTTGCTTGTAACTGCACTAATCTTAATCACGACCTTCAAAAACATTACGTCACGTCTACAAATACTACAATACATATTGAACACAAACCAAGTTTTTTTTCTGACGATCAGCGTTTTCATTCGACACCTGCCAAAAAGCACGAACAATAATTCGCAGGAAGAAAATCGATAATGTGCATCACGTGACATACACGTATACACAGCTGCTGGGCTGCAAGACTAAGGCCGGTAAATATGGAAATGAAGTACTATAAGTTCATTCATTCATGAGTTGGTCCCTTTTTCAAACTGTACCAAACTGTCGACCTGTCGCTTGATTTGTGGGCAATGAAATAGCACATATATACCAGCTAATCAGTTGTTAATCTGTGTAAGGGAATACACTTGGCATTTGAGTCGGAGCAAAGAAGCAATAATCGCCTTGACACATTCAATTTCTTAAAGTCAGGAAGGAAAAACAATAATTACGTCTATTTTATGTGACATTCTCAATTGTACACCTACTTTCTACAAAGAATGCATTATTCAAACAATATTTTTTGAAGCTTTAATCAATATATTGATGAACAATTGAACATTGAAACTTCAAAAATGTTGGAAATTGTTGGAAATTCATAACAGGGGATTTATCTTAAACACAATATGACAAGTTATCTCAGAGTTCTGGCCAGGTATGTAGTGGCGGTTCAGTTGTCACGGCAGTTGTTGTAGACTGACACGACTCTGTGACATTTTTCACGGGGTTCTGTAAGAACTTCTGTTTTGACGACAGTCGTGTTTTTCAGAGTTGAACAAGAAGACATCAGTGGAGTTGAGCTTGACTTAGACTGGGACTTCTGTGTACCGCTCAGATTGTGTTTAAGAAAATGATTGCATCTGCTGTATTGGAATCAAGTGATGCACGCTGCTTGGTGATTGTTAGGCCGCTCAGATGGTACGCTTGTACCAGGTATACAAAGGTACTCCTGTGCTAAAGGTGCAATTCTTGGAAATGCATATGCATTTTCTTTCCACCAGCCGAGAGTCAGAGACTTCAAGGATGAGGGTCCAGACAGTTTGTTAGGGGCACGGAGATAGTCACGATATTCAGTTCTTGCGTCTCTGTCTGTATTGTCGTCGTGATCTGAAATTTCAATAATTTCACTCAGCAAGAATGACATGGCCTCGTCATTTTCACAAAATTTGAACTTTTTGCTTGGCTGGCATGAGTCATGAGGTGACTAGGGTTCTTTTTTAACTTGAACTTTGGAAGAATGGGTAGATGAAGTTCCATCCATTAGTTCAACAATTTTGTCTTCGATGTCCTGTTTTTGTTGATCGTTAAGAAATCGCAGATTCTTGTAGCATGGGTCAAGGGCCGTGGCTATCATGTTTGTTTCCACACCAATACTGATCCTTCATGAGACGTGTTTCGAGGCCTCTAGCTATAGCTGTCTTCATCCCAGCGATGATGTTTGTATCCAGATCTGATGCCACAAGATGCCTGTTGACATGAGCAAACACCAGCGGATACACACCAGATGATGTTGGGAATTCTTCACTGCATAGGACTTCGGTGGCAGATACAAGCGGCTTTAGTGGTTAATTTTCAGATTCAGGCCTTTGTGTTTCTTCATTAGTGGATCATGAAGGACAGCAACGATGTCCGTATGCAGTAAGGCTAGGCGTTCCAGCATGAAAAACACAGTTGCAGCGAGTAACAACGTCGGTGATGACGCTCTTTTTGAGATTGTCCAAGCTTTCGTTGGTAATCTTTTAGTTGTTGAGTAGCCATTGGTGACTTGGAAAAGAATGCTACCAGTTTTCGAACAAACATCAACATGTTTTCGATTGCAGCGAGCTTCAGACCACCGTGGACAGCAAGTTGGAGGGTGTGGGCAATGCCATAATTGCCAAACATACCAGTACCTAGCGTGGCTTGCTTTCGAACTGTACGTGTGAGATCAGCGTCAGCGCCGGATGTTTGCTTGTCAGATGTTTTCTCATTGTGCTAGTCGTGCTGCCAGTGTAACTAAGGATAATGCCACACAAACGGCATTTAGTTTTCTATTTAACACTGTCTTAATCAAAATGAACCCAGACATTTGATTTTTTATCCCTCTCCATTGCCAGTGCAACCGTAACGTTAAACAAGCAAAACAGAGTGATCTCCCCTTATCGAGTACTCGAGTCCTTGATAACGGACTCGAGTCCCACTAAAACTAACCCGTACTCGTTGAAGCCCTCATACTAAGTCATACTTATCGGATACTGGTACGAGGTACGAGTTTGGACCAGACAGTCCAGTGATTGATATCATGAGCATCGATCCGCGCAAAATTGGGATCGATGACATGCATCAACCAAGCATAGTCACCTTTTACGGCAAGCATTGGTTGCTGAAGACCTATTATACCCCGGAATCTTCACGGGTCAGATTCTTACAGAGAAATTGAATGCTACAGAAATAAAATTAGCTTCTCGTATCACTTTCATCAGTGCCATGCTATTCAATTTCAGAAACAAGCTGGTGACTGACAAAGCCTAAATTCATCTTTTCATTACATGTACAATAATAATTGACATGCCAGTCTGTGTATGACAGTGATTCATCTATAGCTTGTTCATACGCAATTCAGAACATACTTCAACATACTTAACCTGCAGACCGCCTCCGTGGTCTAGTGGTAGAGCGTCCGCACGGAGAGCGGAAGGTCCGGGGTTCGATCCCCGACCGCGTCATACCAAAAGACGTTAAAAGATGGTACTTGTTGTTACCTTGTCTGGCGCTCGGCATTAAGGGGCTAAAACAAGGACTGGTCGGCTCGGAGTCAGTATACTGTGTCTGAGTGGGGTACTCATGTTAAACTGCGGCATGGTATCTCAGTGTGCTAGCACTATAAATCGGCATCAGTCCGGACTAGTACAAGCAGCCACACAAACACACACACGTACATGGACGTCGCTGTATAAGTGCAATAATCTTGGACGCGACGGTAAACACCATTTCACCTCACCTCACCTCACCACTTAACCTGCAAAGTTGTACTTATCATAGTTCCTGTATAAAAAAGAATTTAATAAAGCCTCCCTGAAGTATGTCTGATAACATTTCTGTAATTTGTTTAACATTAGTTTTATGAATATATTATTTCTTTGAATGGGCACAAATTCAACTTTTCTCACACCAGTACACAGCATTTGACTTGATAATAGTACTGGTGATTCTGTTTCAGGGTTAGCTCACCATTGCCAGTGTGCACCAAGTAGGGAACTGTGAAATTTGTTATTTATTCATCTCTACATGTATAAGGGCATTTAACTTCTACAAGCAACCTGCCATCAACACCATCAACAATTCGGTCAGAACTTGCAAAGTATGGGTAGTCCTTACAAACAAACCACACCTTTTAATTTTACAATATGACACTTCTTCAAATCATTTAAACACTTTAGCTTCATAATGCCTGCCACGTGCAATATGTTTGAGAGATGATAAGTCATTCATATCTGTCAAACTTGTAGCAAGAGCTTTTAAATCTGTTCTCCCAGCGGCATTGCAAATTTTACCAAACATTGACGACCCATTTCTAATCTCTTTTTGTTCAAACCACTTTGATCTTTTAGACTGTAGACGAGTCAACCTCTCAAAATCTGAAATAGCATTATCAGATATTTCTGATACACCTATAACTTTAAGGAAATATTCTTCTGGGGATAAACTTCAGTAATCATAGTCATTGACAACAGCATATGGATTAGCTGGAATAAATAGTTGAAAATCGGTGCTGTTGACATGCCTCTATAATTGAGACAAACATTTCTGTAATAATCTCGGTAAACTTCAGTGTTCCGATAAAAACGTGGTTTTGGATCAAAATCAATATTTGGATTTTCACTAACACTGACAGAAACATTTTCAGATTTCACAAGTGATCCAAGATGCCTTCTGCTCTTATTAAAACTTTGCAATCTATCTGTGCATCTTAAAATAGTTGTAAACACCTTTGTCAATGAAAACGGAGATAATCCAAACAATACAGCACAAACATGCTTACAGTGTGTTCCTGGTCCCATTCCAGCAGCACATTCACACTGTGCTTCCAAAATATCACCACCCTCACTACAGGTGATGTCAATCACATATGATAAGACATCTGTGCACGACAACATGCCCTGAAATATACAATATTTGTTCCACATGTACTACTGATATGATCAATATACTTTTCAGTATAAAGATCTTTGCATTTTTGGTCAAGTTTCTTTTCAAATTGGGATAAACAAATAGCAATGTTCTCAGTGTTAATGCTTGGAACATTCATGTCTACATGTAAATCCTTGAAGAGGTCATGGGTTGGTACTTTCATTCTGAAATTGAATAATAATATCTTTTAATATGTTGGCTCTATTTTAAAACATATAATCATTGTATCATGTTGGGGCAGAATGAAATACAAATATGGGATAATTTGCTTTAGGTCGAATGTAACACTAAGATTGAGACATACAAACGTTAGGGACAGCAGTTTTACAGTACATCTGTCTACATGTTTACCACCCACGAAAATGAATACAATAAATGTAACCCAAAATGATCATGGTTACAAAACTTAATAGAAGTGAAACAAATCATAATGCGACAATTACGTCATTCAAGTTAATGAATCGGTTTATTGAAAGCAAAAATATTACCACCCACTAGTCACTACTGCATATATCACCTCGAAAAAACCCAAAGAGAAACCACAAAGCATCGCATCCTTGAAAACATAACACATTTATTGCCAAATATTAATTTATGTCTGCATACTTATCTAACATCAATATGATCTTAAAAATATCATTTAAAGATTAAGAAATGATGGAAATGAACCCGTCTGCAAATGCATCAATTTTATTATTCAGTCACAGGTTGAGAGGTTACCTACCGGTACTCGTCCTCAATTTGTTCTGTTTGACCAAAGTTGTCATTTCCGGCGTATCCTTCAAGCCTGAAAAAATAACAAGAAAAGACAACTGCTTAGATATTTTATGAAGATATATCGGAGAAGTACGTTACGAGCTGATAACCATCTGACAAACATCTGTTCCCAATAGATGTAAGGTCTATACTTTAGGCACAGGTAGCGTAATAACTACAAAATGTATAACTTATTTTCTATCGTACTTATAGATAACTAATTGAATTTGTTCTATTATTTTATTACCTTGGACCATTAGTATTATTCCCGGATAACGGTAACTGGTTACATTCAACATTGACAGGAGAATAAATGCTAAATCTGTCATGGTTGAAAGAAAATAGTATCCAGGAACTTTAGCATGGGGCCTCACAATCCACAAGTCACAAGGTGGCACCAAAGAGCAGATGATTAGGAACATGACAATTGCACAAGGAAGTAACTTTAAAGCCCAGCCTGGTCAAGTGTATACGATGCTCAGTAGGGTCAAATCAAAGAAAGGCCTAAAGCTTGTAGGTTTTGATGAATACAAAATTGTAGTAAACAAAAAAGCACTGGATGAGATGACTAGATTGCGGAATGAAAGACTGTTCATGGCGATGGACTCAAGGTGGCTCACTTGAATGTTCGATACTTGAATGTTCGATCCCTCAGTGCTCATTCCGAAGATGTGAAGGACAAGTTTGTTGGTGTGCTTGATGTTTCGTGTTTCACAGAAACAGTGAAAGAGAGCTGCCAGGATATAAAGTATATCCAGGAGACACTGCACATGGTATTGCTGTGTATGTTTCAACAAGTTTCAAGAACAGTGTCCAGCTATATGATGTAATGTCATCTCGCAGTATTGAATACATTCCCTTTCTTGTTGGCAAGTATGGCAACACAGTTACTAATTCTATCGTAAACTGGTGGCAAAACAAGACCAGTAATAACTTTTTTAGTGCTGCAATTATGCCATTACTTAAAGGCCAAGTGAACATACATCTTCCGGGGGCAAGAGAGTTAACTGACTATAAAAGTCCAGTTTCCACCCTTGCCGAACTAGGCTGGTATTATGGAGTTACATTTTGGCTGGACTAACGAGTCTATACATAGTCCAGAAATTGAGTTAATTCATAAATTTTGAATGTTTTGTTGTGTAAATAAATATACCTTTTATGATCGGTTGATTAAATCAATAACTGAGATTGTTAGTGGCTATATCCTCAAAGGGGGTTAACGTAGTGTAAAATTATTGTCCCCTGGAGAGGGTATGTAAGACCACGTCTTTCAAAGTATATTTATATCTTCCACTTTTTAATCGTAGCATATATGTTATTTTAATGTTTGGCTAAATTTTGTCAGTCGTCGCTAACAACTGGAGGGATGATGTAAATCCGACTGGGGTCCATGCAGGTAGCAAAAGTACTGTAAGTCCCCATGGTCCCCAGCGCGGTGATCAACCTTCAGTTGGTGGCGATCTATAGACCGTTTTTATAATGTATTGTCAAATGATTCTGTTAGTTATCTCTTTTAACATATTAAAACTAGTTTTAAGACAGTCAGTGATATGCTAGTTTTTATACTGCCCTTCGTCGGCAGAATTTTGTACTACTTAATATATATTGTTAATGTCAATTTTGTTTCGTCACGATATGGCTGAAATATTGCCGATGTGACGTTAAGCCTTAACTCACTCACTCACTCACTCACTATACATAGTCCAATCAAAATCGCGCACCGAAATCGAAATCCGGTTCGTAAACTGTTGTGCAGATTTCGGTCGATTGCAGGATTTGCAAAGCATGTGCACCGCCAACTCGTTGTCAGCAGATATTTTCCAAATCTTTTCATGTTTTTAATCAAGGTGCTCACGTGATTTGATGCATTTCGCTATGTAAAACCCGACTTATCACTATATTGATCTTGATTATAGATCAGATCGTCCTGTCTGGGGGCCAAAATTGTGTGTGAAGTAAACGCAAGTGATACGAGAGGTGAAATCTGATTGGTCCATAGGAGAGGCTTAGAAGAGACATAACTGGTAATAGCCACTGGTGGCGCTACGATCGAGCCCAGTAATTCCAGCCTAGTTCGGCAAGGGTGGAAACTGGACTTTTAAAGTCAGTTAACTCCTCTTGCCTCGGGAAGATGATGAACATAGTTCACAGGAGCTGATGCATTGCACACAACCGGACATGTCATATTGGCGGGGGATATGAGTATTTCATGCTTGTTAAAATTGGTGACCTACACTATTTGCATACATTGTTTACTCACCCTTCTTAAAATTATGTGAACGCGTAGTAGATTTACACCTACACATGTATGTATATTTACTCATATGCAAATTTACGTACGTGAGCATTTTCTGTGCATGTGAACCGGGTATTTGTTTAAGATATGTCGTCACAAACACACCACTATGGAAAGTAACTAAACTTCTTCTTTTTTAAACAGGGGAACCAATGATACAATTCCTAAATAGCAAAAGACACCTCTTCAGCCCCTCAATTATCCATGTACGAAGTTAGGATTAAAAATGTTGTGTTGAATAGTTCTGCTCCGGAAACGCCCTCTCTCTCTCTCTCTCTCTCTCTCTCTCTCTCTCTCTCTCTCATTATATGCTTAGTGATGATAAAACAAGAAAGGTTAGAAGAATCATATATCTTAGATATTTCGATTTTGTCATATCAGTCCATCTGCAAGCTTCCTTCCACACTTTAAAATGGCATATGATGACTATATTCCCTCCCCCCTCATTATATGTTGAGTGATAATCAAGTAAGGTTGAAAGATTCATATCCTTAGGAGTTTAGATTTTATCATATCAGCGCATCTGCAAGCGTTCTTAGACACTTCAAAATCAAATCAGTTCACTCAGTCTTTCCCCTATCCCTAAACATAACTACGTACATTTATTCATATTATTGAATTCGCTCGGCAGTGACACTATTTAACAAATCACGTTAGAAATATTCTCACCATGAAATAAATATATAATTTGATTTGAGGTAGATTCGATGTGATCAGTTTTCTTTTCCTTTTATAAAGGGAGACATCGTTACAGTTCATTTACTGGACATGATTGTATCAATCTTTTAGAACTAAAGCCTGATAACGAAAAAAAACATTTCTTCACAAAGTACCTAATCATGAATCTTAAAAAACCCCATTACCATCCATTATTTTTATGAAAGAAGGTATTGTCTCTTCTAATGGGTGTGAGGGACCTACCATTTGACTTACGGGGGGGGGGGAGGTTATTAAAAAACAAGCATGACCTCAGGTTTTACAAACACTTAGACACACAACATAATTATTTCCCTGTACACACACTCACAAGATATTTGTGTTTTGTGGTTATAAAAAAAATGTTTGATTAGAAGTCGGAGCGTCACCCACAACCGTCACCCCTCCTAAATAAAGAAATGGTCTGTCCCGACTTGACAATTTGGTTGGAAGTTTAATCTGATAAATTTCACTCAGGCGAAAAGTCTCCACCAAGCAGACACATTTGTTCCGTCTAAGGGTAAGCAACATGAGACCAGTGTTGCTGGTGCTTGCTTATCTCTCCTGCTTATTCTTCACCAGAACCTGTCAGTGTCTTCACATTTCTCAAATTTCGAAGAAACAAGGCTCGAAATCATATGGACAACATCTTTTCGCCTGCTTTAAGAATGGACCTATGGGCTTCACCGGTGATATCGTGGTTGTGAACAGCTCCGTTTCCCGGACAACCTGTAAGGTTAATCACCATGGGAACTATCCCAAATGTCCTCCAAAAGAAGCTGATCACAAAGGAACTACTTCTCTATGTTCAACGTGTAAAGTGTTCACAACTGCCCATGGCGTCTGGCCTACATGCAACACATATCGAATTGTCAACCAACAACGAAAAGCCAACGTGTACACCAGCTCAAGTTTCCTCCATCAAATCAGGTCAGGAGGGATTTCGCAGACAGAGGGAACACCTTCTGAAGGTAGGATCTTCACAGAGGGCAAGGGCGACAAGATGAAAATAACCACACCAAAACTTGTCACAATTAAACCAGGGACAAGACCTTCATGTGTTTGTAATCCACAAATCATGTCAAATATTCACGTAGTGTCAGTAAACGGGAAAAATATGGAGACCTATAAACTCATACACAGTAAGTTTCACGATCTTGGCAACAGAAACAGATCTGCTCGTATCAAAAGTACGGACTTGTTTCATTTTTATCACCAGTGTTACTTTTACTTTCTTAAACCACCGTCACGGATATGCAGGTCATGTATTAACGGGACTTATGACAATGAACAGACATTAACTACAGCACCGTCAGGGGGGGGAATTGTCTACCTTTTCCTTGACAAGATAAAGGCCCAAATCATATTCATTTCAAAGGTACTTGTATATATGCATGTGGTGATGGGAATTAACGCAAGTGGTGGAGTGAGACGAGTGATCAGGTCTGAAACTGGTCATTTTGTGTCATTTGGCCACGATGTTGACACGTCCCTTATATACTTGTTGGAGGCTAAGCAAATGACGATGTGGCAGTGCAGCTATGACGATGAAAAAATTCGTACAAGAACTCGTATAAAGCTACCATTCGTACTGAACCGGTCCATCCCTGGGAAACATATTGAAACTGCTCATGTTACTATCCTTCCTCAACTACTAATGCTGTGGATCTCTAAAGGAAGGGGCAGAAGGAGAACTTTCTACAACTACAACTACAACACACAGGATCTGACGAAATTGACCAGAACCCCATGGATGAATAACATGAAACACCGTCCTCAAATACGTATCGTCTCAAATAAGGTGTTAATAAGTGCAGTCAATGTTTATGAGTACAGCCTACAGGGTATCTACAAGGGAATTGCAATTAAGAACAAAAGGAAAAGCTTTTTTGTCTTTATAGATTAGCTGTCTGTTCTAACACCATCAACATTAGCTGACATGTTTTGTTTGTTGTTTAACACCGCTCTCGGCTATATTTCAGCTATATGACGGCTGGCTGTAAATTATCGAGTCCAGTGACTGATATCATGAGCATTGATCACGCAATTTGGATCGATGACATGCATCAAGAACGCATAATCACCTGATCTCGTTATTTACACTTACAGCAAGAATGGATTGACCACAGACCTATTCTACCCCGGATATTCACAGGTCTAGCTGACGTACACTGCAAACAAAAGTGTTGGTAACTAACTGTACTTATCGAGTCTTTGAAAGGCATTTAAAAGTGATACCCATCAGGTTGGTTGGTTTGTTGTTTTACGCCGCACTCTTGTTTGGTTGGTTGGTTTGTTGTTTAATGCTGCACTCACCAATATTCCAGCTATATGACGGCTGTCTGTAAATAATCTAGTCTGGACCAGACAATCCAGTGATTGACATCATGAGCATCGATCCACGCAATTGGGATCGATGACATGCATCAACCAAGTCAGCGAGCTTGACCACCCGATCCCGTTAGTCGCCTTTATAAACAAAGAAGATGGAACGTTAGATTTCTTGGGACTTTCAAAGTGATCACTGTTGACACAAGTCATAAAGTACTGTTTTATGTAATCTCACCAAAAGAAATTGCCGACCTCTTTTTTCGAAAAGGGTTTTACTTTTTAACACTTGGTATTAGCCTAGTGTTACGTGAGTGTAATGTGTAAACCATGTATTTAATATGCATTAAAAAATAAAATATTTTCTGTCACTGTTGGATATTTGTTCACACGTCATTGTCAAGGACGTTTTCATTAACTGGATCTTAAATTAAATTTTGTATTGATGACTCAATATATAAACTTGGTCTCGTAGCTATTTGGCTGTAATAATGTGGATGCGACGTAAAATTTTAACTTACTCACTCGTTGACTAGATAAAACCCTTTATTAATAAGACTCTATTAGGTAACCCACACTTGAACTGGGCAATCCATTGAGTGGAAGATGAACGCCTAGTTTCTAGATTCTTCATCATAATTTAACGACTGAACCATTCATTTCATAGTGGCATGCAGTCACTTGTGAACTGCCTTCCCCTCTATTCATGGCAAGAATTCCAGTGCAATTTGTCTCAAGATCATTTCAGTCTAAATTCCATTTTACCTAAAACTAAAAGTGCTCACCTCAACGTAGAATGAGCCGTAGGATCTAAGTGTTTTTTTGCTGTTTAACTCCGCACTCGGCAGTGTTTGTTTGTTGTTTAACTCCAAACTCAGCAATGTTTGTTTGTTGTTTTACGTCGCACTCAGCAATATTCAAGCTAAATAACGGCAGTCCGTAATAAATAATTGAGTCTGGACTATGAGCATTGATGCAATTAGTGAGTGAGTTGGGTTTAACGCCGCTTTAACATTATTCAAGTTATATCACGGCGTGTCAGCTTAATGTAGGAGGAAAGCCCGAAGTGATACGGGTCTAAGACGTTTACCACATCGGTGAAACCCACGAGCACGGGTATGGTGCTGACAAACCTAGAAACATAATTGGGGCGAACCGGGATTCGAACCCACAATCATAGGTTTCTGGCGTGCCCAAGGGACGCAACTCTGCACAGCGAATCGCGGCGCCTTAGTGAGTGAGTTACTGAAGATGTATTCCACCCAGGATCTCTCTATGGTATTCTGACAGAGCGAACGTGAGGTCAGATAACAAAGAAAGTTCACGAGATTACGAGAACGAGTGTAGTATCCTCTACATATGCTGACCATGTAGTTCTTTTAGCTGAAACGGAGTCTGATCTTCAATTGAGTGAGTAAGGTTTAACGCCGCTTTTAACAGTATTCCAGTTATATCGCGGTGTGTCAGCTTAATGTGGGAGGAAAGCCCCCCAAGCGATGCAGGTCCTGATCTTCAAATCCTGCTAGATTACTGAATTGTCTGATCCAGACTCAACTAATTATTTACAGACCGCCGTCATATTGCTGAGTGCGTCGTTAAACAATAAGAAAGCAAACAAAACAAAAAAGTTTGGATGACAAATGTTGAAAAGTTCTGCTCCGGAAATGACACCTACATCCTTTTAAGCCAAGTCGGACTTGTTTCCATGGAAACAGGGGAAATAGAAATTTAAAAAAACAAACATTAATTAGCAAAAGACACCATTTCATACATATAGCAGGATGAAAAGCCTATGACGGTTTCAAGTTATACTCCGGAAACGAAATACGGACAGATGGGCGAACAGACAGGGCTGATGATGACTATATCCCCCCTCATTATATGCCGAGTGATAATCAAAAAAGGTTGAAAGATTCATATCCTTAAAAAGTTTAGATTTTATCAAATCATCGCATCTGCAAGCTTTCTTAAACACTTCAAAATGGAATGTATATATGGTTTATCAGATACAAATGGGAAGATAGGATCAAAGACCATCAGTATTCAGCTATCATTCATGTCCATCAAATCTTGATGCCTATTTTGGAGAAAAGGAAACAAGTATTTTACAAATGGGATGCTTATATTTCCACATGTTTCAAAACACGTTTTAAAATGAGGTTAATTGCAAGTTTCCATAAAGTTTGAGAACAAATGTTTGAACAATGTTTTGTGTGAGGTCTTTTTTCAATGATGGATGGTTTGATGTTTTACGCTGCACTCAGCAAAATTACAGCTATATGACAGCAGTCTTTAAATAATCGAGTCTGGACCAGACAATCCACAGATTAATATCATGAGCATCGATCCACGCAATTGGGATCGAAAACATGCATCAACCAAGTCAGTGAGTCTGACCACCCGATCCCGTTAGTGGCTTTTTACGACAAGCATAGTCACCTTTTACGGCAAGCATGGGTTTCTGAAGACTTATTCTACCCCGGGATCTTCACGGGTCAGTAATGCTACCGATCCTAATCAGGATTTTTGTGATGTTTTAAATAGAATTGCTGACGAATGTATGCGTTAATCCTCTACAATTCCACATATAGGCAAACCAGGGTTTAACACTGATTGTAAACAAGCTATAGAAGCAAGGAAAAAGGCAGAGAAATATTTTGGCCGCCACCCTACTGTCCACAATTTAAATAAATTCTAAATTTTAAATGCAAAAGCTCGTCGATCATTTAATAAAAATAAACGCCAATGATGGCAAAGCTATGTCTTTAAAATAAATACCCGTACACCAATATCTAAGGTTTGGAATATGGTGCAAAGGATAAAGGATCAAAATCTAGTGTTCATCATCTTAAGGAGGGTGACACACTATTAACCGATAAAAATGATATAGCAAACAAATTAGGAGATACTTTAGCTAAACATTCTTCCTCATCAAATTATATACCAAAATTTCCAAAATTAAAAGACCAACAAGAAAAAATATTAAAAAAATAATTTTAATTCTGATAATGGTGCATACCACCCTAGGGCAAGCTCATGATACAACCACGGATGATGATGATATTCATTATCAGTTACTCAAACATTTACCCCAGTCATGCTTAGAAACTTTATTAAATATGTTTGACCATATCTGGACAAAGGGGAATTTCCCTTCATCATGGTTGGTTGGTTGGTTTGTTGTTTAACGCCGCACTGAGCAATATTCCAGCTATCATGGCGAAATGCTGTTGTTATACCAATATCGAAACCTGGCCGTGATCACACTGATCCTTCAAATTATAGACCAATATCGCTTACTAGCTGTGTATGCAAGACCATGGAAAGAATGGTAAATAACCGACGTATGTGGTATTTAGAAACCAATAATCTTTTAACAAATATTCAATGTGGTTTTACAAAAACAAAGAAGTACAGTTGACCATTTGGTTAGACTGGAAACATTTGTAAAAAATGCTTTAATTAATAAACAACATGCGGTATTAATATTTTTCGATTTAGAAAAAGGGTATGATACCACCTGGAAACATGGAATCTTAAAAGATCTTAATGAAATGGGATTTTGAATCTGATTTTTTAACAGATAGAAATTTCCAGGTCCGTGTGGGATCCACCATGTCTGATTTTTAGGATCAAGACCAGGGTGTCCCACAAGGTAGCATATTATCAGTAACGTTGTTTAGCATAAAAATAAATAGTTTATCCACGGATTCAAATTACTTTTTTGACGGGTCTTTGTCTGTTGATGATTTTAATGTATCATGTTGAGGTAAAAATATGCACACGATTGGGAGACATTTGCGGCTTTGTCTTAATAAAATCATGTTTGGGCAGAGCAGAACGGATTTAAGTCTGTCGAAAATATAAACCACATAGGGACCCAGATTTACATCTAGCTGGAACTCCAATTACAGTTGTAAAAGAAGCTAAATTTTAAGGAATATTTTTTTATCAGCACCTTACATTACACCACATATTAACTATTTGAAAACTAAATGTCTGAAGGCACTATATTTATTAAAGGTTGTTTCTAATTCCAAGTGGGGAGGTGATCAAACGACCCTCCTTCACTTATATAGATCACTTATTTTTTTGTTCAAAGCTTGATTATGGCTCCATCATCTGTGGTGGAGCTTGTAAAAGTAACCTGAAATTACTCGATCCCATACTTCACCAGGGTCTAATATTTTCTCTTGGATCTTTCAGAACTTTCAAACCATATAACGGTGGTCTGTAATAAATAATCTGTGCATCAACCAAGTGAGTGAGTTGTTTTAACGCCGCTTTTAGAAATATTCAGGTTATATTGCGGCGTGTCAGCTTAATGTGGGAGGAAAGCTTGAAGTGATGCAGGTCTCAGACGTTTCCCACTTCGGTGAAACCAACGAGCACGGGTATGGTGCTGACAAACCTAGAAACATAATTGGGGTGAACCGGGATTCGAACCAACAATCATAGGTTTCTGGCGTGCCCAAGGGACGTAACTCTGCACCGCGAATCGCCACGCCCTATCATTTACATCATCCCCTCAGCTGTTATTGCCAAATTTAGCCAAATTTAAATGAACATATATACTACGTTTAAAAACGTGGCAGAAATAAACATACTTTGAAAGACGTGGCCTTAGATACCCTCTCAGGGGGACAATATTTTGTTGTCTCTCAAGTTACGTCATGTATATATATGACGTCACCTGAGAGACAAAAAAGGATTGTCCCCATCACTTCGCCATCTTGTACCTGCTACGTTCTTACACTTATATCACAAATAGTAGTTTACCCATGAAGATAGAATAGGTCTTCAGCAACCCATGCTTGCCGTAAAAGGCAACTATCCTTGTTCTAAGAGGTTGGTTGGTTGGTTGGTTGGTATGTTGTTTAACGCAACACTCAGCAATATATCAGGTATATGACAGCTGTCTGTAAATAATCGAGTCTGGACCAGACGTTCCAGTGATTAATATCAACCCACGCAATTGGGATTTTAAGCAATCTAGACAAATTATTCCTATTTGGCCCCGCCTCTCAGCCACTTGGGGCTGTTCAATTTTGAATCGTCACCGCTTCCAACGTCAATGCTTCCAACCAAATATGGTTGATATCTATCTCTTAGTTCCAGAGGAGGAATGATCTCAGTCAAATCTTGTTAATTTCCATCAGAGTTTCAGAAGAAGAAGTTGTTGGATTGACGACGGACGCCACGGTATAGCATAAACTCTCCTTGGTCCTTCGGACCAGGTGAGATAAAAAAGCTAATACTTTACCCATGAACAGAGAACAATTTGTGTATCAACTGCATGGAATCAGTCGGACTAAACAAGAGGACAATTCCCCCGGCCCCCACAAAATAGAGAGGTTTGGTTTGTTGTTAAACGCCGCACTCACCAATATTCCATCTATATATATGACGGCGTTCTGTAAATAATCGAGTCTGGACCAGACAATCCAGTGATTATTATCATGAGCATCGTTCCACACAATTGGTATAAACATGTATAAACCAAGTCAGCGAGCCTGACCACTCGATCCCGTTAGTCGCCTTTTACGGCAAGCATGGGCTGCTGAAGACCTATTCTACCCCGGATCTTCACAGGTTCAAAATAGAAAGGACAAATCATGTGAATGTTACTTAATCTGTCTGCCCGTATACGAAAGTAGTTATTGAGCTACCAAAACAATACAATGGAATTGGAGTCAAATTCAAACTTGTTGTCATGAAAACGGAAAACCATCCCTAAATAGCAAAAGGCACCAGTTGACAACAACCTGATCGTTGTGTGCGCGGAATACTTAGTAGTTTTAGATATGTCAGCACTAACACTTCACTATGGAGTGTAAATAAACTTAGTTTTATGGAGACAGGGAAAAAAAATGATACAATTCCTATATAGCAAGAGACACCTCTTCAGCCCCTTATTATACATGTACAAAGTTTGGATGAAAAATGTTGAATAGTTCTGTTCCGGAAACGACACCTACCTACATTTAAGTCGAACTTATTTCCATGGAAAATGAAATTTAGCAAAAATTCTTAAATTGCAACATTTCAGCCCCTGGTTAATACATATAGCAAGTTTAGATGAAACATCTTTGAATCTTTCAAGTTATGGTTGGTTTGTTGTTTAACGCCGCACTCAGCAGTATTCCAGCTAAATGACGGCGGTCTGTAAATAATCGAGTCTGGACCAGACAATCAAGTGATTAATATCATGAGCATCCATCCAAGCAATTGGGATCGATGACATGCATCAACCAAGTCAGCGAGCCTGACCACCCAATCCCGTTAGTCGCCTTTGACGACAAGCATAGTCGCCTTTTATGGCAAGTATGGGTTGCTGAAGACATAACAAATTGGAAGATAGGATCTATGACCATCTGTGTTCAGCTGTCATTCGTGTCTATTATGTCTTGGTGACCATTTTGGAGAAAAAGAAACAAGTATTTTACTAATGGGATGCTTATATTTCCGATTACCAATTGGTGTTTCAATACACGCATTAAAATGAGGTTAATTGCAAGTTCCTATAACTTAGAAGAACTATTGTTCAAACTATGTTTTGTGTAAGGGAAGTTTTTTTCGAATGAGGTTCTTTAGTTGATCTTATTGTTGATGTTTACAATGTGATGTCTGACACCTGGAGGGTCACAAGTTCACTCAGTTTTTCCCCCATCTCTAAACACAACTACGTACATGTATTCCTATTATTCAGTTCACTGGACAGTGACACTATTTAACAAATAACGTAAGAAATAATCTCACCATAAAATAAATATAACTAAATATGAGGTAGATTTGAGGTGATCAGTTTTCTTTTCCATTTAAAAAGGAAGACGTCATTACAGTTCATTTACAGGACAAGATGGTATCAATCTCCTGAAACTAAAGCCTGATAATGAAAAGAAACATTTCTTTTAAACGTGCCTTATCATGAATCTAAATGGCTTTTTTGTTTTCTTTAAAAAAACATTACCGTCCGTTCTTTTTATGGCTGTGAGGGACCTACCATTTGACTTTCTGGGGATAGCGGGGTGTTATTAAAAATCAAGCATGACCTCAGGTTTCACAAACACAGACACACAACATAATTATTTCCCTGTGTCTAACGAGATATTTGTGCTTTGTGGTTATAAAAAAATTGTTTGATTAGAAGTCTAAGCCTCACCCAAAACCGTCACCCCTCCTGAATAAAGAAATGGTCTGTCCCGACTTGTCAATTTGGTTGGAAGTTTAATCTGATACATTTCACTCAGGCGAACAGTCTCCACCAAGCAGATACATTTGTTCCATCAAAGGGAAAGCAACATGAGACCAGTGTTGCTGGTGCTTGCTTATCTCTCCTGCTTATTCTTCACCAGAACCTGTCAGTGTCTTCACATTTCTCAGATTTCGAAGAAACAGGGCTTGAAATCATATGGACAACATCTTTTCGCCTGCTTTAAGAATGGACCTATGGGCGTCACCGGTGATATCGTGGTTGTGAACAGCTCCGTTTCCCGGACAACCTGTAAGGTGTATCACCGTGGGAACTATCCCAAATGTCCTCCAAAAGAAGCTGATCACAGAGGAAACACCTCTCTATGTCCAACGTGTAAAGTGTTCACAACTGCCCATGGCGTCTGGCCTACATGCAACAGATATCGAATTGTCAACCAGGAACGAAAGCCCAACGTGTACGCAAGCTCATGTGTCCTCCACCAAATCAGGCCAGGAGGGATTTCGCAGACAGAGGGAACCCCTTCTGAAGGTAGGATCTTCACAGAGGGCAATGGCAACAAGATGAAAATTACCACACCAAAACATGTCACAGCTAAACCAGGGACAAGACCTTCATGTGTTTGTAATCCACAAATCATGTCAAATATTCACGTAGTGTCAGTAAATGGGGAAAGTATGGAGACCTATAAACTCATAAACAGTCGGTTTCACGATCTTGGCAACAGAAAAAGATCTGCTCGTATCAAAAGTACGGACTTGTTTCATTTTTATCACCAGTGTTACATTTACTTTGTTAAACCACCGTCACGGATATGCAGGTCATGTATTAACGGGACTTATGACAATGAACAGACATTAACTACAGCACCGTCAGAGGGGGATATTGTCTACCATTTCCTTGATAAGAAGGGACAAATCATATTCATGACAAAGGTATATGTAGATGTGCATGTGGTGATGGGAATTAACACAAGTGGTGGAGTGAAACAATTTATCATGCGTAAAACTGGGTTTTTTGTGTCATTTGGCCATGATGTTGACAGGTCCGTAATATACTTTTTGGAGACTAAGCAAATGGCGATATGGAAGTGCAGCTATGACAGTGGAAGAACTCTTACAAGAACTCGTACAAAGCTACCATACGCACTGAACCGGTCCATCCGTGGGAAACATATTGAAACTGCTCATGTCACTATCCTTCCTCAACTACTAATGCTGTGGATCTCTAAAGGAAAGGACAGAAGCAGAACTTTCTACAACTACAACTACAACACACAGGATCTGACGAAATTGATCAGAACCCCATGGATGAATAACATGAAACACCGTCCTCAAATACGTATCATCTCAAATAAGGTGTTAATAAGTGCAGTGAATGTTTATGAGTACGGCCTACAGGGTATCTACAAGGGAATTGCAATTAGGAACAAAAGGAAAAGCTTTTTTGTCTTTATAGATTAGCTGTCTGTTCTAACACCATCAACATTAGCTGACATGTTTTCTTTTTTGTTTAACACCGGTCTCAGCTATATTTCAGCTATATGACGGCTGGCTGTAAATTATCGAGTCCAGTGACTGATATCATGAGCATTGATCACGCAATTTGGATCGATGACATGCATCAAGAACGCATAATCACCTGATCTCGTTATTTACACTTACAGCAAGAATGGATTGACCAAAGACCTATTCTACCCCGGATATTCACAGGTCTAGCTGACGTACACTGCAAACAAAAGTGTTGGTAACTAACTGTACTTATCAAGTCTTTGAAAGGCATTTAAAAGTGATACCCATAAGGTTAGTTGGTTTGTTGTTTTATGCCGCACTCTTGTTTGGTTGGTTGGTTTGTTGTTTAATGCCGCACTCACCAATATTCCAGCTATATGACGGCTGTCTGTAAATAATCTAGTCTGGACCAGACAATCCAGTGATTGACATCATGAGCATCGATCCACGCAATTGGGATAGATGACATGCATCAACCAAGTCAGCGAGCCTGACCACCCAATCCCGTTAGTCGCCTTTATAAACAAAGAAGATGGAACGTTAGATTTCTTGGGACTTTCAAAGTGATCACTGTTGACACAAGTCATAAAGTACTGTTTTATGTAATCTCACCAAAAGAAATTGCCGACCTCTTTTTTCGAAAAGGGTTTTACTTTTTAACACTTGGTATTAGCCTAGTGCTACGTGAGTGTAATGTGTAAACCATGTATTTAATATGCATTAAAAAATAAAATGTAGGTACTGTCACTGTTGGATCTTCGTTCACACGTCATTGTCAAGGACGTTTTCATTAACTCGATCTTAAATCAAGTCTCGTGGCTATTTGGCTGTAATAATGTCGATGCGACGTAAAATTTTAACTTACTCACTCGTTGACTAGATAAAACCCTTTATAACTTATACTCTATTAGGTAACCCACACTTGAACTGGGCAATCCATTGTGTGGAAGATGAACGCCTAGTTTCTAGATTCTTCATCATAATTTAACGACTGAAGCATTCATTTCATAGTGGCATGCAGTCACTTGTGAACTGCCTTCCCCTCTATTCATGGCAAGAATTCCAGTGCAATTTGTCTTAAGATCATTTCAGTCTAAATTCCATTTTTACCTAAAACAAAAAGTGCTCACCTCAAGGTAGAATGAGCCGTAGGATCTAAATGTTTGTTTGCTGTTTAACTCCGCACTCAGCAGTGTTTGTTTGTTGTTTAACTCCACAGTCAGGAATGTTTGTTTGTTGTTTTACGTCGCACTCAGCAATATTCAAGCTATATAACGGCAGTCTGTAATAAATAATTGAGTCTGGACTATGAGCATTGATGCAATTAGTGAGTGAGTGAGTTGGGTTTAACGCCGCTTTAACATTATTCCAGTTATATCACGGCGTGTCAGCTTAATGTGGGAGGAAAGCCCGAAGTGATACGGGTCTAAGACGTTTACCACATCGGTGAAACCCACGAGCACGGGTATGGTGCTGACAAACCTAGAAACATAATTGGGGCGAACCGGGATTCGAACCCGCAATCATAGGTTTCTGGCGTGCCCAAGGGACGCAACTCTGCACAGCGAATCGCAGCGCCTTAGTGAGTGAGTTACTGAAGATGTATTCCACCAAGGATCTCTCTATGGTATTCTGACAGAGCGAACGTGAGGTCAGATACCATAGAAAGTTCACGAGTTTATGAGAACGAGTGTAGTATCCTCTACATATGCTGATCATGTAGTTCTTTTAGCTGAAACGGAGTCTAATCTTCAATTGAGTGAGTTAGGTTTAACGCCGCTTTTAACAGTATTCCAGTTATATCACGGTGTGTCAGCTTAATGTGGGAGGAAAGCCCCCCAAGCGATGTAGGTCCTGATCTTCAAATCCTGCTAGATTACTGAATTGTCTGGTCCAGACTCAACTAATTATTTACAGACCGCCGTCATATTGCTGAGTGCGTCGTTAAACAGTGAGTGAGTTAATATTTAAAGTCACATTGGCAGTATTTTAGCCATATCGTGACTTGAACAAGATATACATTAATATTATATAGAAAAACCTGTCGCCGAAGGACAGTACAACAATTAGCAATATATCACAGATTATAATTTCAAAAACTAATTTTAGAGCAATAAAATGATCAAATTATATCAGACGACACAGTATAAAAACGGGCTGTAGATCGCCAGCAACCAAAGCTAGGCCACCATACTAGGGACCATGGGGACATACGGTACTTCTGCTACCTACATGGTCCCCAGCTGGATTTTCACCATCCCTCGGACTACTGGCGATGATCAGAAAGATTAGCCAAACAGTTAAAATCACCCAAAATGCTACGATTAAAATCACAGCAAAATGAAAAGATACCGGACTTACGTACCTTCCCAGGGGGACAATTGTTTTACGATACTTCAACCCCCTGTGAAGATACAGCCACTAACAATCTAAGTTATGAATTCAATTTACCAAATTAAAATCACTTTCTATATACTATACATATTATAATCAGAATTTATCTATGAATTCTATTTCTTTTAAAAAACCGATGAGTAAATGAGCACTGATACTAAAAAGATCCTTGATGGACGAAACTTTGAAATACTTATCCCTTGTAATGGAAAAATCAATACAGTCAAGCAGGATCCTCACCTTTTAATAGATATTCGTGTGTATATCTTGAATGGCCAATACGACATCGTCGTAAAATGACCTCTTCAAATCTGGACTGACAACCCAAGTAGGTGTAACCGAGAGTTGGCTTAATTTGATGTAATTTATTGATACCTACTTGGGTGTCCCACTTCATTTGCATAAGATCTCTGATGTAACATCTGATCACAGGTTTATAATCACTGTAAGGAAGTAGAAGTGGTGTCACAGATTTGTTGAGGGCTGCTTTAGAAGCAGCATCGGCCATTGTGTTGCCTTTTATGCCCATATGACTGGGCAACCAACAAAAGACGATGTCGTATTGGCCAGTTGAAAGATCATTATAAAGTTCTAAAAGGTTTAAAATGATTGGATGACTAGAAGAGACTATTTTTTAGTGCCTGAAGACAGGATAAAGAATCAGAAAAGATTATAAACAATAAACAATAAGAAAGCAAACAAAACAAAAAAAACATGTACCAAGTTTGGATGACAAATGTTGAAAAGTTCTGCTCCGGAAATGACACCTACCTCCTTTTAAGCCAAGTCGGACTTGTTTCCATGGAAACAGGGGAAATAGAAATTTTAAAAAAACCCCATTAATTAGCAAAAGGCACCATTTCATACATATAGCAGGATGAAAAGCCTATGACGGTTTCAAGTTATACTCCGGAAACGAAATACGGACAGATGGGCGAACAGACAGGGCCAGATGATGACTATCCTCCTCATTATATGCTGAGTGATAATCAAGAAAGGTTGAAAGATTTATATCCTTAAAAGTTTAGATTTTATCAAATCATCGCATCTGCAAGCTTTCTTAAACACTTCAAAATGGAATGTATATATGGTTTATCAGATACAAATGGGAAGATAGGATCAAAGACCATCAGTGTTCAGTTATCATTCATGTCCATCAAATCTCGATGCCTATTTTGGAGAAAAGGAAACAAGTATTTTACAAATGGGATGCTTATATTTCCACGTGTTTCAAAACACGTTTTAAAATGAGGTTAATTGCAAGTTTCCAAAAAGTTTGAGAACTAATGTTCGAACAATGATTTGTGTGAGGTCTTTTTTCAATGATGGATGGTTTGATGTTTTACGCCGCACTCAGCAAAATTACAGCTATATGACAGCAGTCTAGCAAAATTACAGCTATATGACAGCAGTCTTTAAATAATCGAGTCTGGACCAGACAATCCACTGATTAATATCATGAGCATCGATCCACGCAATTGGGATCGATGACATGCATCACCCAAGTCAGCGAGCCTGACCACCCGATCCCGTTAGTCGCCTTTTACGGCAAGCATGGGTTTCTGAAGACTTATTCTACCCGGGATCTTCACAGGTCACTAATGCTACCGATCCTATTCAGGATTTTTGTGATGTTTTAAATAGAATTGCTGACGAATGTATGCGTTAATCCTCTGCAATTCCACATATAGGCAAACCAGGGTTTAACACTGATTGTAAACAAGCTATAGAAGCAAGGAAAAAGGCAGAGAAATATTTTCGCCGCCACCCTACTGTCCACAATTTAAATAAATTCAAAATTGTAAATGCAAAAGCTCGTCGATCATTTAAGCAAAATAAAAGCCAATGATGGCAAAGCTATGTCTTTAAAATAGATACCCGTACACCAATATCTAAGGTTTGGAATATGGTGCAAAGGGTAAAGGATCAAAATCTAGTGTTCATCATCTTAAGGAGGGTGACACACTATTAACCGATAAAAATGATATAGCAAACAAATTAGGAGATACTTTAGCTAAACATTCTTCCTCATCAAATTATATACCAAAATTTCCAAAATTAAAAGACCAACAAGAAAAAGGAAGAATTTTTTTTAAATTCTGATAATGGTGCATACCGCCCTAGGGCAAGCTCATGATACAACCACTGATGATGATAATATTTATTATCAGTTATTCAAACATTTACCCCAGTCATGCTTAGAAACTTTATTAAATATGTTTGACCATATCTGGACAAAGGGGAATTTCCCTTCATCATGGTTGGTTGGTTGCTTTGTTGTTTAACGCCGCACTGAGCAATATTCCAGCTATCATGGCGAAATGCTGTTGTTTTCCCATTCCGAAACCTGGCCGTGATCACACTGATCCTTCAAATTATAGACCAATATCGCTTACTAGCTGTGTATGCAAGACCATGGAAAGAATGGTAAATAACCGACTGATGTGGTATTTAGAAACCAATAATCTTTTAACAAATATTCAATGTGGTTTTACAAAAAAAAGTACAGTTGACCATTTGATTAGACTGGAAACATTTGTAAAAAATGCTTTAATTAATAAACAACATGCGGTATCAATATTTTTCGATTTAGAAAAAGGGTATGATACCACCTGGAAACATGGAATTTTATTTATCTTCATGACAGGTTTGAGAGGGCGTTTGCCTCATTTTGTACATCAGTTTGTAACAGATAGAAATTTCCAGGTTCGTGTGGGATCCACCATGTCTGATTTTTACGATCAAGATCAAGGTGTCCCACGAGGTAGCATATTATCAGTAACGTAACAGTTTATCCAAGGTTTTAAATGACTGTTGACGGGTCCTTGTTCGTTGATGATTTTAATGTATCATTGTTCAGGTACAAATATGCACACGATTGAGAGACAGTTGCGGCTTTGTCTTAATAAAATCAATGTTTGGGCAGAGCAGAATGGATTTAAGTTTTCAAAGTCTAAAACTAATTGCATTCACTTCTGTCGAAAATATAAAACACATAGGGACCCAGATTTACATCTAGCTGGAACTCCAATTACAGTTGTAAAAAAAGCTAAATTTTGTAGGAATATTTTTTTATCAGCACCTTACTTTCCTACCACATATTAACTATTTGAAAGCTAAATGTCTGAATGAGTGAGTGAGTGAGTGAGTTTAATTAAAGTCACGTCGGCAATATTTCATCCATAATGTGACTTGAACATGATATACTATAGTTATAAAGACTGTCGACGAAGGACAGTATAATAACTAGCAATATATCACATATTAAGTTAAAACTAGTTGTAGAACATTGAAAATATCTGATTATTGAGGTACGGCACAATATAAAAATGGGGCTATAGATCGCCTGCAACAAGGTTAAAATCACCATACTGGGGACCAAGGCTAAATGTCTGAAGGCACTAGATTTATTAAAGGTTGTTTCTAATTCCAAGTGGGGAGGTGATCAAACGACCCTCCTTCACTTATATAGATCACTTATTTTTTTGTTCAAAGCTTGATTATGGCTCCATCATCTGTGGTGGAGCTTGTAAAAGTAACCTGAAATTACTCGATCCCATACTTCACCAGGGTCTAATATTTTCTCTTGGATCTTTCAGAACTTTCCAGCTATATAACGGCGATCTGTAATAAATAATCTGTGCATCAACCAAGTGAGTGAGTTGTTTTTAACGCCGCTTTTAGCAATATTCCGGTCATATTGCGGCGTGTCAGCTTAATGTGGGAGGAAAGCCTGAAGTGATGCAGGTCTCGGATGTTTCCCACTTCGGTGAAACCCAAGAGCACGGGTATGGTGCTGACAAACCTAGAAACATAATTGGGGTGAACCGGGATTCGAACCAACGATCATAGGTTTCTGGCGTGCCCAAGGGACGTAACTCTGCACCTTGAATCGCCACGCCCTAGAGGACTGTCCACCTGTGCCCTGCATTAAGCAAATCAGCGAGCCTGACCACCCGCTCACGTTAGTCGCCTCTTATGGCAAGCGTGGCTTGCTGAAGACCTAATTTATCCCAGATCTTCACGGGTCCAGACAGGAAATCTAATATTCTATATCTCTGCGTATTTATGTAGTCGGAGGTAGATCCATTGCACGATCTTCACTATTAAGATCTTGAAATGAGAAAATAACTGGACATCCAGAGGGTTTAACACCACACTCAGCATTATTCCCTCTATGTGACGGCGGTCTGTAATATAAAACTATCGAGTATGGACTAGATAATCCAGTGATTGATATCACGAGCATCGATCCGCTCAATTTGATATTATGACATGCCTTAAACCAAAGCAACGAGTCTGGCCATTCGATCCTCTTGGTCGCCTCTTACGAAAAGCATTTGTTAGTGTTGTTTAAAGCCGCACTGATCTATTCCAAGCTAAGACAGAAGCTTGTCAAAAATCGAGTCCAGTGATTAGAATAATGACAAGGGCCCACATGTATTGTGCACGTCGACAGGCAACCAACCAAGTCAGAGCTAAATATTGCACTGTTCATCATTCATGTTTAGGGAACGGTTTCTGTCTTATTGGTGGGCGGTCGGGTAGCCTAGTGGTTTAAGCGTCATGCTGAAGACACGGGTTCGATTCCTGCCACGAATATGCTTTTTTTAATGTCATCTAGCTAAATGGTGTTATTGGCCCGGCTGAGAAACCTACCTTAACTTATAATCTTAATTCTAATTCCAAGCATATTAAAGTATCCTATGATTATCATGTATTTACTTTCATCCATTCATACACACACTTGCATTCAACTTTACATAGTCACAATCATAATGTAATTATTCCCTATGTGACTCGTAATAACTTAACACTTTTCATATTATGATTCGCAACAACCACTATGATAACACGTGGCCTTGTTGCCAAACAAAGGACTTCAGCTTGTTATATCGTCTTTGTTTTCCCTCTCAGTGAGTGTGTTTATGGTTTACGTCACGTCGACAATATTTCAGGCATATCGTAACGAGAAGTTAAATATTATTTTTTTCATATGTTTTAACTAAATATAAATCTGACAGCGATGGACAGTAAAATTACTAGAATACCACAGATTAATATTTAAAACTAGCATAGAACCATAAAAAGATATCACTAAACAGTCATGAAACAGTACAATGTTAAAAAGGCTATAGATCGGTTGGTTATTCGGTTAGAATAGGTTGCTGAAAACCTATTCTACCCCGGAATCTTCACGGGTCCATCTAGAAGGTAGATCACTATGCCAGGGTCCATTTGGACTGAAAGTACTTTTGCTACCTGCATGGACCCCAGCCGGATTTACATCATCCCCTCAGCTGTAACATACTTTGAAAGACGTGGCCTTAGATACCCTCTCAGGGGGACAATATTATTTTGTCTCTCAAGTGACGTCATGTATATATATGACGTCACTTGAGAGACAAAAAAGCATTGTCCCCCTCACTTCGCCATCTTGTAACTGCTACGTTCTTACACTTATATCACAAATAGTAGTTTACACATGAAGATCCGGGATAGAATAGGTCTCAGCAAACCATGCTTGCCGTAAAAAGTGACTATCCTTGTCGTAAGAGGTTCGTTGGTTGGTATGTTGTTTAACGCCACACTCAGCAATATGTCAGCTATATGAAAGCGGTATGTAAATAATCGAGTCTGGGCCAGACGTTCCAGTGATTAATATCAATCCACGCAATTGGGATTTTATGCAATCTAGGCAAATTATTCCTATTTGGCCCCGCCTCTCAGCCACTTGGGGCTGTTCAATTTTGAATCGTCACCGCTTCCAACGTCATACTTCCAACCAAATATGGTTGATATATATCTATCTCTTAGTTCCAGAGGAGAAGTCGCTTTAATCAATATAGTCCAATTACCCCTATTTGGACCCGCCCCTCAGAACCCCTGGCGAGTCAGCGCAACAATTTGTACATTTTTTAATCCCCACCACCTAGGAATGCTCTCAGTCAAATTTTTTTTATTTTCAATTAGAGTTTCAGAAGAATTTGTGGGTTTGACGACGGACGCCACGGTATAGCAAAAACTCTCCTTGGTCCTTCGGACCAGGTGAGATAAAAAAGCTAATACTTTACCCATGAACAGAGAACAATTTGAGTATCAACTGCATGAAATCAGTCGGACTAAACAAGAGGACAATTCCCCCGGCCCCCACAAAATAGAGAGGTTTGGTTTGTTATTCAACGCCGCACTCACAATATTCCAGCTACATATATGACGGCGTTCTGTAAATAATCGAGTCTGGACCAGACAATCCAGTGATTATTATCATGAGCATCGTTCCACATAATTGGTATAAACATGCATAAACCAAGTCAGCGAGCCTGACCACTCGATCCCGTTAGTCGCCTTTTACGGCAAGCATGGGCTGCTGAAGACCTATACTACCCCGGATCTTCACGGGTTCCAAATAGAAAGGACAAATCATGTGAATGTTACTTAATCTGTCTGCCCGTATACGAAAGTAGTTTTTGAGCTACCAAAACAATACCATGGAATTGGAGTCAAATTCAAACTTGTTGTCATGAAAACCGAAAACCATCCCTAAATAGCAAAAGGCACCAGTTGACAACAACCTGATCGTTGTGTGCGCGGAATACTTAGTAGTTTTAGATATGTCAGCACAAACACTCCACTATGGAGTGTAAGTAAACTTAGTGTAATGGACACAGGGAAAAAAATGATACAATTCCTATATAGCAAGAGACACTTCTTCAGCCCCTGATTATACATGTACAAAGTTTGGATGAAAAATGTTGAATAGTTCTGTTCCGGAAACGACACCTACCTACATTTAATTCGAACTTATTTCCATTGAAAATGAAATTTAGCAAAAATTCTTAAATTGCACCATTTCAGCCCCTGGTTAATACATATAGCAAGTTTGGATGAAACATCGATGAATCTTTCAAGTTATGCTCCGGACAAGACAGAGCAGATGATGACTATATCCCCCCTCATTATAATTAAGAAAGAAAGGTTGGAAGATTCATATACCTTAAATGTTTAGATTTTGTCATATCAGCGCATCTGCAAGATGCCTTAAAAACTTTAAAATGGCATTATATATATATATATCGTTTATTTAGATAACAAATGGGATTTTTGGTTGGTTTGTTGTTTAACGCCGCACTCAGCAGTATTCCAGCTATATGACGGCGGTCTGTAAATAATCGAGTCTGGACCAGACAATCCAGTGATTAATATCATGAGCATCCATCCACGCAATTGGGATCGATGACATGCATCAACCTAGTCAGCGAGGCTGACCACCCGATCCCGTTAGTCGCCTTTTATGGCAATTATAGGTTGCTGAAGACATAACAAATTGGAAGACAGGATCTATGACCATCTGTGTTCAGCTGTCATTCGTGTCCATTATGTCTCGGTGACCATTTTGGAGAAAAGGAAACAAGTATTTTACTAATGGGATGCTTATATTTCCGATTACCAATTGGTGTTTCAATACACGTATTAAAATGGGGTTAATTGCAAGTTCCTATAACTTATTAGAACTATTGTTCAAACTATGTTTTGTGTAAGGGAAGTTTTTTTCGAATGAGGTTCCTTAGTAGATCTCATTGTTGATATCTACTATGTGATGTCTGACACCTGGAGGGTCACAAGTTCACTCAGTTGTTCCCCCATCTCTAAACACAACTACGTACATTTATTCCTATTATTCAGTTCACTGGACAGTGACACTATTTAACAAATTACGTAAGAAATAATCTCACCATAAAATAAATATAACTTAATATGAGGTAGATTTGAGGTGATCAGTTTTCTTTTCCATTTAAAAAGGAAGACGTCATTACAGTTCATTTACAGGACAAGATGGTATCAATCTCCTGAAACTAAAGCCTGATAACGAACAAAACCATTTCTTTTAAACGTGCCTTATCATGAATCTAAATGGCTTTTTTGTTTTCTTTAAACAAACATCACCGTCCGTTCTTTTTTTGGCTGTGAGGAACCTACCATTTAACTTTCTGGGGATGGCGGGGTGTTATTAAAAATCAAGCATGACCTCAGGTTTCACACACACAGACACACACAACATAATTATTTCCCAGTGTCTAACGAGATATTTGTGCTTTGTGGTTATAAAAAAATTGTTTGATTAGAAGTCTAAGTCTCACCCAAAACCGTCACCCCTCCTGAATAAAGAAATGGTCTGTCCCGACTTGTCAATTTGGTTGGAAGTTTAATCTGATACATTTCACTCAGGCGAACAGTCTCCACCAAACAGATACATTTGTTCCGTCAAAGGGAAAGCAACATGAGACCAGTGTTGCTGGTGCTTGCTTATCTCTCCTGCTTATTCTTCACCAGAACCTGTCAGTGTCTTCACATTTCTCAGATTTCGAAGAAACAGGGCTTGAAATCATATGGACAACATCTTTTTGCCTGCTTTAAAAATGGACCTATGGGCGTCACCGGTGATATCGTGGTTGTGAACAGCTCCGTTTCCCGGACAACCTGTAAGGTTAATCACGATGGGAACTATCCCAAATGTCCTCCAAAAGAAGCTGATTACAAAGGAACTACTTCTCTTTGTTCAACGTGTAAAGTGTTCACAACTGACCATAGCGTCTGGCCTACATGCAACATATATCGAATTGTCAACCAGGAACGAAAGCCCAACGTGTACACAAGCTCAAGTGTCCTCCACCAAATCACGCCAGGAGGGATTTCGCAGACAGAGGGAACCCCTTCTGCAGATAGTATCTTCACAGAGGGCAATGGCGACAAGATGAAAATAACCACACCAAAACATGTCACAACTAAACCAGGGACAAGACCTTCATGTGTTTGTAATCCACAAATCATGTCAAATATTCACGTAGTGTCAGTAAACGGGAAAAATATGGAGACCTATAAACTCTTAAACAGTCGGTTTCACGATCTTGGCAACAGAAAAAGATCTGCTCGTATCAAAAGTACGGACTTGTTTCATTTTTATCACCAGTGTTACTTTTACTTTGTTAAACCACCGTCACGGATATGCAGGTCATGTATTAACGGGATTTATGACAATGAACAGACATTAACTACAGCATCGTCAGGGGGGGAAATTGTCTACCATTTCCTTGATAAGAAGAAGGGCAAAATCATATTCGTTTCAAGGGTTCTTGTAATTGTGCATGCGGTGATGGGAATTAACGCAAGTGGTGGAGTGAGACGAGTGATCAGGTCTGAAACTGGTCTTTTCGTGTCATTTGGCCACGATGTTGACAGGTCCGTAATATACATGTTGGAGTCTAATCACATGATGATGTTTCAGTGCAGCTATGACGGTGAAAAATCTCGTACAAGAACTCGTATAAAGCTACCACACGCACTGATCCAGTCCATCCGTGGCAAACATACTGCTCATGTCACTATCCTTCCTCAACTCCAAATGCTGTGGATCTGTAAAGGAAGGGACGGAAGGAGAACTTTCTTCACCTACAACTACAACACACAGAATCTGACGTTATTGGACAGAACCCGATGGATGAAGAACGTGAAACACTGTCCTCAAATACGGATCATCTCAAATAAGGTGTTCATAAGTGCAGTGAATGTTTATGAGTACAGCCAACATGGTATCTACAAGGGACTTGCAATTAGGAACAAAAGGAAAAGCTTTTTGGTCTTTGTAGATTAGCTATATCTGTTCTAACACTATCAACATGTCCTGACTTGATAAATTACAGACCACCGTCATGTAGCTGGAATATTGCTGAGTGCGGCGTTAAGCAACAAACCAACCAACCAAAAATTAATCGATTAAAAATTTGGTTGGTTTGTTGTTTAACGCCGCACTCAGCAATATTCAAGGTATATGACGGCGGTCTGTATAAATTCAGTCTGGACCAGACAATCCAGTCAATAATATCATGAGCATCGATCCATGCAATTGGGATCGATGACATGCATCAACGAAGTCAGCAAGCCTGACCACCCTATCCCGTTAGTCGCCTTTTACGGCAAGCATGGGTTGCTAAAGACCTATTCTACACTGCAAACTAAAATGTTTGTAACTAACTGTTAATATCAAGTCTTTAAAAGGCATTTAAAAGTGATACACATAAGGAAGAGAATGTATGGATGTCAACTTCTTTATTAGGAGGAACACAACGGAGTATATGCCTACTCCTTCTTCAGGTCATACTCTGAAACGTTGTGTTCCTCATAATATAGAAGTTGACATCTATAAATTCTCTTCCTTAACTAAATATGATTCTTCAATTAAAGATATCTGGTCGATTCCTAGCTGCTGATCACTGGTTTGTCTGGTCCCTCGTCCGTAAAAACTCCAATCAATCAAGTCATCATCATTGACTACATCTAGCCTGACCACAAGATTTCTCAAGTCGTCTATTATGACAAGCCTGTGTTGCAGGAATCCCAACGGGGTTCAAGATCATAAACAAAGAAGATGGAACGTTAGATTTCATGGGACTTTCAAAGTGATCACTGCTGACACCAGTCATAAAGTATTGTTTTAAGTAATCCCATCAAAAGAAATTGCCGACTTCATTTTTTCCAGAGGGTTTTACTTTTAAACACTTGTAATTAGCCTAGTGTTACGTGAGTGTAATGTGTAAACTATGTATTTAATGCATTAAAAATTAAATGTTTTCCATCACTGTTGGATCTTTGTTCACTTCATTGTGTACTGTTCTGAGAAGTTGTGTGCACCGATCCAGGACCGCACCAAGCAGTATTCCAGCTACATGACGGCGGTCTGTACATAATCGAGTCTGGACCAGACAAACCTGTGATTAATATCATGAGCATCGATCCACGTAATTGGGATCGATGACATGCATCAACCAAGTCAGCGAGTCTGACCACCCGATCCCGTTATTTCGATAATTAAATACAAATGTATCCATATCATATGGCATTATGATACATGTCAGTTTTATGAGGTATACATATGATCCTTTGAGTTAAATTTTACTTACTGAAAATAACTTCTATAAGACCGAGTCGAAAAGCCTGTTTTTTTCTCCTTTGCCCATCCAATTGAGTTGCAATGCCAGTGGATGGCTAACCACAGAAGTTATAATTCTTGTTGTCGTATCTTTGACTGATTCACCACCGATGAGTCCAAGCCTAGACACCTGTACACTAAACACCTGACATAGAGTTATTACAACTTGTTATCAGATCAGAAGAAAACTGAACACAGAACCTGTAGAGATGACCGTAACTTCTGCATTCATTATTCTGTGTCTGAACTCGTAATCATAGAGTAGCAGAGTGTGTAAGTACTGGTATATTAATACAGGTTTTGGTAAAACAAGTATGACAATAGTGCCCTGTTTATCGGTATTTTCCTATAATGCACCTGTTATAAAAATGATTTTGAATGGATTCATTGGGATCAATGGTTTTGCAAAGCAATTTCATCAGTATTATGGTTAGATTAAATAGTTGACAGAATAAACACTACCATGAGTCACAAAGCATTGTAGCGTCACTATCATTTTTCACAGCATAACGATATATAGCTAAAATGTTTTGAAATATGCAATCAAGTACACATTACAATAAATCTTTGATTTATATTCAAATTGAGACTTAAAAGAGAAAACTACAAATCTCCCATCAAGTTTGTGTGATTTAACTAAGTCAAGTTTGTGTGATTTAACTAAGTAAAAGAATATGGGATCAACAAGGTACTTTAAACTGAAAGTAATAAACGAGATCAGATTTGTGCAATGACTGTATCTACAAGCATCTTAATTATACAGGGTTCACTTCACGGTAGGAATTTCCTGACCCTTTATCTTAAACATTTCAAATATTCCAGATTGGTTGGTTGGTTGTTTTGTTGTTTAACGCCGCACTCAGAAATATTCCAGCTGTATGACGGCGGTCTGTAAATAATCGAGTCTGGACCAGACAATCCAGTGATCAATATCATGAGCATCGATCCACGCAATTGGGATCGATGACATCCAAGTCGGAGAGCCTGACCACCCGATCTTGTTAGTCGCCTTATACGACATGCATAGTCGCCTTTTACGACAAGCATTGGTTGCTGAAGAGCTATTCTACCCCGGCTCTTCATGGGTCCAAATATTCCAGAGGTACACCTATACTTGCTCATACAACACAATGTTAAAATGACCCATTGTCTTTGACAATTTAGGGGCTAAAAGCACAGGCATTCCTCCCCTCCCAGAGTTATCCTTGACTTTACTACATTAGAGTACGATTAGAGATAGGTTTTGTTATGAAATATTGCTAAAATTATATGACTATCAGTCTTACATTTGACAGTAAAACACTTAGCAGTACACTATAAAATGTTACAAAACCGATTTCACCTACCAGAGCCCTTGCTCATTGCTTCATTTTGAAGCAACCGTTCAAGTTCACCTAAAGCAGTCAAGTCTGCAAGAGGCAGAGAAACATCTTCAGGAAGCTCCTTTCCGACTTCTTTCTCATTACTTGCCATTTGATCCAAACGGGCTAAAACCCTGTCCATTTTTATAGACAGGTGTGCCACATCTGCACGCACATGCTCCATCGTCCTAAGAATTCGCAAAATCATTCCTTGATGTAAGTACATGAAGGATATCTAAGCATATTCTAAGAAAGCAAACAGAATATTTATTACAAGATCATTAAGTAAACGACATATGTCATCAGAGGTAAATTTAACAACAAATTCGTGAGTAGCCAGCAGGGTTTGCTCCTTTTGAAAGTTACTTGCCCTTCTCCAAATTAACTTGCCTACAACTAAACGCCTCTGAAAATTTAAGAACCCCTTGTCCCCTATAACCTTTTTTTCCTGCACTTAGAGATTAAATCTTGGCTTCCAATTGCCTCATTCATGGGGACTTATAAGCAAATAAAGAAGTTGCTGAACACATTACAAAATGGCGGCTGATGGTCATTCTAACCGAGATGATCCAATTAAAAATATATGTATATACTTGAAGAAGGGGTGAAATTTTGACTAGCCAGAGGGAGCCATCTACATAACGATTCAACAAGACCTTTGTAATTTTAATAGGCCATGGACCAACGAGCCAGCACTTAAATCAACCACGGGTCAACTGATAAATATGAATGTGTTACACAATGTCATATAGTGCCAGAATAAAGCCAAACATTCATTTTCTTCCCAAAAGAATAATTTAAGGCTACTCAGCAACACAAGATACAGTAGATAATCCACATATCAGCCAATGAAATTACTTTTCATACACCACTGTTGGGAGTAGCAAACTGCAGCGACTGCAAGCCATGAAACTTGGTGCTTACCAAGTTGCTTGCAAGACCTGATCCCACTGAAGTTCGTTCAGGGCATGAGAGCCAGGGTCCAGTGCCTTGTGATTGGTGGTTCAGGGGGGCGAAATCAATATTTTTTTATGTTTACCATCTCAGGAAAAGCTATTTCTGGACACACAGAAAGAAAAATATGACATACATGTAATTAAACTGTGTATTCAAGGGCTCATAGTCTCATATGCATCACTGCTAAACATACATACATGTAATAACAAAAGTTAACTTACCATATTCGACATAATAAGCGTTCATGGCGATATTTGCTAATCTATTTGATTGTGAAAAATCCTAAGTAGCACCCCTTCCGATTGATCGATGTACACAAGACTTATTTATGCAACCTTAATTATGGGCAATTAAATTCTGTAAAAATACATCGGTCGAATATAACCATTTCAGGCTGTCAGCATAAACCACGAAATCTATCGTTAAACTCTGTTTTTTTCTCACCAAAATACTTTTCTAATAAGAGCCCCTATTTCTAATTTTGAGAGCACCCTGGGCGCTTATTACGTCGAATACGGTATATATACGGAACTCCAGCAATATTTTAATGTTTCACAAATATTTAAGTCTCTACCTCATGACTAGTTACAATACTTTGCCATTGCTGAATCACAATTCCAAATATGTGGTTGTGTTCTCAAAATCAGATTTGTCTCACAAGGCATTTGGCCATCAACATGATTAAGCAATATCACCCTTCTTCTTAATTTTCAATGCATATTTTCGGACAACCATGTATTATTGAATATCTTCATTTAAAATAAAACAAGTCATTGGTCATAACCATGATCACCAGTTTGGTAACCAGATATTCAGCAAATATTAGGACAAATGTGGGTCAAGAATATTTGATGTTTATTCCAACAAATACTGCCAAATTCACAGAAAAATCCGTTGACTTCAATAATTTGTAGACCCGTTAAGATTCCGGGGTAGAATAGGTCTTCAGCAACCCATGCTTGCGGTAAAAGGTGACTATGCTTGTCGTAAAAGGCGACTAACGGGATCGGTAGGTCAGGCTCGCTGACTTGGTTGAGGCATGTCATCGATCCCAATTGCGTGGATGTGAAGCTCATTTCTGGTGTCCCCCGCCGTGATATTGCTGGAATATTGCTAAACGCGGCGTAAAACCATACTCACTCACTCTATTGCGTGGAGCAATGCTCATGATGTTGATCACGGGATTATCTGGTCCAGACTCGATTATTTACAGACCGCCGTCATATAGCTGGAATATTACTGAGTGCAGCGTTAAACAACAAACCAACCAAGGAATCTCAATATATGCCGAGTGATGATTAAAAAAGAAAGGTTGGAAGAAACATATATCTTAGATGTTTCAATTTTGTCATATCAGTCCATCTGCAAGCTTGCTTAAACACTTTGAATAGCAGATGATGGCTATATTCCACCTCATTATATGCCGAGTGATAATTAAGAAAGATTCATATCCTTAGGAGTTTAGATTTTATCATATCAGCGCATCTGCAAGCTTTCTGAAACACTTCAAAATGGAATATATGTATGGTTTATCAGATAACAAACGGGACGATAGAATCAAAGACCATAGTCGTTCAGCAATCATTTGTGTCCCTCTTTTCTCAGTGACTATTTTGGAGAAAAGGAAACGAGTTTTACAAATTGGATGCTCACATATTTCCAATTTGTGTTTCAATACACGTTTTCAAATGAGCTTAATTGCAAGTTTCCATAACGTTTCAGAACTAATGTTCCAACTATGTTTTGTGAAAGGGATTTCAGTGAGGTAATTTAGTTGATTTCATTAGCAGTGTCTACAATGTAATGTCTGACACCTGGGGGCGGGGGAAAAGGAGGGTCACCAACTCACTCAGTCTTTCCCCTATCTCTAAACTTAACTACGTACATTTATTCATATTTTTTAATTCGCTCGGCAGTGACACTTTTTAACAAATAACGTTATAAATAATCTCACCATTAAATAAATATAACCTAATATGAGGTAGACTCGATGTAATCAGTGTTCTTTTCCATTTAAAAAGGGAGACGTCATTACAGTTAATTAAACCTCTTTTCTTTCAAAAGTGCCTACTCTTGAATCTAAATGGTTTTTGTTGCTCTTTAAAAAAGACCATTACCGTCCGCTCGTTTATGAAAGAAGGTTCTGTCTCTTCTAATCTGTATGAGGGACCTACCATTTGACTTTTAAAAAAAGCAGGTTTCACACACACACACACACACACACACACACACACACAAAAGTATTATTCCCATGTGTCGCACGAGATATGCTGAACCAAATTAAAAACTTCAAAATCCTAAAATTTTAACTTTTGACCAGTTATTATTGTGGGCCCTTATTGTGTATTTAAACAGTAATGGCCACGTATTGTCTTCAGATAACACCCGTTTTTGTGCAGGTGAATCGATCAAAATCATGTGCACAGCACTATAGTGGCAAGAGTGTTTTTTCACGTGCAACTGGTCACGTGGCCATAATACCGCACGTGTTTTCAGCCATTCTTGTTAGCAGTCATTAACAAAAAAAGAAAAACACAAGAAACCAAAAGTCTTTACGGCCATTTGTCATACCACGTCTTTCAAATGTGCAACGTGAACCTGCCATCGGCATGCTGTAGATGGGAACGTCCGTAGCTGAAGTCGCAAGGACGATGGGTTGTAGTCGACAGACTGTTTATGATTTACAGACGCGTCTACACCAAACGGGTACCATCGCAGATCTCCCTCGGCCAGGTCGACCACGTGTGACGTCACATGCAGAGAATCGTCAGATTATCTTAAGTCACCTCCATAACCGATTTTTGATGGCTACATTACCCAGAAATGAACTGTTTAGGGGTAGACTGAGTGCGAAAACTGTTCAAAACCGTCTGAGAACTGCTCACCTTCAAGCATGACGGCCATACAGCGGGCCGATTCTGAATTACACAGACGTCAACGTCAATTGTGGGCACAGCGACACTTACGATGGACTCAGGGGAATTGGAATCAAGTGGTCTTCAGTGATGAATCCCGATTTAATCTTCGATTTGCTGATGGTAGGGCGAGGGTGTGGAGGCGTCATGAACGTTACGCCCATGTGTACAGGAAGTTGACAGATTTCGAGGCTGAAGTGTCATTGTGTGGTGTGCTTTCTATGGCAATGCACGTTCCACACTTCTTGTCATCCGTGGCAACCTCAATGCTGCTGCTTACCGCGACCAGGTACTGACACCAGAACTTCTGCCTTTTATGGCAGCACATGGACTCGGTTTGATCTTCCAACACGACAATGCTAGACCCCACACAGCAATTTTGACAAGGAATTTCCTTCAGAATGCGAACACGTCTGGGATGCTCTTGGCAGAAATCTGCACACTCTCCAGAACCAACCACAGAATTTGCAAGCTTTGGCACCATTTTGCAGCAACAATGGCGTCGTCTTCCCAATCATGTGTTCACAATCATCACAAGGTCCACACGGAGGCGTTGTGTGGCAGTTGTCAACGCACATGGTGGCCATACACGCTACTGAACTTGTGTGCCATCATATTCTTGTGCTTGAGACTTATGATTTAAACTGTTGATGTTATTACCGACTACCGGAGGTGCTCAGCACAAATTATGGTTACCACCGTTAATTAAAATCCATCTTTGGACATTAATGATTAAAAATTACCTTCTCTGATACATCTGTCCGTTGTATATTATATATGGGTTTACTTTTTAAATGTGAAGTTTTTAATTTGACTCAGTATATTTGTGTTTTGTCGTTGTAAAATAAATTGTTTGATTAGAAGTCTAAGACTCACCCAAAACCGTCACCCCTCCTGAATAAAGAAATGGTCTGTCCCGACATGTCAGTTTGGTTGGAAGTTTTATCTGAAAAATTTCACAAAGGCGAACAATCTTCACCAAGCAGATACATTTATTCCGTCAAAGGGAAAGCAACATGAGACCAGTTTTGCTGGTACTTGCTTATCTCTTCTGCTTATTCTTCACCAGAACCTGCCAGTGTCTTCACATTTTTCAAATATCGAAGAAACAAGGCTTGAAATCATGGCCTACATGCAACATATATCGAATTGTCAACCAGGAACGAAAGCCCAACGTGAAAACCATCTCAAGTGTCTTCCACCAAACCACGCCAGGAAGGAATTCGCAGACAGAGGGTACACCTTTTGAAGGTAGGGTCTTAACAGAGGTCAATGACAACAAGGTGAAAATAACCACACCAAAACATGTCAGAGCTAAACCAGGGACAAGACTTTCATGTGTTTGTAATCCACAAATCATGTCAAATATTCATGTAGTGTCAGTAAGCGAGAAAAGGATGGAGACCTATAAACTCTTAAACAGTAAGTTTCACAATCTTGGGAACAGAAAAAGATCTGCTCGTATCAAAAGTACGGACTTGTTTCATTTTTATCACCTGTGTTACTTTTACTTTGTTAAACCACCGTCACGGATATACAGGTCATGTATTTACGGGACTTATGACAATGAACAGACATTAACTACATCACCGTCATGGGGGATAATTGTCTACCTTTTCTTTGACAAGAAGAAGGGTCAAATCATATTCATTTCAAAGGCATCGGTGCATGTGGTGAGTGGAATTAACGCAAGTGGTGGAGTGAAACGATTGATCATGCGTAAATATGGTTTTCTTGTGTCATTTGGCCAGGATGTTGACAGGTCCGTAATATACTTGCTGGAGACTAAGCAAATGATGATGTGGCATTGCAGCTATGACAGTGGAAGAACTCTTACAAGAACTCGTATAATGCTGCCATACGCATTGACCCGGTCCATCCACCGTAAATCTGCTGATGTTACTATCCTTCCTCGACTCCAAACGCTGTGGATCTGTAAAGGAAGGGGCAGGAGAACTTTCGACACCTACAACTACAACACACGCGATCTGGCGACATTGACCAGAACTCCATGGATGAATAACATGAAACATCGTCCTAAAATATGTATCATCTTAAATAAGGTGTTATTAAGTGCAGTGAATGTTTATGAGTACAGCCTACAGGGTATCTACAAGGGAATTGCAATTAGGAAGAAAAGGAAAAGCTTTTTGGTCTTTATAAACTAGTGTCCAAAAGAAACAATACCAACTTATTTTCAAAATTGTTTTTTACTAAGTGAATTGTCTAGTATGAAAACATGCCAATTCGTATTGCACATCCCAAACACAGCATAATCGATAAAAAATACCGGAACACGTGATCACTTCCGGGAAAAAACGTAAATTTCGTGAAAGTGACATTTCCCTCTCTAGCATGTTCTGCACGTGCATAAAAACTGTATAAAACGGCTGATCAGACACGTTGATATCACAGCAACAAAAAGAACACAAGATATGCCACGTTTGACAGCCATCGAGAGAGAGAGAGAGCCGTTGGAATGGTGCAACAAGGAGCGTCACACGTCGACGTCGCCAGAAGGTTGGGCTGCGCACGCATCACTATCACCAGGTTGATGCAGCGGTTACGTCAGACAGGTCAGACGTCAGACAGGCCCAGGAGTGGAAGACCACGAGTAACCATGCCCCGTGAAGATCGGTACATCCGGGTATTACACCTGAGGAACCGCACCGTAACATGAATCCCATCGAGCACTTATGGGACCACCTCGATCGGCAAATCCGACGTCGCCGTGTGCCTCCAGTCAACTTCCAGGACTTGGAACGATTTCTCCTCGAGGAATGGCAACGCATCACTCCCAACGTCATCAGACGTTTGACGTCATCAGTCCGTAGGCGTGTTCTGGCATGTATTGATGCTCACGGTGGACATACCCGCTACTGACTTGACTTTGAGACGTGTGGTGTGACATTTCCCGTTGTTTCTGTGATCAGTGCTCTAACGAAATGTTCATTTTTCGACCCCACCCATCTTTTAAGGCTTGTCATATTGGTTGTACAGATTTTATTGAAATGAAATTTTTGTACAGATGTTGTGAAAGGATTTCTCAAAAGCATAACACCAATCCTAAACTTCTGCATTGTTTAGTTTTTCTTTTATGTCGTTGCAAACAGGTGGTATCGTTTCTTTTGGACACTAGTTTAGATTAGCTGTCTGTTCTAACACCATCAACATTAGCTGATATGTTTTGTTTGTTGTTTAGCACCGCTCTCGGCTATATTTCAGCTATATGACGGCGGGCTGTAAATTATCGAGTCCAGTGACTGATATCATGAGCATTGATCACGCAATTTGGATCGATGACATGCATCAACAACGCATAATCGCCTGATCTCGTTATTTACACTTACAGCAAGAATGGAGTGACCAAAGACCTATTCAACCCCGGATATTCACAGGTCTAGCTGACGTACACTGCAAACAAAAGTGTTGGTAACTAACTGTACTTATCGAGTCTTTGAAAGGCATTTAAAAGTGATACACATCAGGTTGGTTGGTTTGTTGTTTTACGCCTCACTCTTGTTTGGTTGGTTGGTTTGTTGTTTAACGTCTCACTCTTGTTTGGTTGGTTGTTTTGTTGTTTAAACCCGCACTTAGCAATATTCCAGCTATATGACGGCGGTCTGTAAATAATCGAGTCTGCACCAAAAAATCAGTGATTAATGTCATGAGCATCGATCCAAGCAATTGGGATCAATGACATGCATCAACCAAGTCAGCGAGCCTAGCCACCCGATCCTGTTAGTCACATTTTACGGAAGCATGGGTTGCTGAAGACCTATGCTTTCCAGAATTTTCATGGGTTTTACGCCGCACTCACCAATATTCCAGCTATATGACGGCGGTCTGTAAACAATCGAGTCTCGACAGGATAATCCAGTGATTAATATCATGAGCAGTGATCCACATTTTTGGGATACAATGACATGCTTCACCCAAGTCAGTGAGCCTGACCACCTGATCCTGTTAGTCGCCCCTTGCGACAAGCATAGTCGCCTTTTATTTCAAGCATGGGTTGCTGAAGACCTATTGTATCCCAGATCTTCACGGGTCGATACATATAAGGAATGGAATTCATGGATGTAGAGAAAATACTTACTCCTTCATCAGGTCATACTCTGAAACGTTGTGTTCCTCATAGTAAGGAAACTGACATCTATAAATTCTCTTCTTTTACTGTAATTATGGCTCCTCAGTTAAGGTAACTGGTCAGGTCCTAGCTGCTGATCATAGTGTAAAACATCAATCAATCAAGTCGTCATCATTAAAGACAAGCCTGACCACAAGACTTCTCAAGTCGTCTATTATGACGAGCATACCCACGGGGTCCAAGATTATAAAACAAAGAAGATGGAACGTTAGATTTCTTGGGACTTTCACTGTTGACACAAGTCATAAAGTACAGTTTGATGTACTCTCACCAAAAGAAATTGCTGACTTCTTTTTTCCTGGGTAACTTGGTATTAGCCTTATGGTACGTGAGTGTAATGTGTAAACCATGTATTTAATATGCCTTAAAAAATCAAATGTTTTCCGTCACTGTTTGATCTTCGTTCACACCTCAGTGTCAAGTCAAGGACGTTTTTATTAACTGGATCTTCAATTAAATTTTGTATTGATGACTCAATATATTAACTTGGTCTCGTGGCTGTATGGCTGTAATAATGCTGATGCGACCTTAAATTTTAACTTACTCACTCGTTGACTGGATAAAACCCTTAATAACTAATACTCTGCTTGGTAACCCACACTTGAACGAGGCAATCCATTGAGTGGAAGATGAACGCCTAAACTCGTGACTCTTTGTCATAATTTAATGATTGAAACATTCATTTTATAGTGGCATGCAGTCACTTGTGAACTGCCTTCCCCTCTATTCATGGCAAGAATTCCACTTGAACGAGGCAATCCATTGAGTGGAAGATGAACGCCTAAACTCGTGACTCTTTGTCATAATCTAATGATTGAAACATTCATTTTATAGTGGCATGCAGTCACTTGTGAACTGCCTTCCCCTATATTCATGGCAAGAATTCCAGTGCAATTTGTCTCGAGATCGTTTCAGTTTTAATTCCATTTCACCTAAAACTAAAAGTGCTCAACTCAACCGTAAAATGTTGTTGGTTTGGTTGTTGTTTGTTGTTAAACGCCGCACTCAGCAATATTCGAGCTATATGACGGCAGTCTGTAAATAATCGTCTCGACCAGACAATCCAGAGATTAATATCATGAGCATCGATCCGCGCATTTGGGATCGATGACATGCATCAACCAAGTCAGCGACCCTAACCACCCGATCCCGTTAGTCGCCTTTTACGACAAGCATAGTCGCCTTTTAAGGCAAGTATGGGTTGCTGAAGACATAACGAATGGGAAGATAGGATCAATGACCATCTGTGTTCAGCTGTCATTCGTGTCCATTATGTCTCGGTGACTATTTTTGAGAAAAGGAAACAAGTACTGTACAAATGGGATGCTTATATTTCCAATTTCTAATTGGTGTTTCAATACACGTATTAAAATGAGGTTAATTGCAAGTTTCTATAACTTATAAGAATTATTGTTCAAACTATGTTTTGTGTAAGGGAAGTTTTTTTCGAATGAGGTTATTTAGTTGATCTCATTGTTGGTGTCTACAATGTGATGTCTGACACCTGGAGGGTCACCAGTTCACTCAGTTTTTCCTCCATCTCTAAACATAACAACGTACATTTATTCCTATTATTGAGTTCACTGGACAGTGACACTATTTATCAAATAACGTCAGAAATAATCTCACCATAAAATAAATATATCTTAATATGAGGTAGATTCGATGTGATCAGTTTTCTTTTCCATTTATAAAGGAAGACGTCATTACAGTTCATTTACAGGACAAGATTGTATCAATCTCCTGAAACTAAAGCCTGATAACCAAAAAATACCAATTTCTTTTAAACGTGCCTTATCATGAATCTAAATGGCTTTTTTGTTTTCTTTAAAAAAAACATTACCGTCCGCTCTTTTTATGATAGTAGGTATTGTCTCTCCTAATGGCTGTGAGGGACCTACCATTTGACGTTCTGGGGATGTGGGTGGTGGGGGTGGGGGGGAGGTGTCTTTAAAAATCAAGCATGACCTCAGGTTTTACACACACTTAGACACACAACATAATTATTCCCCCATGTCTCACGAGATATTTGTGCCTTGTGGTTATAAAAAAATTGTTTGACTAGAAGTCGTAAGCCTCACCCACAACCGTCACCCCTCCTGAATAAAGAAATGGTCTGTCCTGACTTGTCAATTTTGTTGGAAGTTTAATCTGATAAATTTCACTAAGGCGAACAGTCTCCACCAAGCAGATACATTTGTTCCATTAAAGGGAAAGCAACATGAGACCAGTTTTGCTGGTACTTGCTTATCTCTCCTGCTTATTCTTCACCAGAACCTGCCAGTGTCTTCACATTTCTCAAATATCGAAGAAACAAGGCTTAAAATCATATGGACAACATCTTTTCGCCTGCTTTAAGAATGGACCTATGGGCGTCACCGGTGATATTGTGGTTGTGAACAGCTCCGTTTCCGGGACAATCTGTAAGGTTTATCACCATGTTTACTATCCCAAATGTCCCCCAAAAGAAGCTGATCACAAAGGAAACACTTCTCTATGTCCAACGTGTAAAGTGTTCACAACTGCCCATGGCGTCTGGCCTACATGCAACATATATCGAATTGTCAACCAGGAACGAAAGCCCAACGTGTACACCAGCTCAAGTGTCCTCCACCAAATCACGCCAGAAAGCATTTCTCAGACAGAGGGAACCCCTTCTGAAGGTAGGATCTTCACTGAGGGCAATGACAACAAGATGAAAATAACCACACCGAAACATGTCACAGCTAAACCAGGGACAAGACCTTCATGTGTTTGTAATCCACAAATCATGTCAAATATTCAAGTAGTGTCAGTAAGCGAGAAAAGGATGGAGACTTATAAACTCTTAAACAGTAAGTTTCACGATCTTGGCAACAGAAAAATATCTGCTCGTATCAAAAGAACGGACTTGTTTCATTTTTATCACCAGTGTTACATTTACTTTGTTAAACCACCGTCACGGATATGCAGGTCATGTATTAACGGGACTTATGACAATGAACAGACATTTACTACAGCACCGTCAGGGGGCAAAATTGTCTACCTTTTCCTTGATAAGAAGAAGGGCCAAATCATATTCATTTCAAAGGTATTTGTACATAGGCATCATGTGATGGGAATTAACGCAAGTTGTGGAGTTCAACGATTGATCATGCGTAAAACTGGTCTTTTAGTGTCATTTGGCCACGATGTTGACTCGTCCCTAATATACTTGTTGGAGGCTAAGCAAATGATGATGTGGCAGTGCAGCTATGACGGTGAAAAAACTCGTACAAGAATTCGTATAAAGCTACCATACGCACTGAACCGGTCCATCCGTGGGAAACATGTAGAAACTTCTCATGTTACTATCCTTCCTCAACTCCAAATGCTGTGGATCTGTGAAGGAAGGGGCAGAAGGAGAACTTTCTTCACCTACAACTACAACACACAGGATCTGACGAAATTGACCATAACCCCATGTATGAATTACTCAAAACACCGTCATCAAATACGTATCATCTCAAATAAGGTGTTAATAAGTGCAGTGAATGTTTATGAGTACAGCCTACAGGGTATCTACAAGGGAATTGCAATTTGGAACAAAAGGAAAAGCCTTTTTGTCTTTATAGATTAGCTATCTGTTCTAACACTATCAACATCAGCTGACATGTTTGTTTTTTGTTGAACAGCGCACTCAGTAATATTACAGTTATATGACGGCGGTCTGTAAATAATCGAGTATGGATCAGACAATCCAGTGATTGACATCATACTCCTCCATCTACGCAATTGATTGGTTGACCTGACCACCCGATCCCGTTAGTCGCCTATTACGGCAAGCATGGGTTCAAAGGACCTATTCTACCACGGATCTTCACGGGCCTACCTGACATGTACACTGCAAACATTTGTTTCGTTTGGTTGTTGTTTAACGGTTTGTAAATAATCGAGGACCCGTGAAGATCCAGGGTAGAATAGGTCTTCAGCAACCTATGCTTGCAGTAAAAGGTGACTTTGCTTGTCGTAAAAGGCGACTAACGGGATCGGGTGGTCAGGCTCGCTGACTTGGTTGATGCATGTCATCGATCCAAATTGCGTGGATTGATGCTCATGATATTAATCACTGGATTGTCAAGTCCTGACTCGATTATTTACAGACCACCGTCATATAGCTGGAATATTGCTGAGTGCGGCGTTAAACAACAAACCAACCATTAAATCGAGTATGGACCAGACAATCCAGTAATTAATATCATGAGCATCAATCCACGCAGTTGGGATTGATGACATGTATCAACCAAGTCAGCAAGCGTGACCACTCATTCTGTTAGTCGCTTAGCTGAAGACCTATTCTACTCTGCAAACTAAAGTCTTTGTAACTAACTGTAAATATCAAGTCTTTAAAAGGCATTTAAACGTGATAGACATAAGGAAGAGAATGTATGGATGTCATTTTTTTATTAGGAGGAACGCAACGGAGTATATGCCTACTCCTTCATCAGGTCATACTCCGAAACGTTGTGTTCCTCATAATATAGAAGTTGACATCTATAAATTCTCTTCCTTAACTATAAATATGATTCTTCAATTAAAGTTATCTGGTCGGGTCCTAGCTGCTGATCACTGGATTGTCTGGTCCCTCATCCGTCATATAGCTGGAACATTGATTAGTGCGTTGTAAAACACCAATAAATCTAGTCATAAAGTACTGTTTTATGTAATCACATCAAAAGAAATTGCCGACTTCATTATTTCCAGAGGGTTTTTCTTGGTATTAGCCTAATGGTACGTGAGTGTAATGTGTAAACTATGTATTTAATGCATTAAAAAATAAATTTTTTCCGTCACTTTTGGATCTATGTTCACTTTATTTTATCCAGGACCGTTCCTGGCTTCTGATTGGTCGGTTTCTGTGATGAAGACACTTCCTGTTTGACCCACAATACGCGCATGACCCACAATGCCCTGGGCATTGTGGGTCATGCGCGCGCATCCAAGATGGCGGCACTTCCGGTCCCAATGGCGCGCGCCTCCAAGATGGCGGTACGTCCGTTTCCGTGAGGCGTGCGCACCACCAAGATGGCGGTGCGTCCAGTTCCGAGGGGCCATCTCCTCATCCAAGATGGCGGTTCGGCGCCTCCTAAAGGGTGGGAGGAGGGAAGGCGGGAGGGAGGGAGGAGGAGGAGGAAGAGGTTTTTTTTTCTTTTGTTTTGGTGGTTAGGTGGTTACGGGGTAGTCAAAGCACAGGATGAAAAGCATTCTTTCGGGGGAGATGAGTGGCCCTGAAAAGGGCCGTTTTGGAGAGATTACTTCTTCACCCACATAGGTGCTCTGCTGCAAAGGCACTCCTGACAGGACACTGACTGGTGTGGTGATTGCGTTTGGAGATGATAGATCACTGAGACAAGCTTATAATACACAGTCGACGACCCAGCAACTTTGTTGCTAGGATGACGTCATATCGGCAAAGGATCTTGCAACAAAATTCCACAAATGACATCATCGGGTATCATGACGTGATTGTAAAACTTGAGGTGCAAGGTCTCGTTCCACAAGGCGATCGTATTGTAGCGCAATGACAGTCGTAAGTTACAGTAGGTGAGTGGGGATCACCTTAGCAATACGATCATGAATTCTAAAGGTTAATCGACATGCACAGACATGAACGTGATGTAGGTATATGGCTACCTGATGTATTTCGTGTCTCCATGCGAACATGGTGTCATGCGTGACTACAAACATACGTTTATCAATATGATTATGTCGTTGTCACTCGTTCATCCACGCACTCGTGTATGCCTACATGCGAAATGTCACGCGTGTCTTCAAACAGACGTGGTGTACTACGTGTCTCCATGCAAACGTGATGCACTACGTCTCTCCATGTAAACGTGGTGCCACGCGTGTCTTCAAACAGACATTTATCAATATGATTATGAAGTTGTTACTCGCTCATCCATGCCTAGGAGTGGGCACTCTTGTATGTCTTGATGCGTACTGTGACGCGTTCCTCCATGCACACGTGATGTACTTCGTGTTTCCATTCAAACGTGGTGTCACGCGTGTCTCCATGCAAAACGTGGTGCCACGCGTGACTAAAAACAGACGTTTCTAGAAGAATAGATCGATACACATGCTTGACGTTTGCAAACGTGATGTTCTTCGTGTCTCCATGCAAATGTGGTGTCACGCGTGTTATCATGCAAACGTGTCACACTTGTCTCCATGCAAACGTGGTGTCTCACGTTTATCAATATGGTTATATGATTATGTTTGTCTTGGCAAAGCAAGCAGGAAGGGTGTCGATTGCGTGTGGAGATGATAGATCACTGTCGATGACCCAGCAACTTTGTTGCTAGGATGACGTCATATCACCGGAGGATCTTGCAACAAAGTTTCACAAACGACATCATCGGGTATTATGATGTGATTGTAAACTTTGAGGTGCAGGGTGCAAGGTGATTGTAGCACAATCGGCTAAGTAAAAGTAGGTGAGTGGCGATCACCTTAGCGCTACGATCATGTTGTGGAACGAACGGCTGAATGTCTGACAGACATGAACGTGGTGTAGGAATGCAGGGAGCGTATCAAAATGTACCCTGTTTTGATTGGTCAAACACGCTGCAGGCTGATTGGACCGTTCCGACACCTGGCCTGAGCCCTAGTTTTCTAAATCGGCCCGACCCTTGTGTTTCTTTTCCATAGGAAAAGTGATGACCATAGAGCGTCTCCAAACACACATGGTGTACTACGTGTCTCCATGCAAACCTGATGCACTACGTCTCTCCATGCGAACATGGTGCCACGCGTGACTACAAACACACGTTTATCAATATGATTATTTATCATCTTTATTTTATTAAGGATAGAGATATATCAATAGACATACGTGATGCCACTCGTGTACACATACATACATCCTGGGTACTGGGATGACTGACACCAGGCATCTGATCTTTCAAGCATGACCTTTCTCTTTTATCTATTCTTTAGTTTTTTTCTTAAGGTTTACAAAGAGCATGTGCACATGACATGACAGACAGACAACTTAGACGACATCTCAACTCAGCCTCTACCCTCAGTTCGGCATCCTATTGGAGTTGAGATCAATCAAGACACAAAGAGTCAGTTCAATTTATCCCTGTTTAATGTTTAACACACTTCAACTTAGATACAGGGCAAACAATGCGAAACAATGCGAACAAGTGGATGATGTTGCTACTCAATGTTGCTGCTGTTGCTGCTGCTTTTGTTGGTGAGGATGTTGCTGCTGCGGCTGTTACTGCCGCTCTGTATAGTGCTGAGATGAGATATGGTGGTGCTGCTGCTGGTGAGGGTGTTGTTGCTGCTGTGGCTGCTTCTGCTGCTGCGTGGAGTGCGCCGACGAGTTCTGTTAGTGAGGGTTTCGCAACTGGTGCCACTGGTTTTGGTGTTGGTGCTGTTGATGAGGATGCTGTGGTGGCTGCCACTGGTTTTGGTATGGGTGCTGTTGATGAGGGTGCTGTTGTGACTGCCAGGTTTTGGTGTGTGTCCATCGGTGATGGTAACGTTGGAGGTAGTTGTGGTGATGGTGCTGAGGTTACTCCTGTTGTTGCTTCTACTGCAGGTGTTGCTGCCGCCCAGGATAGTGCTGAGGCGAATTTTTCTGTTGTTGCTGTTTCTCGGGGTGGCCCAATCGATGCCCTTACACCTGCCACGCATAGTGTCATCTGTAGTGCATAGATGAATAGGGTGTTGTTGCTGCGTCTGCAGCTGCATCGTTTTCTTCCTGTGTGGTGGCTGCTTCCGCTGCTGCTACCGGCGTTGTTGTTGGTGTTGTCTGCAACGAGTACTGCTGCAGCAATGGTGCATTTGAGGTTACTGTTTCAACGAGTGCTGCTTCTGCTGCTTCTTTTGCTGCAGAAGTTGCTGCTGTGGCTGCTAGTATCGCTGTCCATAGTGCTGAGTCGAGTTGTTGTGCTGCTTTCACTGAGTATGGATGATGTGAGTGCTGCTGCTTCAGGTGTTTCGGTTGACTTTTCCACGTATAGTTCCATGCTGGGGTTGCAGATGCCATACCCCGGTGGCAGATATGTGTTTAAGTTTTAATGTATGCAATCATGTGAAGCTTTGTACAAGGCACTCGCTCTCATCATTTCCCAATTTAGAACTAACTGCTCCTCCAGGATGCCTGCCATTGCACGACGGAAATGCTCGCCATTGAGAACATCCTCATACTTGTCCCTCTTCTTCTTCTTCTTCTTCTTCTTCTTTTGTTTGACAGTGATGCGGTAGTAGGCGTTGTCGTCATACGGTGGTAGTAGCCGAAACATGATGGTGTAGATGCCTGGACTGTAAGTAGATACAGTGGGGTCCCTGCAAGAAAGCTCGCAAAGCAGGGTCCTCCTGTTGTATTTTTTTAAACTCACATTCCCACAGTGTGATGACCAGTTTCACCTCAGGGTGTTGGTTCAAGAGACTCAGGCCGTAGCAGGTGTCATTTTAAAGTGCTCCCATCGACATGCCCAGGATGGGACGAGGTTCTTCACGTTTGGTCTAGTGACATTTCTGACACCCTCGCCAGAAACAGCCCAGGAATTCTTAGATGGTGCCTGTCGCTGGATCGTAAGCATCCACACTGTATCGACGTTTACCCTCTCCAGACGTGAACTCTTCTTCAACTCCATTCCAGGCGTGATGGAGGTGCAGATCGGGGTCAGTCTCCATGAGATAACTTAACCAGTTCATACAGGCCTGGGAATAGTTTCTCTTGGGTTGGTAGCCTTGAGGTGGAAGAATGGCTATGGTATCAGGTTTCAGATCGTGTTTTCGGAACGCAGCGGCTGTCATCACGCCTACAAAGGCATCCATACTAACAGTGCATCCACGTCTCAAAATGTAGACATCACTCTGACAGTAGGCTAAGAGTTCTTCTGGCAAGTCAAACAAGGCTCCTTCTTGAACTTTCTTGTTATGCCACTGGAAGAAGGCAGTGCGTTCCACGGAAAACATGCCATCAGGATCATATATGACGGCTGGTGGATAGGGACCTCTGTAAGTCTGGTTGGCTTCGGTATTGAAAAAGTGTGGAAAATACCCTTTCTTCACTTCATTCAGTCCAAGGGTCTTTGGAAATGCTTTCAGCGGGTAGGGTATGAAATTCAAACTGTCTTCGAAACACAGTCCTCCCAGGGTCACCTTTAAAATTACAGGTTTGTGCTTGATGTGCCATCACATAAATGAACTCATCTTTCTGGACGGTGGTGTTCCTCTTTTTCGTCATTGTCTTCTTCATCTTCTCCTCCTCCTCCAACAGGGTGGGCACGTCCACCTCTTTGGCATCCTCTCCCTTGCCCTACTCCCCTACTCCCTACTCCTGGGGTGATGAATGTGGCTGACGTTTTGTTGTTGAATGAGTTGAGAGGGTTCTGTCCTGTTTTCTCTTACCTAGCCGTGCGGTTGTCCCCTTGTGTGACCAAACACACACATCACGTTGCGTGTTGGGGCCTCGACACACAATCTCGCGGGTGGGACCATAACCTTCTTCTCTCCATGGACAGTGTTCGCACAACTCCTTGGTCGCTTCACATTCAATTCAGAGAAGATGTATTTGACGTTGTCCCGTTGGATTTGGTTGTAGCATTCCTTTTCCTCCTCCTCCTCCTCCTCTTCATCGTGGTCTTCAGGGCGATGGTCTGGGGTCATGGGTTCTCGACACAGCTGGTATGTGTTTCATCTGAGCAGTCGTGATGAGCCATGGGGGGTCTCCAAGACGCGGACAAGCTGAAAACAGGTCGGGCACCAGCGTTGATATGTCAAGCACAAGATCCCGTGCTCTTCTTTGGGCCCATAATACCTGGAGTGGAGGCAACGGTGGCAGCGGTATTGTTTGGTGCAGGAAGAGGTTTAGGATGATCGTAACGGTTGTCGCAGAGTTCGCAGTAATGGTTAGACACATAAAAGTCTGGCATGGAAGTAATGACATCGTAGTGGTGATCATGATGAAATTAATGCAGCACGGTGGCATTGGGTGGAGCCTCATCACACTTGTACATCAGTCTCTGGTCCACCTCTTGACTGCAGACTTTCAGTTGATAACTGATTTTGGCCATGGCGCGTCCTACGTATGCTAGGTCGCCCAGGCCCCGAAAGGGACCTTCAGGAATACCCAGGCGCCGAAACAAGTACTGTTCCCGTATGCCTTGAACGTCGACTCGATCCGTTCTCGCAAGTCTCTTTCTCTGGGTCTCCCATTCTTGGGTCAGAGGGTTGGGTTTCTGGGCATAATGCTGTGCCATCACAAGGGCCCTTGCCAAACAAAACTGATCTTCGTTCTTGATCCAGTCAATACCTTGTTTGCGTTTTAAAAATGCTTAAGTCCAACCATTTTTTTCAGACAGATGCCACCGCCTGATCCTAGCCTGTCGGGATCTGCTATGTATACTAAAGTCACAACCATGGTATCATTGATGTTCAGGGCTTTGTTGGACTGTTGGACTTTTTGGCATGTAAGATATCTAGCCCATGGAGACCTTCAAAGCGACGAAAGGGAATCCGTATGGGAGTGTTCAAAGCAGGGTGGTCGATACCTAGACCAATACGATCTCCCTTCTGGCCTGACATCTGTTGATAGGAGTCATCGATCACCCTGTCACCTAAAGACGGATGTTCTATGGGAACGCTTTCCGGTGGTACGGTTTCCAAGTAGTCTGGGTTGAATGTCAAACAATACGTATGGTTAGCAGTTCTTAACCGTCTGGATCGTGTCGTGTCTTTCCTCTCCAAACGATAGGTTGTACTCTGCTTGCTTTTCATGATGGCAATGAGTGCCTGATGAACGTCAGCCCTTCCTTTATATAGAGAAACAAGACGATCTATTTATAGAGGGTCTCTGATTGGTTGAAATCTGACGAATCAGAGGCTTGGGTTTTCGACCAACCGGAAGGCAGCACCCGAGGGACTTGTGCTTTCTCTCCCATGGAAGATGGATTTTTTTCCTAATAACACAAGGGTCGGGTCAGATTGAAAGAAACAAGGCTCAGTCCAGGCACAGAAACGGATCAATCGGCGGCTCACGTTTTGTACCGATCAAAACTTGGGCCCTTTCGTTCCACTCTAAAAGTTGAAAAAATGAATTGTGTTGTCTTTTTTAGGATGGGGAAATCATCACGCTCACCCCAGGGAGAAAAACAGGATAAAAAAATGGTTACCCATCAGAAGCTTGGGTTGTCGTCCAATCAGGAAACAGGGTGTCAGCGCCTTAAAACCAATAGACGCTCTATGGTCATCACTTTTCCTATGGAAAAGAAACACAAGGGTCAGGCCGATTTGGAAAACCAGGGCTCAGGCCGGGCGTCGGAACGGTCCAATCAGTCTGCAGTGTGTTTGACAAATCAAAACATGGAACACCCCTGCATTCCTACACCTCGTTCATGTCTGTCCATGTGGGTTCACCTTTAGAAATTCAGGCGTTCGTTCCACAACATGATCGTAGCTCTAAGGTGATCGCCACTCACTTACTTTAACTGAGACGAACGACTGTCATTGTGCTACAATTACCTTGCACCTCAAAGTTTACAATCACATCATAATACCCGATGATGTTGTTTGTGAAATTTTGTTGCAAGATCCTCGGTGATATGACATCAACCTAGCAACAAAGTTCCTGGGTCATGATCAGTGATCTATCATCTCTACACGCAATTGACAGCCACCCTGCTTGCTTTGCCAACACAAACAACAATCCCAAAGAACACCCCCCCACCCCCCAAAGCCCTGCAATATTTAAGCCATATCGTGACGACTATGTATGTATGTATGTATGTATGTATGTATGTATGTATGTGTACACGAGTGGCATCACGTTTGCTTGGAGACACAAGTCAACGTATGTCTATCGATTTCTCTCTATCCTTATAAATATAAATATGTTAAATAATCATATTGATAAACGTGTGTTTGAAGACACCACGTTTGCATGGAGACATGCATTGAAACATGAAGTACATCACTTTTGCAAAAGTCACGCATGTGTATCGATTTATACTTCTAGTAACGTCTGTTTGTAGTCACGCGTGGCACCACCTTTTGCATGGAGTCACGCGTGACACCACTTTTGCATGGAAACACGAAGTTTAACCACGTGTGCATGGAGACACGCATGGCAGTACACATGTAGACATACACGAGTGCCAACTCCTCCGCATGGATGAGAGAGTGACAACCTCATGATCATATTGATAAACGTCTGTTTGAAGACACGAGTGGCACCACCTTTGCATGGAGACGTGCATTGAGACATTAAGTACATCGTGCTTGCAAACGTCACGTATGTGTATCGATCTATACTTCTAGTAACGTCTGTTTGTAGTCACACGTGGCACCACGTTTTGCATAGAGACACGCGTGACACCACGTTTGCATGGAAACTCGAAGTTAACTACGTGGCAGTACGCATGTAGACATTCTTCTCGGCGTGGAAGAACGAGTGACGACGTAATCATATTGATAAATGTCTGTTTGTAGTCATGCGTTGCAACATGTTTGCATGGAGACACGAAATGTTGAGAATTCAGACGTCCGTTCCACAACATCATCGTAGCGCTAAGGTGATCGCCACTCACCTACTGTAACTGTCATTGCGCTACAACACGATCATCTTGTGGAATGAGACTTTGCACCTCAAAGTTTACAATCACATCATAATACCTGATGATGTCATTTGTGGAATTTTGTTGCAAGATCCTTCGCCGATATGCCGTCAACCTAGCAAAAAGTCGCTGGGTCGTCGACTGTGTATTATAAGCTCGTCTCAGTGATCTATCATCTCCACACGCAATTGCCACACCAGTCAGTGTACTGTCAGGAGACAGGTGGCAGGCCATCCGTGCCTTTGCAGCACAGCACCTATGTGGGTGAAGAAGTAATCTGCTTCTTCTCCAAAACAGCCCCTTTCAGAGCCCCCCATCTCTCCCGAAAGAATGATTTTCATCCTTTGCTTTGACTACCCTCTCACCACCCACCCACCAAAACAAAACAACAACAAACAAAAAACTCTTCCACCTCCTACCTTTCTCCCTCCTCCATCCTCCATCCTCTTGGGGGCGCTGTGCCGCCATTTTGCATTTGGAGATGGCCTCAGACCACAATTAATTTCCTTTTTTGCTATCTACAGTGACATGACAGCCCACCATAATTATTATCAGTCGTAGGCTGTTCTCCTGTTGCATGCTGACCACCCTACCACTTGTCACTTAAAACGCAAAGTTTCGTCCAGCATCCACCACCTTGCTTTCGCAGTGACTACTGTCAACAATGCTCACCGGAAGTTTCGAGCCAAAACACACACAGCGGCCTTCAACTTGGGGTTAAATCATAGGAAGCTGGAATCAATACCTTCACAGATTGGGGCTAACGTGCCGCCATCTTGGATGCGCGCGCCACCGGAACCGGAAGTACCACCATCTTGGATGCGCGCATGACCAACAATGCCCTGCGCAGGTCACGTGACCCGATGACGTCATCAGAGGTCACATGACCAAACCGAAACCGGATGTGACGTCATCACAGAAACCAACCAATCTTAAGCCAGGAGATGTCCTGGATCGCTGCACACAACTACTGTTCTGAATTGTTATGAATTTTATTATGATATGCTAGTTTTAAATCTACATCTGTGATAGTCTAGTGTTTTAACTGTCCTTGTCCTTGACTTGACATAGATGTATAACCACTTTTTGCCAAATATCTAAAATAATTACATTAAATGAGAACCAAATAAGTCAAACAGAAAGATGATGTGTCTATAATTCGCGAAAACACATGCATAGCACATAAACGTAGCTTTTGGGATCAATGTTACAGCTAAATCCAAACGAAACCGCCTGTAAAAAACGTGAAGCATAGGATCCTGCATATAGGCATGCAGGCCCCCTGCTGAATGGGTATACAGAATGCCAAGACTGAATGCAGCTCAACGGAACAACGCCATTAGGAGATTACAACCTGGAGCAACTCAGCAAGAAGTGGCCAGGCACTTTGGCGTATCCAGACAGACAATCTCCGCAATGTGGACCCGATACAACAACACCAACAGAGTTGACGACAGACCAAGGTCAGGAAGAACAAGGGTGACAACCCAAGCACAAGATCGATACATCCGGCTGAGACACCTCCACAGCCACGTCAACAACCACACAGATCCCTGGGGTACGCAGAATATCAGATCAAATGGTACGCAACAGACAGAGGGAAGCTGGACTTTTTGCACGAAGACCTGTTCGACGTCATGTATTGACCCCACGTCATCGGGCGGACCGTCTGCTTTGGTGCCAACAGAGGCACGTGCAGGGGGGAAATGTACTGTTTTCTGACGAGTACCGTTTCCTACTCACACGTGCTGATGGGCGCGCACGTGTCTACAGAACGTTACGCCCCCAACTGTGTGCATCAGGATGTCCCATTTGGCGGCGGGAGTGTCATGGTATGGGCCAGAATTCATCACGGTGGTAGGACGCCTATCGTGCATGTGGCAGGTACATTGACAGGTCAGAGCAGAAGCAAACGCCATTTTTACAGCGTTTTGACTAGACAAGAGTCATCAGAAGATGATAATTCACCAGCCCCCACAAAATAGAAAGGACAAATATTAAGGTAGTTTCTGAGCTACCAAAACAATCCCATGGAATTATTACGCAACAATAGAGTCAAATTCAAACTTGTTGCCATGACAACGGTTGGTTGGTTGGTTGGTTGTTTAACGCCGTACTCAGCAATATTCCAGCTACATGACGGCTGTTGTCTGTAAATAATCGAGTCTGGACCAGACAATGCAGTGATTGACGTCACGCACATCGAGCCTGACCACCCGATCCCAGCATAGTCATCTTTTATGTTAAGCTTGGGTTGCTGAGGACCCATATCCAGCAATATCACGGCGGGGGACACCAGAAAGGGGCTTCACACATTGTACCCATGTCGGGATTCAAACCCTGGTGCTCGGCGTGATGAGCAAACGCTTTAGCCACTAGGCTACCCAACCGCCCTGAGGTGAAAACGACACTCGTCACTGAATAGAACTTGTCCACACTGCATGGCCGTCCAGCGTAGACGCTGTCTGCACCACCGTAGACGTTCTTGACGGTGGCTTTCTGTCACAATGGGACGTCTGGCGGGTCTTCTGGCGATATCCCTGCACATCTGAAGGGGGCGACGTACAGTTTGTGTAGATATTCAGTGAAGGCCAGGGATGCTTCTTGAAGTCACTATTGCTGGCTGGAATCGATTTCGTAGGTGTGTTTTTCGAATCAAGTCTCAACGATTATTGGTTAAGCGTGGCCTGCCACTCCGAGGATGGTCTCTAGCTGCCTTCGTCTGTTGCAAAAATTGCCATAATGCCGTTTCTGTTGACGTTACATTGTCTTGCAACATCACGTTGACTCGATCCTGCTTCAAGCATACCAATATCTCGCAGACGCTCATTTTCGGACAGGCGTGGTATTTCGTAATGTTGATTAATTGCGTAATTTTGTTCTTTTTCTGAGTGGTTGTTGTCAGCACGATGCTAAGCAATGCATATGGAATCCCGTTAACGGACATGTTTTTATATCAATTCTTGGGTAATGTCAAAAGTCAACTTTTGCATGAAATGAATGCTTTTCTGTAGCAGTTGCGTTTTTTATGACTTGATTCCATACATGTACTATACTACTCAAAATTTGATAAGGATCACTAGGTGATATGTGTGTAAGTTACCACAAACATAACAAAAGACATGACTCTGACTCAGAAACGTGTTTAATCATGTTATGAATGAAAATTCATGAACGGCATGAACTTGTATCAATATGGAATGTTTGAAATCTGCAAACACCAAAAGGCATTTCATTAAAAAATGTTAACAGCAAACAAGAGAAAGAATTACACAGTTATGAGGGATAGTCCGTCATTACACTTAGTCGATGAAGTGTCAATATCGAGTATGACCTCCCCTTGCATCATTGACGGCCTTACAACGTCGAGATATGCTGTCAATAAGCACCTGGATGTTCCCAATGGGAAGGTTGTTCCACTCTTCCACGAGGGCATGTCCGAGCTCTGCCAAAGTCGTGGGTTGTGCTCTAAGGCGTGAAAGGGCAACCTGCAGCATGTTCCAGACATGACATGGCCAATCCATGCGGACAATTGTCTCCTGCTCAAGGTACTGCTCAACCACCCTGGCGCGATGAGGACGGGCGTTATCATCCATCAGGATGAACTCAGGGCCAACAGCACCAGCGTAGGGTCTGACGTAAACATCGAGGATCTCATCCCGGTACCTCACCCCCGTCATTGTTCCTCTCTCCAGGACATGAAGATCTGTCCTTCCATCTCTGTTGATTCCACCCCAGACCATGATGGAACCACCACCAAAACGGTCATGTTCACTGATGTTGGCATCATGGAAACGTTCACGTTGTCGTCGCCACACCCGCTGCCTCCTGTCTGTAAAGTCCAAACAATACCTGGACTCATCGGTGAACAGAACTGTAACCCAATCGTTCCGTGTCCAAGTGACATGATCTTCAGCCCATTCCAATCGCTCCCGTCGGTGTCGAACAGTCAGGGGGATTCGGACACATGCCCTTCTCGAGTAGAGACCTGCATTGTGAAGATGATTCCGTATCGTCTGAGTGGACACATTCACCCCCGAGGCGTTCAGGAGGTCGTTACGTAGGCTGGTTGCTGTCCAGAAGGGATGACGTCGTGCCTGAAGAGCCACAAAATGATCTTGGCGTTGGGTAGTCGACCTCTGACGACCACCCCCATGTCGGTGTGTTGCTGTACCAAAATTTTGCTGTCGGGACCAGGACCTGCTTACAACGCTCTGGATGACGTTTAGTGCATTGGCAACGTCACGTTGTGAATAGCCAGCATCAAGCATTCCTATACATCTGCCCAGTTGTTCTGTCGTCAGGCGACGCCTTACACGTTGAGGGTGCATTGCGTAGATAAATTGAGTTTAAAGTTTCAGAATGAATCAGACACCGATGCCTGATTGGAAATCGTGCAATGGTAGCAAAAGCATGAACTGTGATGTGAAACGCATTCCCATGGCACGAAATGCACTTGCAAGTGTGTTGGAGACGTTTTTGATTTCACTTGAACACAATATTGCCAGTTATGCAGTTATTATGTTTTTTTATTAAGAAAAATATCTACGATCCTTATCAAATTTTGAGTAGTATACAATATTGAAAACCAAACTTTACTTGTTTGATAAATACACTAAAATATTGGTCTTACGGGAACTTTGTTGTTGAGTATACACATAGCAAGTTTGGATGAAACATCGTTGAATCTTTCAAGTTATGCTCCGGATACGATGTACGGAGAGAAAAGACAGAGCAGATGATGACTATATCCCCCCTCATTATATGCCGAGGGATAATTAAAAAGGAAAGGTTGAAAGATTCATACACCTTAGATTTTGTCATATCAGCGCATCTGCAAGCTTCCTTAAACACTTAAAAATGGCACGTATATACCATCTGTGTTCAGCTATCGATCGTGTCCATCAAGTCTCAGTGACTATTTTGGAGAAAAGGAAAAAAGTATTTTACAAATGGGATGCTTATATTTCCAGTTTCCAATTTGTGTTTCAATACACGTTTAAAAATGAGGTTAATTGCAAGTTTCTATAACGTTTAAGAGCTAATGTTCAAACTATGTTTTGTGTAAGGACTTTTTTCTATGAGGTTATTTAGTTGACCTCATAAACAACAAATCAACCAACCAACTTTAAGATTCCGGCGTAGAATAGGTCTTCAGCAACCCATGCTTGCCGTAAATGACTTTGCTTGTCGTAAGAGGCGACTAACGAGATGGGGTGGTCAGGCTCGCTGACTTGGTTGATGCATGTCATCAATACCAATTGTGTGGATAGATGCTCATGACATTAATCACTGGATTGTCTGGTCTAGACTTGATTATATACAGACAGCCGTCATATAGCTGGAATATTGCTGAGTGTGTCGTTAAACAACAAACAAACCAACCAACCAACCAATCATTATTGGTGTCTACAATATGATGTATGACAGCTGGGGGCGGATGGAAGGGAGTCACCACTTCACTCAGTTTTTTCCCAATCTCTAAAAATACGTACAATTATTTATATTATATTGAACTCACTGAAGTCGCCATTTACGGCAAGCATGGGTTGCTGAAGACCTATTCTACACCGGAATCTTCACGGGTCACTGTTGATACTAGTCACAACAATTTCTTTTGATGAGATAACACAAAACAGTACTTTATGACTGTTGATACTAGTCACAAAGTACTGTTTTGTGTAATCTCATCTCATCAAATACCAATTGTGTGGATAGATGCTCATGACATTAATCACTGGATTGTCTGGTCTAGACTTGATTATATACAGACAGCCGTCATATAGCTGGAATATTGCTGCGTGTGTCGTTAAACAACAAACAAACCAACCAACCAACCAATCATTATTGGTGTCTACAATATGATGTATGACAGCTGGGGGCGGATGGAAGGGAGTCACCACTTCACTCAGTTTTTTCCCAATCTCTAAAAATACGTACAATTATTTATATTATATTGAACTCACTGGAAGTCGCCATTTACGGCAAGCATGGGTTGCTGAAGACCTATTCTACGCCGGAATCTTCACGGGTCACTGTTGATACTAGTCACAACAATTTCTTTTGATGAGATAACACAAAACAGTACTTTATGACTGTTGATACTAGTCATAAAGTACTGTTTTGTGTAATCTCATCAAAAGAAATTGCTGACTTATTTTTGCCAGAGGGCTTAACCTTTGAACACTTGGTATTAGCCGTATGTTACGTGAGTGTAATATGTAAACCATGTAATTAATTTGCATTAAAAAATGAAATGTTTTCCGTCACCGTTGGATCTCCGTTCACACGTCATTGCCAAGGACGTTTTCATTAACTGGATCTTAAAATGAATTTTGTATTGATGACTCAATATATGAACTTGGTCTCGTGGCTGTATGGCTGTAATAATGCCGATGCGACGTTAAATTTGAACTGACTCGTTGAATGGATAAAACCCTTTATAACTAATACTCTATTAGGTAACCAACACTTGAACTGGGCAATCCACTGAGTGGAAGATGAACGCATGTGACTCTTCATCATAATTTAATGATTGAAGCATTCATTTCATAGTGGCATGCAGTCACTTGTGAACTGCCTTCCCCTCTTTTCATGACAAGCATTCCAGTGCAATTTGTCTCGAGATCATTTCAGCCTAAATTCCATTTTACCTGTGCATTTAAGTGCTCAACTTAACGTAGAATGAGTCGTAGGATCCAAGTGTTTGTTTGCTGTTTAACTCCGCACTCAGCGATGTTTGTTTTCGGTTTAACTCCACGCTCAGCAATGTTTGTTTGTTGTTTTACGTCGCACTCAGCAATATTCGAGCTATATAACGGCAGTCTGTAATAAATAATTGAGTCTGGACTATGAGCATCGATGCAATTGGGATTCGATGATATGCATCAACCAAGTGAGTGAGTGAGTGAGTTGCTGAAGACGTATTCCAACCAGGATCTCTCTATGGTATTCTGACAGAGCGAAAGTGAGGTCAGATACCAAAGAAAGTTTACTAGGACGAGTGTAGTATTCTCTACATATGCTGATCATGTAATTCTTTTAGCTGAAACGGAGTCTGATCTTCAATGGAGTGAGTTACATGTAGATTTAACGCCGCTATTAACAGTATTCCAGTTATATCAAGGCATGTCAGCTTAATGTGGGAGGAACCCCCCCACCAAAAGCGATGCACTGAATTGTCTGATCTAGACTACTTATTTACAGACCACCGTCATATTGCTGGAATATTGCTGAGTGCGTCGTTAAACAATAAGCAAGCAAACAAACAAAAACGGGGGAATAAGAAATTAAAAAACAAAACATTAATTAGCAAAAGGCACCATTTCATATATATAGCAGGTTGAAAAGCCTATGACGGTTTCAAGTTATATTCCGGAAACGAAATAGGGACAGACGGGCGGACAGATGACCGGACAGATGACTATATCCCCCTCATTATATGTCCAGTGATAATCTAGAAAGGTTGAAAGATTCATATCCTTAAAAGTTTAGATTTTATCAATTCAGCGCATCTGCAAGCTTCCTTAAACACTTCAAAATGGAATGTATATATGGTTTATCAGATAACAAATGAGAAGATAGGATAAAAGACCATCAGTGTTCAGCTACTAATCAGCTCCATCAAGTCTCGGTGACTATTTTGGTGAAAAGGAAAAAAGTATTTTACAAATGGGATGCTTATATTTCCACCTGTTTCAATACACGTTTTAAAATGAGGTTAATTGCAAGTTTCCATAACGTTTGAGAACTAATGTTCGAACGATGTTTTTGTGTGAGGACTTTCTTCAATGAGGTTATTATATACGTCTACAATGTTATTTTGTTGATCTCATTATACATCATTTACAATGTGATGTCCAGACTTGTCAGATTGGTTGAAAGTTTAATCTAATAGTTTTAAGGCGCGGGTTGTTGTTTACCCTCTTTCTGCCACATAAAAAAGCCTGTGTACTATTGATGTGCCGGGTTTATTTGCGAGTGACGTGAATACTGCACACCTTCGTCTAAAAACAACGTAACGTAACAACGGTAAGACCCACAATGTTCAAATTGCACACCATGAAAGATAAACCAATTTCCCAATTGCATGGATCGATGCTCATGATATTAATCACTGGATTGTCTGGTCCAGACTCGATTATTTATACAGACCGCCGTCATATAGCTGGGATATTAAACAAGGAAAGAGTTTCTAGAACCAGGACTTACAGGGATTGCCTGTTCAGGCTCTATTTAGAGCAATGTATATCAAAGGATGAAGAACCTGTAAAGGAAGATATGTACCGGCAAATCTTTGACCTTGAGTATAATTTGGGTTTTCATGTGCCCAAAAAGGACAGATGTGACTTTTGTGAGCAGTTTACTGATAAACTCTCTGATGAGTACAAGGCTCATATATATAAATGACTCTAAGATACAAACACAAACTGAAAGAGACAATGAAAGATCGATTGTAAGTGACGACACAGTCAAAATATGTTTTGATCTTGAAAATGTCATCGCTTGCCCAAGAGCTAATGTGTCCTCTTTCTTTTATAAGCGTAAACTGAAATTATATTGTCACCACATGGATACTGTTGTGTCTGGCACGAGAGAATCGCAAGAAGGGGTTGGAATGAAATAGCAAGTGCCTTAATTGCAATTCTGGAGAGGTTTGTGCAAGATCATCCTGAAATAAAGCACCTTGTGTTGTGGTCAGATTCCTGCGTCCCCCAGAATCTAAATTCCATCATGTGCACAACCCTAAAGAAGTTTCTTGCACGGTCTGAAATCCAAAGCATCAAGCAAAAGTTCTGTGAGCCAGGACATAGCTTCTTTCAAGAGGTTGATAACCTTTACAGCAAAATTGAAAAAGCCATAAAAGTCAGAGAGATATATAGTTCCTTGAGCTTTATCCGCATGCTGAAGGATGTTGGAAAACAGCCTTTGATCATCATACAGATGGAAAATAACATGTTTCTGAATTATCAAAATGTTTCAAATTTGAGGTAATTCCATTCACTAAAGTGAAAAAGATCACATTGTGTGATAACAAGCCAAGGGAATGCTCGTACAAAACCTCCAGAGATTCACAGATCACTTCGGCAAAGAAGCAGAAATACAGATATGCGTTTGCATCTTCCAGATCTATCAGAAGCACCTTCCTTGAGCAAAGATAAGATCAAGGACTTGAGATCTATGCTCAAATTATTGCCTCAAGATGATAACGCGTATATGCTTATGGTCAATAAACTATCTGTTGCTCCAAGTGAAGTTCAGTTTGTACTCGGGTTCAAGTGATCGATCTCCAATTTCACAAAGGTTAACGTTGATCATAGATATAGTTGTGCTGAAAACAAGATGATTTGTTCTGTAGCAATTAGACACAGCAATTGGACACATGATTTGAGCGATCCGGGATAGAATATGTCTTCAGCAACCCATGTTTGCCGTAAAAGGTGACTATGCTTGTAAGAGGCGACTAAAGGGATCAGGTGGTCAGGCTCGCTGACTTGGTTGATGCATGTAATTGTATCCCAATTGCGTGGATCGATGCTCATGATGTCAATCATTGGATTGTCTGGTCCAAACTCGATAATTTACATACCGCCGTCATATAGCTGGAGTGCGGCGTTAAACAACAAACAAACAAACAAACATGATTTGAGCACATACCATTTTGTTCTCAAACACTATCTGGATTAAATGCAAGCTATTGCTAAAGTTTATGTTATCGTGTGGCTGACAGATTTGTATTTCTCATTACACTAGTTTCGTATTTTACCAAGGGAATGAGTTCTAAAAGTTGTTCAACTATTATCTAGTATGAAAAAGTTATCCGACTTTACTCTGATATGTTAGCAACATGAGTTAAGGAAAAGACTGTTGCAAATTCAAATGAGATGCTTGTCAACACACTCACTTATTTTAATGTATCATTATTTTATTTCAAATAAACTGTTGATGTTTTATGCTTTACATTATACAGTTTCAGATTAAACTTTTAAAAAACACATGAAAGTCTTGTAGCCATATTTGTAGTGTTTTTAATGATAAACAGGGCAAAATGTAATGCGTTCAAAACTGGACCATTCATGAAATACACATTTATGCGTGAATGTAAAGGGTGTTTATATCTTAGGGATAACAAAGGAACACCTTTGGGTCTCACATCTTACCCTGTAATTTTAAAAATATCGAATATTTACATTGATATGATGTGACTTACCGAACGGGCAATGGAGTTTTCTATACAAATTTAGATAGAACACTTAAAGAATCAGAAAAAATCAAAATCATTGTGGTGAACTGTTCTATCTGATGGTCGAAATTTCTTCGTTTCAACAATTTAGAAGCCATATGGGGCATATTTTGTCACCATTGTGTTGTTTCTACTAAATAAAACACATTTGGCACCATATGTTACAAGTCACAGTATGGGGTACTTCGATGGGAACACCCCAAACTTTCAAACTCGATTTCCCGCAAAGTAGGAAAAAGTGAGTTGGAACAAAATAATTAGGCAGCGACATGTCATCGTATGTCAATTGCGTGGATCGATGATCATATCTTAATCACTGGATTGTCTGGTCCAGACTCGATTATTTTACAGACCGCTGTCATGTAGCAGGAATATTGCCGAGTGCAGCTTTAAAAAACCAAACCAAACCAAACCCAAAGGAACTGTGTTCGCTGACATTTATTAGTCAATTGGATTTATACGTTCTTAGTAAAATTGGTTGGTGTAACGCCGCACTCGGCAATATTCCAGCTATATGACGGTGGTCTGTTAATAATCTAGTCTGGACCAGACAATACAGTGATTGACATCATGAGCATCTATCCACACAATTGGGATCGATTACATGCATCAACCAAGTCAGGGAGCCTGACCGCCCGATCCCTTTAGTCGCCATTTACAGCAAGCATGGGTTGCTGAAGACCTATTCTACCCCGGACCTTCACGGGTCTGCATTTATATGTGATTGTTGTCATGAAATGTTCAAAGTATAATCGAAATTGAACTCTATAATCAATCTGTCTGTCGGGAACTTTTGATGAATCATTTCCATGGCGATGTGGTAGATTAGCTGTCATGTATACCGATATCCGAAGTAACAGTTTAACATCATTTCAACGGACATTTTATACAAATCAAACTATTCATAACGGGTAATGTTTGACTAATTTGACAAAAAGGAAGGCAAAGGTTACCCGCCAGAAAAAAACAGACATTTCAGATTAGCGTAAGCTGTAACACGACTTGCAGTCTTTTCTCACGTCCGCGCCTCCTCGTGGCATTTGTTACTGACATTTGTGGATTACGTTTTGTCAGTTGAGCGAATACGTGACGGCAAAGACATACACGTGTAGCTGCATTAAGAAGTTGGCACTTGTCCAATAGTCCTTGCCAAACTGCCCATTGCTAAGGTATAATACGGACTAGTCGAAATTTGCCATTTTTTACGGGTTTACATTATATAAGGACTAGAAGAAAAACATTTAGTTTCTATAGCCAAGTAGATGTAACTGTTTAAGTGAGATGTAAAAGACAAATGTAACAATCTCTCATTATATACATATTTATTGACAGTTTTTACATGTGAATAAAAAAAACTATGCAGAATCAATTTTAATAAACTGACGCATCTTTGCTAGAATACTGCTAAAAGTGGCATGATTAATGCTCACTCTATTTACATGAAGTACATAATTCGGAACAAAAGATCAATAATCCATATACAAGGAATCGCCACGAATTAACTGGAATATTGCAAATGGGGCGTTCAATTATGCTCACCCACCAACATGTCCTTTAATATATACACAAATCAATTTTCTATACACAGTAGACCCTGAAGATTCCGGGGTGGAATAGGTCTTCAGCAACCCATGCTTGCCGTAAAAAGCGACTATGCTTGTCGTAAAGGACGACGAACGGGATCGGGTGGTCAGGCTCGCTGACTTGGTTGATACATGTCATTGGTCCTAATGGCGTGGATCGATGCGCATGATGTCAATCACTGGATTGTCTGGTCCAGACTCGATTATTTACAGACTGCTGTCATATAGCTGGAGAATTGCTGTGTGCGGTGTTAAACAACAAACCATCCAATCAACCAACCAACCAAAGCGACAATAAATGTGTGAAATTATCATGAAACAGTAAAAAGCAGTAAACAATGATCATGTGTAGTTTCATTCAAGGACCTTCACCTCAGAGAAATTACCAAATATGTACAACAAATATGTTGACGTTTGACATCACTACAGGTGACCGAATTTTACCAAAAGAAACAATGCGCAGGATTTTACAAGGGGACTTTCGTTGATTCAGGGTTCGTATATACATGAATGTGACATGTAAGTAATTAGAAACACTCTGAAAATCTGTGTCCTGTTTTTTGTTGTTATAATTTTTTAATTTGAAGTTTACACGATGTAGGCTTTTCCATTGGACGAGAGGTCGGTCACATGACCACGAAATTGATGTTCATAAGATTAGTGTATGAACGACACAATTTGACGTTCATACGTTTTTCATGAGACTGTGTTCTTGAAATAATGTAAACACTGACGGACTACTTCCACATTCCTGGGGAAACCCCTGGGAATTCCCTAGCACGAAAACATAAATAAGCGTTCTTTCTGATCATTTAGAACCTTTATTCTTGGTCTCAGCGTGTCAGTATACATTGAGAAATGTCAGAGAGCGTGACTGCATGATTGTTCACGAATATCCTCGCTACGGCCTATCCTAATGAAGAAAAAAAGAAATGCACATCTAAACTATCGTAGTATCGACTCAATCTGTGCCTAGGCTGACATTGACCGTCTCCAGCAATCTATGAATTTACCTTAGTGTCTGTTTGAGGCATCTTTATTCACCTTTCAATGATCTGCCAGTTGATCAGTGATGACTAACACATGTAACCGCCACGGGTTCATTAACAACTTCGGAAATCTCTCCCGTCACGTTATCGTGTCGGCCATTTTGACGTCTTGTACTTGATGTAAATGTATTACGACGTGTCATTATGACTGACTTACTGAGGTAGTTCTTTACAGACCTTTCTCATCTAATGAGGATATGATTTGAACACATGTGCTGCGTAAGATGTTTCTGAAGAGCAAGTTGTGCATCCATACGCCCATGTCACCTTAACTGTTTTACTCTGCGATGTAGTTGGTTGTTGTATGGCTGTCAGTGTAAACATGAAGTCACGAGTACTAAATAAAATTGTGTTTAGATCATGGCCTACATCCTTTGAGGTAAAATATTGTGATAAAAAAATTATAAGAATTGACTTTCTCTTTGTGTGAGTTCATTGGAGTATGAACCTTCATGTTGTCGCAAGCTCCGACGTTCATACAGTTTGGCCCTCACTCTATGAAGGTTCATACTCCAATGGTTGGTTGGTTTGTCGATTAACGCCGCACTCACCAATATTCCAGCTATATGACGGCGGTCTGTAAAAAATCGAGTCTGGACCAGACAATCCAGTGATTGACATCATGAGCATCAATCCAGGATATTGGGATTGATGATGTGCATCAACCAAGTCAGCGAGCCTGACCACCCGATCCCATTAATCGCCTTTTACGACAAGCATAGTCGCCTTATACTGCAAGCATGGGTTGCTGAAGACCTATTCTACCCCAGAATCTCATACTCCAATGAACTCACACAAAGTGAAGGTCAATTCTTAATTAAACCAACGATGAAAAACAAAAACAAAATGGTAGAACGATGAAATCTATATCTTTTGAAAGAGCTCTTTGTTGTTGTACATATCAAGAGGGTTGAAGCAGTCTCGAAATGTCCGCTGAATTGGTATTTTTTCCGTTTTAGCCCCTAGGCGATGCATGAGGCAAACAACCTCCGCCATCTTTCTTGCAAGAAATTTTGTCTTAGCTTCAGATATTCTCTCAGATTGAGCTTCATGATCCCCGGTTTTGCTATATGTTATTATCAGGACTAGTGGACTGAGACTGTTAGGTTTTTAACACTGCTGAACACTAAACAGGATATTGACAGATGAATAAGAGTTTGGGGCTAAAGCCCAAGAGCAATCTTTGTTACTAGTTTCTGCTCTCATCAGACTGTCAGTGTGGGTATGTTCCAGATGTAATACCCGTGGAGCCTACTAGTGGAATGGTACTGGTGGACCGGTGGTCTAATTGTTACCGGGTGGATCGTGAGTGGTGTACTCAGTGCTGCTGGACCGGTGGCGGGGCTGGGGCAGATTATCGGTGGTCATGATTTTACGACTGCTTCAATAAATTTTATGTTTTCGAAATTTATTGTTGTGTGTTGTATTTTTATATCACAGTTGTCCTTATAGGCCGAATGCCTATTTTCCGGGACTGGATGTTGTCCCAGTTTAGGTTGTAAAAGGCGACTAACGGGATCGGGTGGTCAGGCTCGCTGACTTGGTTGATACATGTCATCGATCCCAATTGCGTGGATCGATGCTCATAATATTAAGCAGTGGATTGTCTGGTCCAGACTCAATTATTTACTGTCGTTTGTATGATTGTTGACATAACAGACAGATGAACCTTTCGGAGCTGTGGGCGCTCCTTAAGTGTCTTTGTAACCCGTCCCGGCATGAGTAATTCCTTGGGCAGTGTGGGCAGTAAAGGGACTCCATAGTTTGTGAGTGCTGATTGTGACGTTATGAAACTGTTAGTTTTTTAACACTGCTGAACACTAAACATGATATTGACAAATATATTTTTTAACACTCCTGAACACTAAACAGGATATTGACAAATATATTTAATATTTCGAATTTACCTCGGACTACCCATGGTAGATAGGATTGTGATGACCCTCCTGTCTGAAAAGAGCACTGCCAGCAGTGGACCCTGTCTTCTCGCAATTGTCAAGCCCCTAGGTGGTCGTTTCCCAACGAAAGAGCTCGGCATTCCCTTCCGGAGAACGGCGACAACTCCTGTGCAGAATGTCTTCCTGTCAAAAAGAGCATAGCAGAGACGGACTGCTGTAGTAGTCGCAGATGATGTGGTGGCCCTTGTCGATATGCGGTTCCATCAAGTCCAGGACCACACTATGCCCAAGACCCTTCTTGGGCGGTGGTCCTCAAAGGTTCCGGCGCTTGTAGATACGAACTTGATGGGTGTAGCCAGTACCCGCCTCGGCAAGGATCCACAACTTCACCCTACATCTGTGTGCTTTCTTGTTGGCCATGTACTGTACAAGATGATGTCGCCCTTTGAAGCCAACCATCCTTTCATCAACGTAAACACTCTGTGACAGCCTGAAAAAAGAAACTGTGTGATATGCATTACTTAGTTGATGGATGACAAAATAGACACAATTTATGGATAACAACTTCTTTATTTACTGTCAAGGCGACGTTTCGGTATATAGATCCTTATACCTTATCTATTTATGAAGTTTTAAATAGAAAATCATTTTACAAATGTTCATGTAAAAAATCTGCAATTTTTGCTATATGTAATTTTCATATTGTCATTTAACATGTAGAATTCAATAGGACTTTCACGACATGAAAGATGTGCCATAATGAATATTGTTCAAATACTTTTTATATGATATAACAGAATTAAGAAAGTGAAAAGATAACATACCCATGAGAGTTTGCGAATGATCCTTTCACAAGATCAAGGACGGGCCTGATCTTGTGGAGGGGGTCGTGATCTGGCTGCCCTCGGGGCACTGCAACAGAGATGTTGTTGCAGTGGCAGAACCGCATGATGACTTGGAAGCGATGATCCCCCTGAAGGAAGGTGTTGACACCAGCCAGTTCTTGTCCCCTTCATTCCAGTAGGATGGAATGGTTGGCTTCTTGACGACACCCATGGCCAACCAGAGTCCAAGAAATGCCTGCATTTCTTCCCGGTCAACGGGTCTCCACGCCCGAGCCCTCTTCTGAGGTGATAGAGTGCTCAGCATACCTGTTTGTCTCCCCGATCTGCAGGTCGAACAAATCAACACCCCTCCTCTGAGTTGCTGATCGAATATAGGAGGGGCCTGGTTATCTGAAACATATATCATAGACCCGTGAAGATCTGGGGTAGAATAGTTCTTCAGCAACCCATGCTTGCGGTAAAAGGCGACTATGCTTGTTGTAAGAGGCCACTAACGGGATCAGGTGGTCAGGCTCGCTGACTTGGTTGATGCATGTCACTGATCCCAATTGCGTGGGTCGATGATCATGATGTCAATCACTGGATCGTCTGGCCCAGACTCGATTATTTACAGACCGCCGTTATATAGCTGGAATATTTCTGAGTGGGGCGTTAAACAACAAACAAACAAATCATATACCATTATTTATGACCACATGAATTATTTGTATTTGATACATGCAACAATAATCTCATTATCATTCAATTTATATCCACATTTTTACCTAAACATGTAATTGACTTTGTTTGAGACACCAAATATGAAACAATTCCTTATTTAGTTTTGGATGACAGGCATTGTCTGTGTTGATTATTAAATTCATGCAATTAATGATAATTCATTTTATCTCAGTATGATCAAATGTTGTCAATCACTGGATTGTCTGGTCCAGACTCGATTATTTACAGACCGCCGTCATATAGCTGGAATATATAATATCTATACCACTGAAGCTGGATAGCTGCACGTTTAATACTCTTGACACAAGT